>NW_004443998.1:7181849-7229192 GCF_000243295.1 Trichechus manatus latirostris
ATTCTGAAATTTTATTGTTAATCTTCTGGATTTCTGATTGTTGTCTCTCTATGGATTCTTGCAGCCTATTAAATTTGGCATTATGTTCTTGAATAATTTTTTTAAGTTCTGCTACTACTGTGTCTGTATGTTGCCTGGCTGTTTCTGTGTTCTGTCGAATTTCCTTTCTTATTTCTAGAAGAGTTCTGTATATTAATCTTTTGTATTCTGTGTCTGGTAATTCCAAGAAGTTCTCTTCCTCCAGAGAATTTACTGATTCTTTATTCTGGGAGCTTGCTGAAGCCATCATGGACTGCCTCTTTATGTGACTTGATATTGACTGTTGTCTCTGAGCCATCAATAATTTATTACATTTTTATTTTATGTTTGCTTAGTGAGACCTAGCTTCTTATTTTGTTTTGTTTTGATATGTCCAAATAGGCTGCTCGTGTGCACTAATTTGATTTTTGACACCTTTTGATCTCTAATATCCTGTCACCAGGTAGTTGGTTCTGTAACTAAGTATGTGCACACTGGAGTTCGTTAAAATTTCCTATATGGGATCAGCTCGGGTGCACAGGCAGTCGATCACCAAGTGTGTGATGCAGGCTCTCACCCCCAGTCCTAGAGAGGCATGGGTGATTGGTGCAGTCACTGGACTCTGGCTGTGGTAGGGGATCACACACTGAGCCAGGCAGGGGGCCGACAGCTGCCCCCTAGAGTCTGAAAGAAAAGCATGTCCCTATTCTCTAGGGTGAATAGGTAGGTGAGTTTTGCAGCTGGGCTAAGAGCGCCCCACCATGTTGGCTGCAAAGACTCGAGGGCACCACTTTTTCTTGAAATCCTGTAGCAGGTGACTAGGCACTTTAGGAGCAATCACCAGTCCTCAAGACCCTGCTGCAGATCAATAAAAGTGCCTACTTGCGGGGCAGGGCTGTTTCGAGGATCACAAATCTGTCCGTTCACAGCTGAAGCAGTTGAAGTTAAACTTCAGATGTTTGCCTGTTGTACGGTGGTAGTGAGGGCTAATGCTGTTGAGATGGGTCCCCACAAGTCTATACAGGGGTGTATGGCACTCAGAGTCTGCAGACCCCTGATTTCTATGGCCAGCAAAGGAGTTGTGCCGACCCCGTTTTCCTGGCTTAGGGGAGCCAGCATCTTATTTGTTCCCTCTCCAAGGCCAGGAGAATGGGTCAGGGTGCCTTTTGGAATCTATTTCTGGCCCAGTGGACTCCCAGTGTAGAGCGGGGAGGGTGTCGGTAAAAGGAAGAGAGGCTTTTCCCAAATCCAGTGGAGAGCGCGGAGGTAGGAGGTAAAAGGGAGAGAGGTTTTTCCTAAATCTGGTACAGAGCGTGGAGGTAGGAGGTAAAAGGGAGAGAGGTTTTTCCCAAATCCTGTGCAGAGCACAGAGGTAGGAGGAAGGGAGAGAGGTTTTTCCCAAATCCGGTGCAGAGCGCGGAGGTAGGAGGTAAAAGGGAGAGAGGTTTTTCCCAAATGGGCTTTTTTTTTTTTTTTAAATCACCATGAAACGGTGCGCGCATGTACTTATCCTAGCCTCTTGGGAGTTGCTCTTCACTGGTTCGGAGTGTCCAAGCAGAATCTCTGCTGCCGGGTCTCTTTTGATGTGGAAAATGCTTCTCGAGCGCACGCACAGCACAGCTGTTTGCCTGCTTCACTGCGGCCCGGCGTGGCTGTGTCTCTGCTGTGTCACCGCCGCGGCTCTAGCGCTCCTCACCTCTTCAAACGGTCTTCCTCTCTGGTATGACTCAGATGGATTTATTAACCTTGTCTTGTCCAGGGCTGCCAGACGTTCACATAGAATCAAATCACTTGTTTTTCCAGGTCTTTGTTGTAAGAGGGATACAGGAAGCGTCTAACTAGTCCACCGTGTTGACCACGCCTCCCTCACAGAGTTCTTTATGACACAGTCTTTGCCTCCTTCTTGCTTTCCACTTCTCATTGTTTTTTCCTCTCTCACTGAGCACTCCAAATGAAGTGAATTTTAATTCCTTCATGAGTCCTGTTTTCTCTGATCTGTGGGCCTTTATTTGTCATATCTTTATTTACCAATAATTCACTCTCCTCCACCTTTGTCTAAATAACTTCTGCCCACTCCTTAGAGCTCATCATGTGTGTTCTTCCTCTAACTCCCAAGTCTGACTCACATGCCCCTCCTTTGTACTGTTCTCAGAGCTGCCAGATATGGAGCCCAGGCCACGGACTGCATGACCTAGGGATCACTGTTCCCTACACGGTCTGTGTAAATGTTGTCCCTGGAGCTGTAGCATGTCTATCACAGCACTAACCGAACCATGCTGTAGTGCAACTGCATGCCTACTAGTCTGTCTCACTGTCTTTCTCACTAAGTAGACAAGGGACATTACTTCAAAGATCAGGAGCCAACACACACACACACAAACACAGAATCTTCACCTCTGTCATGAGGCCGTATAAGCATACTCCATCTATTTATACACCAGGACATCATCTTATGGAAAGAAGCAGAGAAGGGGAAGATTATCTGAGAAACTGAATGTTTTTATTCTAGAGAGAACTGATACTTCCTTAAACATATAAGAGTAAGCATCTGACCAACGGAACATAAGCAACATGGAAGGCATTTGTTCTGTTTGGTTCATTGCTGAGTCCCCAGCACCTAGGAGAATGTCTCACCTCTAATAGGCCCTGAAGAAAGGTTTTGTAGAATGCACAAGTGTGCAAAGTTGTTTTAGGATTATTGTAGTGGTTTATCCTTAAACTTGATTGAGGGTCCATAGGAAGATGAGAATGGAGCCAGACACGCATGCATGTTGTTGGTTTGCGTTCTGTTAGTGTCTCTTCCACAGATATTGCATCAATATTAAGAAATTGCAACTCTTTAGTGTCAGGAAGCCTTGTAAGTTTCTTTAATCTATTTGGGAATAAGGCAGAGGAAAGAGGAAAAGAAACGAAATTCATGGGGTCTACCATCACAAGAACGGAAAAAGAAAAAAACCCTATGGATTGCCTAGCTCTTTAACAAGTAACATCTCTATAGCCTTTTACAGACCCAGAGAACTTCCACACACATTATCTCCTTTGCTTCTCACTGTGCAAGTTGGAGACCGAACAGCCATTTCCTTCCTGTCGAGATAACAGAATTGCTCTACCCTAAATAGAGTTCCTTCGGAAAGTTTCTTTTAAAACTTAGAGGTCATAAATTAAAAGTTACCCATCAAGGGTTTTTTGCTATCTCTCAATTGCATTTATTTTCAAGGAAGTTTTCTGTGTGTAGAGAAAAAAAAAAGAAAAAAGAACTTTTATGGAACTGGGTAGCTAAGTTGAGGTTTCATAAATTCTTTTCCACGTAACTCTAGGATTCCATGAAAATGTGCTGGGGTTCATGGATGTATTAACCAAGAAGGGTTACCTCAAGGTATTTTACTGACAATTATGATAGATTTCATATTTTCTATTCTAAAAGCAAAGAAAATATCACTGAATTTAGTTTTTACCCCTTTTCCAGCTCCAGACAACAAATGCATCAACCCTCGACTGATGCAAGTAGATGCATTCTTCACTATTGTCCATAAATGAGATAAATGAAAGTGTTTATTTTTCCTAGCCTTCATTCAAAATTGCTCAATATTGTTTAAGTTGACCTTTGTCTTTTTAATTCATCTACTTCTATGATACATCTGAATGAAGTTATTTCTAATGCTTTTGCCCAGCTATAACTCCAGATGTTTTCACTGACAGAGATTTTTATACCAAATCTGGTATCTAATCTCAAATTTCTATTCAGTATACCTCCCTGAAAAGTGAATTTTGTCATCAACATAACTAAACTCAAATGAATTATCCCAGCTCAATGTTGTATCAGTTATTTCAAGTAGAATACAATTACTGACAGTAAATTGACATCACATAATAGCTATTCTGGATGGCAGTTGAAGGAGTGACTAATTCTCCTCCAACTCAGAACTCGCCTTTAGTCTAACTCTCCTTCCAGCCCTCTTCTCAGTTTTCCTCCCTGTCACGGTTTGAATTATGTCCCCCCAAAAATGTGTATATCAGTTTGGCTGGGCCATGATTCCTGGTACTGTGTGATTTTCCTATATGTTGTAAATCCTGCCTCTATGTTAATGAGGGAGGATGGGTGGCAGTTGTGTTATTAAGGCAGGACTGGATCTACAAGACTGGATTGTGTCCTGAGGCAATCTCTTGAGATATAAAAGACAGAAGTAAGCAGTGAGACCGGGAGACCTCATACCATCAAGAAAGCAGTGCCGGGAGCAGAGAGCATCCTTTGGACCGGGGTCCCTGCGCTGAGAAGCTCCTAGTCCAGGGGAACACTGATGAGAAGGCCAACGGAGAGAGAAAGACTTCCCCTGCAGCTGACTCCCTGAATTTGGACTTTTAGCCTACTTTGACTGTGAGGAAATAAACTTCTCTTTGTTAAAACCATCCACTTGTGGTATTTCTGTTATGGCAGTACTAGATGACTAAGACACTCCCCTAGGGCAAACATCTACAGAAACCCATTGCCTCAAGTAGATTCCGAATCATAGCGACCCTATAGGACAGAGTAGAACTGCCCCATATGGTTTCCAAGGAGCGGCTGGTGGATTCGAACTGCCAACTTTTTGGTGGATTTAAACTGCCGATTTTTTGGTTGGCAACCATAGCTCTTAACCAGTATGCCACCTGGGTTTCCAAAATCCGTTGTCATTGAGTCCATTCCAACTCACAGTCCAGCCCCTGGTGTTGAGGATGAGAAGGTGCAGGACCCATGGAGATTTCTCATGCCCCTAGCTCTGGTGAGCAGACTGGGAAGAGTGAAGGATAGAAGAAAGCATCTTAGGACTCTTCGCCATCCAACTGCTTCCTATTCACCCCAAATATTACACACATGGAAGGCATGCCTGTGTTGTTGTGACTGATTGTTGCCTGTTTCCTGATAGCTCCAACTCTTTGTTGTGGAAGAAAGGAGAGCTAGAGAGAGCTTCATAGGTAAACAAAAAAGGAACTGGATTCTTCATTTGCTTTCCATTCCTAAGCCAGTTACATTAAAAGGCAACATTGTGCTGAGTGAAATAAGTCAGTCACAAAAGGACAAATGTTGCTTGATCCCACATAGATGAAGTAGCTGGAATAGGCAAGTAGATAGAGACCAAAATTTAGTACTAATTACCAAGGGTAGGTGGCAGGGAGGTGGCTTAAGGGACACTGAGCTCCTGCTAAGGGTGATGCAAAACTTTGGAAATGGACAAGCGTAATAGATGAACTACACAATGAGCATAAGTAACATTGTGAAGATTGTTGAAACGGCACATGTTTTGCTACAAATACATTTACCACAATAAAAATAGAACAAAATGAAAGGTAATATTTATTCAACTAACAACAGGGTGCAAAGAGTCAAATTTGTGCGGGTGACTTCCTCCACTCACTATTGGCTGGAGTCCATTCCTCCCGCTGAACAAGTGTTCTGGTTGCTAATGAGTTGGCATCTAATGTGGAAAAGGTCAAACTTAAAAAACATAAAATAAAACCAGAATCTCATTGTGAAGTCTCTGCTTAAAGACACACATTCACGAAGGATTTTTTTGTAGAGGTAATTTGTACTCTGATGAATAAACTCTTCTAAAAGCACCATGAATTTTTATGAAATATTTTTCACGGATTAAACTCCAAAGCAAAACATTTTGGTTTTGGTTTTGTAAGTCAAATTGTAATAAAATCAAACACATGATTGAATGGCTAAAAATTAATGTCCTAAAAAGTTCCTAACTGCTTAAACATCTACAGAGTACGAATACTCTGACTCCAATAATTCCAACAGCTCCAACAAATAAGAGAAAATATTAGAATAGCTAGAGTTTTCTGCAGAATCTTTTGCCTTATATCCTTCCTCCCATGATGAAGAGACATGAAAAGAAAATCCTCCAATGTCAGAGTTATCTTGAAATGACTGATTCTCAACCTATAACTTACCAGTTGCCCTTGAGTCAATTCAGACTCATGGCGACCCCATGTGTGTCAGAGTAGAACTGTGTTCCACAGGGTTTTCAATGACTGATTTTTTGGAAGTACATTGCCAGGTCTTTCTTCTGAGGCACCTCTGGGTGGACTCAAACCCCTAACATTTTGGTTAGCAGGTAAATGCATTAACCATTTGCACCACCCAGGAACTCCATTCAACCTACACATACCCTTAAAAACTCTTGTTCCCTCTAAGCTTATCTTCAGAGAATAAACATTCAGAATACAGATTGTCTTTTCTACAAATCACAGTAATTGCTGATTAGGTTTTGATTTCAGCTGGTCACTGCAATGTCATTCATTTATTCATTAAGCATACTCTGAATTAGCTGCTGTCTAATTTGTTCCAGGAACTATGACAAAAGACAAAGAGAACATTCCTGTCCTTTAAGTTGGTGGATAAGTCAGGGAGGCTGATGTATAAGCCATAATTATATTGCCAGACAGACAAGGGGTGGAGGTGAGCAAATTATGCCGGACAAAGGATTGCATAAGCAAGTGGATTTATTATCAAACATGCAAATTCTGACAATTACAAGTCTTACCTTATGCTTTGGAAAAAGATTTTGAGGAGAGGTAGATTTTGTCTGAGTTAAGGTTAGAAAGGGAAGCAGGGATCCGATGATATTTGGCCTCTGATGCAATGCTAAGGAGTTAGTTTCCCCGCCAGTGAAGCAGGTAATTTGCTTTTCAGTGGCGGGGGAACTAGGGAGGGGAGCGAACTCTGAAGACCTGGAGAGCACATTCTCCTCAAAAGGGAGGATGTTAAGCAGGCCAGCTAATTGTTGCTACATGGGAACTCAAGATTATAATATATAGTATCACACCATATATCCTATACATTTTAATATGAAAATATATATTTGTTATGTATAATACCATGCACATATTTGATTACATTTTACTATGTAACATATACATTTTTTTTCAAAGAGAAGCCATAAACCTGGATTTCTAGGCAAGCTCTTTTAATATACATGTTGGCTAATAATCCTAATTGAAAACGCTATATGGTGTTGGTGAAGAATATTGAATATACCATGGGCTGCCAAAAGAACAAGCAAGGACGGTGAGACTACGTCTTACATACTTTGGACATGTTACCAGGAGGGATCAGTCCCTGGAGAAGGACATCATGCTTGGTAAAATAGAGGGTTAGTGAAAAAGAGAAAGACCGTCAACAAGATGGATTGACATAGGGGCTACAACAATGCGCTCAAGCATAACAACGACGGTGAGGATGGCTCAGGACCAGGCAGTGTTTCACTCTGTTGTACATATGGTCATTAGGAGTCAGAACTGACTTAACGGCACCTAACAACAATAACAACAAAACACTACGTGAGCCAAAACTATGCAGACCAAAGATCACACATCTGTGAGCCAGGTTTGACCCCATCTTAACACAATGTGGATTGTACTCACTCATTTCTCTCTTCTAATACTTGGCTGGGGAGGCAGGAGCAGGATCGTTTCTCTAGCTATTTTCATGTCTCTTGCCTATTATTGTTTGTATATTTTTTTAATGTTTTATATGTTTATATTTTTAGTATCTGTTAAATATGCATTTTATTGCTACTGTTGTGTTTCATTATATCAAAATTTATAATAAATAGTTGAAGTGCTCAAAAGTGGTCTGTTGAAAAATGAAACAAGCAGTAAAAGTTGAAATGGAAATCCTCCAAAGCCAATATGGAATGTAAATAAATCTGTGTGTTCTGGGAAACGTGAGTTGTCCACCATTACATGATAAGAAAAAGTCAATGGTCTTTTTACTATTTTATATGACTTCCTAATGTTACATTCGGAGCTTTGGTGATGCAATGGTTAAGAGCTCGACTGCTAATCAAAAGGTCAGCAGTTCGAATCCACCAGCCGCTCCTTGGAAACTGATTGGGGCAGTTCCACTCTGTCCTAGAGGGTTGCTATGAGTCAGAATCAACTCAACGGTGACAGTTTTAATGTTACATTATCATCATTAACCCTTATTTTCAGACCTTAAAAAGTGATTGGCACTATTCTAATCATTAG
The DNA here is from genome assembly GCF_000243295.1 of Trichechus manatus latirostris. Lineage (NCBI taxonomy): Eukaryota > Metazoa > Chordata > Mammalia > Sirenia > Trichechidae > Trichechus > Trichechus manatus. Next base: position 7,189,884 of record NW_004443998.1, read on the forward strand.
ATGGTGTTAAGGTTAAAGCATAAAAAATTCTTTCTACAGTCAAAATAACTACACTGGTCCCTGGGTGGTACAAATGGTTATCACACTCAGCTGAAAGGCTGGTGGTTCAAGTCCAACCAGAGGCACCTCAGAGGAAAGGCCTGGTGATCTACTTCTGAAGAGTCAGCCAATGAAAACCTTATGGAGCACAGTTCTGCTCTGACACACATGGGGTTGCCATAAGTCACAGTCAACTGGATGGCAGTGGTAATGGTAAGGTACTCTTAAAGCTTGTGCTGATTAAAAGGAAGATTGGAGAAGTTCACAGGTAAATAAATGTTCAGAAACATGCCTGTCCTTTGGTATTTGATAATACTGACCTAATATAATAACAACCATTGAAGGAATAACATGTACTCTGCCAGATCTCTCAAATTTTAGCATGATCTCTTGTTTGTAGAATAACTCTTTAGGGAAATTATTATTATTAAAATCTCTCACAAAACGAGAAAACCAAATTCAGTCTCTATTATGCGTTTAGCCAGTGGAAGTTCTTATAGCTATTTAATATTACTGATGACGCCGTACAGAAAAGGCAAAGCCAGAATTCATCTCAGTTTTGTGAGTTCTAAATCCATGCTCTTTCCATTTGATTATGCTACCCTTCTACACTAACGCATGTAACTTCACCAATAGCATATTGAACAGCATGTAGAGTTACTATAACTGTTTATAAAACAAATCAACTTTAAACAAGTTTTTTCAGAATTTTCCCTTTCCTTTCTTCACCCCTACTTTTTTTTTAATTGGAAATTTTTTTAAATTTATTTTTTATTGTGCTTTAGCTGAAAATTTACAGAGCAAATTAGTTTCTCATTAAACAATTAATGCACATATTGTTTTGTGACATTGATTGCCAAGCCCACGACGTGTCAATATTCTCTCCTTCTCGATCTCGAGGTCAACAGTTTTTAATAAAACAAGAAGCTTTAAACATAAATAAAGAGATGAAACAAGCCTGCAGTAATAATAAATGCTAGGAGAAAATATTTCCAAAATGTCAGGCTTGATATTGATTATATATGTCACCAGTGATAAATTTCTCACTATCATTTGTCCTGAAAGTAACCAGTGTATTTAAGTGCATTCTGTGGAGAAGGTCAAGTCCTACCAGCTTAAGAAAAATTCCCTAGAAATCAAACTTTTCCTGTGAAGCTTTACCATTGAAAACATTCCCAGTAATTTCAAAAAATACTTTTGAATCTAATCGGGTTGTTCTGTAAATAACACACTAATAAGTCAGATCGTAGATGAATTACTTAACAGGGTGTCTGGAACCAACAAGCTTACCTGGACAAACGCATTCAGCTGCAAATGAGTAAATGGTAACTGGAGAGGATGAACTGAGGAGGGAGGAAAAGGGAGGAGGCTGTGAGCAGAAATAAAGTATGGCAAAGGTAAATGCAATTATTCAGTGTTTTCATCAAGAGACAAAGAAAAAGGTTAATGATGTTGTCAATCATGCCATTGTTTCACAGTCATTACAAGGGCTAATTAAAAACTATTGCCATCAAGTGGATTCCGACTCATAGGAATCCTATAGGACAGAGTAGCACTGCCCCCAGAGGGCTTCCAAGAAGCAGCTGGTGGATTTGAACTGTCAACCTTCTGGTTAGCAGCCGAGCTCCTAACCACTGTGCCACCAGGGCCCCATAAGGGCTAACACAGAGAGAAAAATCAATAGTAATTTCAATCGCTATGAGATACAGAATTGCAACCCCTATCATTCCACAGTATTGCTTTTAATGAAACCATTGTTAGTTCAAACGTTCTTCTGTCAGTACAATATATTGGTGGCGGTTTTTATGCTTCTTAATAGTGTAAAAAAAAATTTCCAACTAGATTTAAACTAAATTAAATTATTAAATGTATTAAATGAATAGTGATCAATTGAATTTAATTAGTAAGAGGATTGGGAAATATTTGGGAAATTCTTTTTTTTAACAACAGCTTGTATTTACTTGTTAGCATTTAAAACTCAAAAGAAACTACTAATAAACAGTCAAACTCTACAAGACTATATACATATATGCATAATATATATCACTTTTTCCTAAAAATTCTTAATAAAATATAAGACATTATCATTTCTATGCCATAGATTGGTGAAAACTCAACCACACAGGGCAATTGGCCTGTCCAAATTACCTAAATAAATAAATAAATAAAAATTATCTGTCTTTCTATCTATGAAAGAAGAAAAGATGGACTGTGATAAAAAGTCAACAATAAAATTCAGAATTCCTCACTCGAGCTCTACGTCCTCACTGCTAACCCCTTTGCGGTTGAGTTAATTCCGACTTACAGTGACCCTATAGAACAGAGTAGAACTGCCTCATAAGGTTTCCAAGGAGTAGCTGGTGATTTGAATTGCTGACCTTTTAGTTAGCAGCCAAACACTTAGCCACTATGCTCCAGGGCTCCATATCCTCACCATTAGACCCCCTAAAAGATGTTCAAAAAGCATATCATCGACCCTGCAAAGAAGTCTGCTGAATTTGGAGGGTATCATTGCTTTTTCAGGATGAAAAGTGTTAGCAAAAAAGCTAAATTACATGTGACACGAAGTTGATAATGCTCTCTTTATGATTTTTCAGACAGTGGTTTAGTCTTGAATCTATAATGCAAAAATATGAGATTTTTTTCCAGAATTAAAAGCAAAACTATTTTGAGACAGAAGATACATGCATTTACTTCCTCTCTAATTAACAAGAGCAAAATAAGCACAACATCTGGGAAATTAGGTTACTGACGTAAATGCAGCTATACAACCATTTTCAAGATCCAGGGCAAAGCACTTCCAAATATTCACTTTGGTGTTACTCCTAAGTTGGAAATGCATGGTGTTGTTCTCAACACATTTAACGATTATCTAAAGAAACTCTGGGTAGATCCAGAATCATTTTTTCTAAAGATCTTTCAGGTTATCAATGCCTTTAGAGTGGCCAGAATTGTCTACGATTAGCTGTTTATCTTTTTGTCTCCATATAGTTCACATATGGCAAGTTGGATGGGGTAGGCAGTATATTATGTAACCAATTATATTAGAATATTCCACAGACTGCCAAAAGAATGAACAAATCTGTCTTGAAAGAAATACAGCTAGAATGCTCCTTAGAAGCAAGGATGGCAAGACTATGTCTCACATACTTTGGACATGTTATCAGGAGGGATCAGTCCCTGGAGAAGGACATCATGCTTGGTAAAGTAGAGGATCACCGAAAAAGAGGAAGATCCTCAAGGAGATGGACGGACACAGTGGCAGCAACAACCGTCTCAAGCATATCAATGATTGTGAGGATGGCGCAGGAGCGGGCAGGGTTTCGTTCTGTTGTACATGGGGTCGCTATGAGTCAGAACCGACTCAACAGCACCTAACAACAACAACAGCAAGACGTAGGCAAGGAACATTTGAATATGCCCCTCTTTCCACAGGATAGTCTAATCAACTCCATTAGGGGAATCAAAACTTATCCAGAGGAACGTGATTCTTACAGAAATGTGTCAGTTGAAGGATTCACTATTTTAACGTTTATATATTAATTGTTACTTATATGCCAGAATTGTGCTAGGCAAAGGACATACAGGATATTGTTCCAGTTCCCCAGTGGCTCACAATTCAGTGGGGAAGTTAAGATGTGTACACAAATAAATGAAGTAACAGGCAGTAGAAAGTGCAATCTGGACTCTTCCAGAGGAAAGTGTCCCGGAACTCACTTCGGAAAGATCATTTGCAGCTGGGACATTGGGACAGCTCCCTGTGGGACTCAAAGCCAAAAAAGCAATGTGGCATTCTGACAAATAGATCTGTAGGTGTGAATTGCTGCGTGAGGACACTGTATAAAGCAAAACACTAGCCATGATAGGGATCTCACTAGCATCACACAGGAATATATAAAACAAGATCACCACCAAGTGGGGTTTTGGGACAATTCACGGAAATGGTACCAAAAGAAATGGTTGTTGTTGCTGTTGTTAGGTGTATTAAGTCAGTTCCGACTCACAGCAACCCCATGTACAACAGGACAAAACACTGCCCGGTCCTGTGCCATCCTCACAATCGTTGCTATGTTTGAGAACATTGTTGCAGCCACTGTGTCAATCCATCTCACTGAGGGTCTTCCTCTTTTTCGATGACCATCTCCTTACCAAGCGTGATGCCCTTCTCCAGGGACCAGTCCCTCCTGATAACATGTCCAAAGTACAAGAGATGAAGTCTCACCATCCTCGCTTCTAAGGAACATTCTGGCTGTACTTCTTCCAAGGCTGATTGGTTCATTCTTCCGGCAGTCTATGGTATATTCAATATTCCTCACCAACACCATAATTCAAAGGCATCAATTCTTTGGTCTTTCTTATTCATTGTCAAGTTTTCACATGCATATGAGGCAACTGAAAATACCACGGCTTGGGTCAGGCGCACCTCAGTCCTCGAAGTGACATCTTTGCTTTTTAATACTTTAAAGCGGTCTTTTGCAGCAGATTTGCCCAGTGGAATATGCCGTTTCATTCCTTGACTGCTGCTTCCTTGGGCATTGATTGTGGATCCAAGTAAAATGAAATTCTTGACAATTTCAATATTTTCTCCATTTATCATGATGTTGCTTATTGGTCCAGTTGTGAGGATTTTTATTTTCTTTGATCCTCATCAGTAAGTAGTCTTTGATCCTCATCAGTAAGTGCTTCAAGTCTTCCTTGCTTTCCAGCAAGCAAAGTTGTGTCATCTGCATATCTCAGGTTGTTAACAAGCCTTCCTCCAATCCTGATGCTGCATTCTTCGTATAATCCAGTTTCTTGAATTATTTGCTCTGCATACAGATTGAATAAGTATAGTGAAAGGATACAACACTGACACACACTTGTCCTGATTTTAAACCATGCAGTATCCCCTTGTTCTGTTAGAATGACTGGCTTTGGTCTATGTACAGGTTCCTCATGAGCACAATGAAGTGTTCTGGAATTCCCGTTCTTCGTAATGTTATTCGGAATTTGTTATGATCCACACAGTCCAATGCCTTTGCATAGTCAATAAAACACAGGTAAACATCTTTCTGGTATTCTCTGCTTTTAGCCAGATCCGTCTGACATCAGCAATGATATCTCTCCTTCCAAGTCTGCTTCTGAATCTGGCTTGAATTTCTGGCAGTTCCCTGTCGATGCACTGCTGCAACCGTTTTTGAACGATTTCAGCAAAGTTTTACTTGTATGTGATATTAATGATACTGTTCGATACTTTCTGCATTCTGTTGGATCCAATTCTTTCTTTGGAATGGGAACAAATATGGATCTCTTCCATTCGGTTGGTCACTTAGCTGTCTTCCAAATTTCTTGGCATAGACGAATGAGCACTTCCAGCATTGCATCCACTTGTTGAAACATCTCCATTGTTATCCCGTCAATTCCCGAAGCCTTGTTTTTTGCCAGTGACTTCAGTGCAGCTTAGACTTCTTGCTTCAATACCACCAGTTCTTGATCATATACTACTTCCTAAAATGGCTGAACATCGACCAATTCGTCTTGGTACGGTGATTCTGTGTATTCCTTCCATCTTCTTTTGATGATTTCTGCATCATTCAATATTTTGCCCATAGAATTCTTCAATATTGCAACTTGAGGCTTGAATTTTTTCTTCAGTTCTTGCAGCTTGAGAAATGCTGAGCGTATTCTTTTCTTTCGGTTTTCTAACTCCAGGTCTTTGCACGTTTTATTATAATACTTTAGTTTGTCTTCTCGAACCACCCTTTAGCTACTTGACATCAAGGATAAGTTTCAGAGTCTCTTCTGACATTCATTTTGGTCTTTGCTTTCTTTCCTGTCTTTTTAATGACCTCTTGCTTTCTTCACGTATGATGTCCTTGATGTCATCCCACAACTCATCTGGTCCATGGGTGACCCTGATGATATTTGGCATACCGCTGGTCTTTGGTCATTAGTGTTCAATGCATCAAATCTATTCTTGAGATGGTCTCTAGATTCAGGTGGGATATACTCAAGGTTGTATTTTGGCTCTCGTGGACTTGTTTTAACTTTCGTCAGCTTCAACCTGAACTTGCATAAGAGCAATTGATGGTCTGTTCCGCAGTTGGCCTCTGGCCTTGTTCTCACTGATGATACTGAGCTTCTCTTTCCATAGATGTAGTCGATTTGATTCCTGTGTATGCCATCTGACGAGGTCCATGTGTATAGTTGCTGTTTATGTTGCTGAAAAAAGGTATTTGCAATGGATAAATCACTGGTCTTGTAAAATTCAATCATTCGATCTCCGGCGTTGTTTCTATCACCAAGGTCATATTTTCCAATCCTTCTTGTTTCCACCTTTCACGTTCCAATCACCAGTAATTATCAATGCATCTTGATTGCAGAAATTTGTAAAAAATCTTCAATTTCTTTATCTTTGGCCTTAGCGGTTGGTGCACAGATTTTAATAACAGTGGTATTAACTGGCCTTCCTTATCGGCATATGGATATTATCCTATAACTGACAGCATTCTACTTCAGGATATTCTTGAAATGTTGTTTTTGACAATGAATGAGACATCATTCCTCTTCAATTTGTCATTTCCAGCATAGTAGACCATATAATTGTCTGATTTAAAATGGTCAATACCAGTCCATTTTAACTCACTGATGCCTAGGATATCAATATTTATGAGTTTCATTTCATTTTTGACAACTTCCAATTTTCCTTGTTTCATACTTCGTACATTCCACATTTTGATTATTAATGAATGTTTGCGGCTGTTTCTTCTCATTTTGAGTTGTGCCACTTCAGCAAATGGAGGTCTCAAAAGCTTTACTCCATCTACGTCATTAATGTCAACTCTATTTTGAGGAGGCAGGTCTTCCCAGTCATATTTTGAGCACCTTCCAACCCGAGGGGTTCATTTCCTGGCACTATGTCAGACAGTGTTCCACTTTTATTCTTAAGGTTTTCACTGGCCAATTTTTTTAGAAGTGGATTGCCGGGTCCTTCTTCCTAGTCTGTCTTAGTCTGCTGAAACCTGTCCACCATGGGTGACCCTGTTGATATTTGGTATACCGCTGGCATAGATTCCAGCATCACAGCAACTCACAAGCCTCCATAGTACGACAAACTGAGAGGTGAATGGTGGAAAGAAATGGTAGGTTGGATTAACTAGCAGAGAGACAAACTGGAATTGAGAGGACAGGTTAGGATTTAATGAGATACCAAATATAACGAATCTAGCACAGTGTTAGAAGGAATTGCTATATTGTGGACTGGTTGTGAGGGTGTATTCCCCTGTGGCTGGCCCAAAAGCATCATTTGCCCTGCTCAAGTGGTCTCAAGTCCATTCTCAAGATGTTTGGAAACCAACTGGGTTTGAATTAAATTACATGTTTACACTAAATTTATATTACGTGAACAGTGGTCAACTGAATTTTATTAGCAAAAGAATTGGAAAATATTATTTCCATTGTAGAAAATAATTCAGAGTTATTCATAAATATGATTTTTTTGGACCAAATCAGTAAAACATAAAATTCATAGATTAGTTTGTTTTTACACTCGCCACCACAATGCTGTCGAGCAGCACATGCCTCTTTTCAGCGTCTCTTTCCAGGAAAGTACACAGGTGTGAGTAGCTGCTTGCTAAGATGAAAAAAAAAAAAAGCCCAATAATCCACGGTATTTGCTTGGAAATTTGCAGTCTCATCAAGTGCAATTCAAAGAGGACCCCCGGAAACACCAAGCCAGTTTTTAAGGAGCAACATGTGTGATGGTGCCCGTTTTCTCTCTGCATTTTCTCTCAGCCACGTACCAAGCCGACACCACACACCACAAGTTGCAGTCTTCCCATTTGTAAGCAACGTGCTCAGACGCAAACGCCAAGAAATATGTGTCATTAGGCTTCTCAGTTTGTTTTTATCTATTTGTTTTAGTAGATTATTAAAAAATAAATGCAAAATCTTTTGGGAAAAATTATGAAGCAAAACCCTTGTTTATTTCCTCTCCAGCTGCAGGAATGTTTTCTACATTGAATTATTTCATTTTAATGAGATTATTTAATTTTTACCTCACCAGTAAAGATAAATAGTAGAAATAATATCCTTCATGTTAAAATGATGCACTAATATTTAAACTAATTTTAAATCCCAGAGTGCTAAAATATAAATGCACTTTTTAATAGTTTTGTAATCGTTCATTCCATTTTCATTAATTTATACTGTGTATGTGTATCAAGAGTTCCTTAGATGGTACAAATGGTTTGTGCTCAATTGCTAACCTAAACGTTGGTGGTTTGAACCCACTCCTCGGTACTGTGGAAGAAAAGACCTGGAGATCTGCTTCCGTTAAGATAACAGCCTATGGAGCTGTTCTACCCTGTAACACATGGGGTCACCATGAGTCGGAATTGACTCGACAGGAACTAACAACAATGACAACATGTGTATCACATTGTGATATCACCTACTAAGTGCTTTTATTAACTGTTGCCCTAGTTCTTTATATGTACTGCCACTGAGGCTTGAAACAACACTGCATGCTAGATATTTTCAACTCACTTTAGAGATGAGGAAACTAACTACAGAGAGAAGTAATTTGCTTAAGGTTATGCTAGTACAAGGTAGCGTTAAGATTTTTAGAGGTCTCTAGCTGTAAAATGTGTGCTTTTAAACGTTATTTAAAAGGCGTTATTTACAGAATTCTTAATATGTTCCAGTTTTAAGACACTATGTTGATTTCAGGAGCAGCCCTGGTAGCACAGTGGTCAGCAATTGAAATCAATTCAAAGGTCAGCAATTCAAATCCATAAGCTGCTCCTTGGACTCCCTATGTGTCAGTTCTACTTTGTCCTATGATAGGGTTGCTATGAGTCAGAATCGACTCAATGGCAATGGGCTTGTTTTCTTTTTTTTGTTTTGGTGGCATAGTGGTTAAGCTCTTGGCTTTAACCGAAATGTCAGCAGTTTGCACCCACCAGCTGCTCCACGGGAGAAAGATGTGGCAGTCTTCTTCCATAAAGATCACAGCCTTGGAAACCCTATGGGGCAGTTCTACTCTATCTTACAGGGTTGCTAAGTCAGAATCGACTGGATGGCAATGGGTTTGGGTGTTTTTTTTGTTTGTTGTTTGTTTTTTTTTTAATGTTGATTTCATCTAATCCTCAAAAAATCTCTATTTGGTCCATCATATTATGAAACTTGTTCCACCAAAGTGGGAACTGAGGCATAGAAAGACTAAGTCATCCACGTTCTTACAGCTACTAAGTAGTGGTGTCTATGATGTAGCTCAATAGCGCAAACTTATAAAGTTATTTTTCTGTATAAAATGTAGAACAGCTTTTGTTCCTGAATTAATTTAACCCAACACGGTTACTCTTATTACGATGTGGTCTTTAATGCTTTGGGGTCCCAGTATTATCATGGCCTCCAATAGGCCTTCAATGGATATTTTTTCTTTGCATTCTATTTGTATCTATTTTCAAAAATGCTTTTAAAGTCTATGGTTCACTGGAACAGACGCTAATAGAAAAAGTCCTAGTAGAGGTCAATTATTAAACTAGGACATAAAATATAGTGCAAGACTTGCCAATCTGCGTGTGGTTTATAATTTCACATTTTATAAACATCTATTCTCTATTCATTTTAAAAATACAAAAATACCTAAAGCTTCACTTATTGTACTTGAGGAAACCAAATAGATAACTCAATGCAAAAAATGCCTTGTTTGGTTAAAAAAAAAAAATACAAGTTTGGCAATCTCATAGTTCTTGATTAGTCATGTCTTGTAAGTCAGACCCATTGATTATTGTTCCCCTCCCCCTCTGCTTGCCGCTGTGACTTATTGAAAAGGGAGGAAAACATGTGCTTGGGTGGGTTCGACTTTGTTCTTTTCAAGAAAACTCTGAAGCTAGATATTTTAAGCTAGGCACTGGTGTCATGCTGCCTTTCATACCTACATGCAAAGTCCTTACTTAGTTTGAAAAATTTAAAATATAATAGCTGACTAGCCCCTGCAGAAGTGCAGTGATTGGCTGAGGGACCACCAAAGACCACATACAGTTAAGCTTCCTTCTCTCTGTGTGGCGTCCCCTCCACTACTATTCGTTTGACAGGAAGAAATGTCGTCTTTGTCCATGCCTGAGTGTGTCTGTACATCGCCTGTACTTGGCCTTCTCAGAAACAACCAGGGAAGCCACCCAACTGGGTATTTTATCTAGAGCGACTTTTATTTGCACGACTTCCAAAAGTATTTCCACTCTCCCAGCTCGTTCCTAATCCTCTCCCCTTATGCATAATATAGACAATGTATTCTTCTTCAGATTGACTGATGTTACACTGCATCTTCACCTTTCAACTAGCCTGAGAGAGGACCAGCTAAGCTTATTTTGCCCCTGTATAAATTTCAGCCTCGCTGCAATCTTCGCAAGAGCAGGAAGTAAGCCACAGCACCCAGACATGGAATTTTTACATATTGGTGATAAGAGACGCTCAGAAATTTAGAAACGTGAGGCACCTTATAGTTCATGGTGATTGACTTAACCCCAAAGAAGGGGGGAGAAACTTAACCCCAAAGAAGCAGGCTGGCTTCTCTCACACTCGCAATTACCAAGGAGCAGGGTTGGGGCTGGAGTCCAAGTTTTCTGACTAACAGCGTCCTTTCCTCTCAGTTCCAGCTGCCTCTCATTCTCTGTATGATGTCACTAGGGAAGAATGCACAGAGCTGGCAGCCACCACTTTCCCATCCTTCCCCATGCACTGGGACGGTTCTTGGGGACCATTGGGAGAGTGAGACATGGGTTATTCTGACTCCCAATTCTTGAGTCACGCCGGTATAGGTCTTTCCCATTTTGTGGGTGACCCTTTCCCTCTATATTTAACACTTCCCAATTATACAAGTGACATTGTCTTCCTTGGGTCAAGAATTGACTGAAAGGCAAGTCAGGAGCGGGTTGGTATTTCTGTCTGTTTGTCCTTGCTCTAAGGTTTAGGCCACGTAGGGGTCATTCTGAATTTGAGCGGATATTAGAGTGAAATGTGAGAGCAGGGTAACACTTTTCCAGATAAATCTGTATTTAATTAGGCAGTCAAGCCAATCTAATTCTGACATTTGACAGCTTAACTCTCTGATATTGAGAGGCAATTTGCAAGGTAAAGCATTTTTTAAAAATAAACACAAAGGAAAACCGAGACGTTAACTTTTAAGGTGATGGACGGTAATACTCTGATATCTAATCCCATTAGCATTACAATTATCATGCCAATTACACCAACTTTATCACCTTATCCTTTCTCAGCACTTAGAAAAGGTGGCCTACTAGAAAATTCCATGGATCAGTTTTACATAAAAGGAAGTTATACCCCAAAATATGATCTCTTTAAGTTCTACTAGAAAATTGCATAAGAATGTTCAATATAAGGATGAGTTCAAAGCAAAAGAAAATCATATATATAATTTTATAATATTTATTCAGTATAATATGATGGCTTTAATACACATTTAATTCTGTTTAGTACTTTGCCTTTTATACCAGACTTTCTATAGAAAAATCTATGCTACATATAAAAGGAAACCCGTATTAATTTATACAACAGGAGATAATATTAGTTTCTTTTTAATGAGCAGTTAACAAAGAAATGGAAATTGAAACAATGAGAAATAAATAAACAATGAGAATTCTACTCAATTTGTAAAAAGTATTCTGGTTAGTACATGCTGAAATTGACATAGTTAAAAATTGATGGTTTAGTCATAAAATCATTTACAGAATGGCTTGAGCCATAAAAAACTAGCACTCTTAAATCCAGTGATAACCTCCTGTTTTAGTTATCTAGTGCTGCTATAACAGAAATACCACAAGTGGATGGTTTTAACAAAGAAGTTTATTTCCTTACAGTAAAGTAGGCTAAAAGTCCAAATTCAGGGTGTCATCTCCAGGGAAAGGCTTTCTCTCTCTGTGAGCCTTCTCATCAATGTTCCCCCGGACAAGGAGCTTCTCTGCCCAGGGACCCCGGGTCCAAAGGACACACTCTGCTCCTGGCACTGCTTTCTTGGTGGTATGAGGTCCCCCTGTCTCTCTGCTCACTTCTCTTTTTTATATTTCAAGAGATTGCCTCAGGACACAATCCAATCTTGTAGATTGAGTCCTGCCTCACTAACGCAACTGCAGCCCATCGTCCCTCATTAACATCATAGAGGCAGGATTTACAACATAAAGGAAAATCACACAATACCAGGAATCACGGCACAGCCAAATTAATACACACATTTTTGAGGGGACACAATTCAATCCATGACACCTCCCCTTCAATATTCTCTAAAATGTATATATGTGAAGGTTTTTAGTACAAGGTTCTTAATAATATTTAAAAAATTGGAAATTTCTAAATACCTACCAATTTTGGAATCAGTTAATTATAATAAAGCAACTGTTGGCATATTATACAGCCATTAAGAATATGATTGTAAAGACAAGATTGTTGTTGTTATTAGATGCCTCGAGTTGGTTGCTACTCATAGCGAGCCTATGTACAACAGAATGGAACACTGCCCGGTCCTATGCCATCCTCACAATCATTGCTGTTTGAGCTCATTGTTGCAGCCACTGTGTCAATACATCTCCTTGAGGGTCTTTCTTTTTTTTGCCGACCTTCTGTTTTACCAAGCATGATGGTCTTCTTCAGGGACTAATCCCTCCTGATAACATGTCCAAGGTATCTAAGATGAAGTCTCGCCTTCCTCCCTTCTAAGGAGCACTCTGGCTGTACTTTTTCTGAGACAGACTTGTTCATTCTTCTGACAGTCCATGGTATATTCAATATTCTTCACCAACACCATAATTCAAAGGTTTCAATTCCTCTTCAGTCTTCCTTATTCATTGTCTAGATTTTGCATGCTTATGAGGTGATTTGAAAATACCGTGGCTTGGGTCAGGCACACCTTAGTCCTCAAGGTGACATCTTTGCTTTTAACACTTTAAAGAGGTCTTTTGCAGTAGATTTCCCCAATGCAATAAGTTGTTTGATTTCTTGACTGCTGCTTCCATGGGCGTTGATTGCAGATCCAAGGAAAATGATATCCTTGACAACTGTAATCTTTTCTCTGTTTATCATGATGTTGCTGACTGGTCCAGTTGTGAGGAGTTTTGCTTTCTTTATGTTGAGGTGTAATCCAAACTGAAGGCTGTAGTCTTTGACCTTCATCAGTAAGTGCTTCAAGTCCTCTTTGCTTTCAGCAGGCAAGGTTGTATCATCTGCATATCAGCGGTTGTTAATGAGTCTTCCTTCAATCCTGATGCCATGTTCTTCTTCATATAGTCCAGCTTCTTGGATTATTTGCTCAGTGTACAGATTGAATAAGTATGGTGAAAGGATATAACCCAGACACACAACTTTCCTGTCTTTAAACCATGTAGTATCCCCTTGTTCTGTATGAACGGCTGTCTCTTGGTCTAAGCACAGGTTCTTCATGAACACAATTAAGTGTTCTGGAATTCCCATTCTTCCCAATGTTATCTATCATTTGTTATGATACAAGCAGTCAAATGCCTTTGCCTAGTCAATAAAACACCGGTAAACATCTCTCTGGTATTTTCTGCTTTCAGCCAAGATCCATCTGACATCAGCAATGATATCCCTCATTCCACGTCCTCTTCTGAACCCAGCTTGAATTTCTGACAGTTCCTTGTTAATGTACTGCTGCAACTGTTTTTGAATTATCTTCAGTAAAATTTTACTTAAGTTTTATATTGATGATATTGTTCTATAGTTTCCGCATTCTGCTGGATCATGTTTCTTTGGAATGGGCACAACTATGCATATCTTCTAGCTAGTTGGCCAAGTAGCTGTCTTCCAAATTTCTTGATGCTCCCACAGTTGCATCCATTTGTTGAAACATCTCAACTGGTATTCTGTCAATTCCAAGGTAGTGATATAAAAAAAGTGTTTATGTTGTAATATTATATTAAAAAAAGAATACATATTTGAAACAATGGTGTTGATAGACGTATTCTTATTCAAGCATCTAGAAAAACCTGATAAAAACTGTTGATCGAAGCTCTGTGACCTTTTGTTGCTTTTGTAATCTGTTGTTTAGTTCATTGAAAATGGGATGTCTCCAGCATTAGAAACAAGTGTAGGATATGCAAGAAAAGTTATCATTTCAAGAAAAAAACTATCAGAGATTTCTCTAAGAATAATAAAGTAATAGCTTCCAAACTAATGAAAGACAGAATGAATCCCAAAAAGAAGAAAAATAATGTAAGTAAAGTCATAAATTTTAAAAGTAAAAAATAAACCATGGGACAAGTGATGCAATAGTTTGATTTTTTCAGAATGCCACTGACATTTTTATAGGTGGACAATGGTAATATTTACATGATTTTTATACGACACTTGCGTATTTGTGTGTGAAATTCATTTTTCTGCGCTGAAGTCATTTCAGAAAAATACTTTGAACTAAACCAACTGTTAAATTCTTAGATTTCTATACCCACAGCATATATTATAAAATTTAGCTATCTTTAAACTATGATAAAGTATTTAGGACAAAACTTTAGAGAGTCTAGTTAATAAATTAGCAATTCTAGTTCATGTGGGAACAAACATTTAGTTAATATTTAAAAAAAAATAGAGTTACTGAAATAGTATTTATTGCAGTTAAGATTTAGCTAGATAAAATATGTACTTACATCCATCATATATAACAAATAAGGGTTAGTGTAACACATTGCATCTATACTTTAGCTAGATTGCTTTTGAATCTGACGGTAAATGCAATACAAAATTCTAAGTTAGCTTTTTAGTAAAATTGCAGGTGATTTTGTGGGGTCTTAGGGAAAAAAAGACCCTGTATATTACTTCTGGGGTAGATACCTAGGAAGAGGGCAAGATACCAGAGAAAAAATGGCTGTAGGTTACGTCTAGTTACATGGGGCCTTAGACAAGTTCACAGAGATTTCCTGAGCCCCAGGAACTGTAGAAGGATCTCTATGCTCTCAGGAGTGACAGAGGATAAATAAGGAAAGCTGCCAGCCTTGAGCGAAGCCATGATACCAAGAATAAATGACATCTTATTGGTAATATTTGAGGACTGATGGCCAACTTCCATATAAATCAATGGATGCCTCTGAGGACGCTAATTTGCAGAGACACCTTTCAAAGCACCCACAATAGAACGAGCATCAGTTTTAGGGAAAATGGAAGGGATCCCCAGGTTGGCTGAGATGAAGTTTTGTCACCTTGTCAGCACAAAACAAATGTTTGCTGAGTGAAGAAAGCACGTGGATGTCCTGCTTTGAGAAGTCCATTCTGCCTTATTAGGGGGAAATTTCCAGCAGAAGCTTATAGAAAATGTGTACTAGTACTTGGAAGAAAGATTGTAGTATCACTTTTAGACATTTATAATGACAAAGGATCAGATTTTCAAAGCAAACATGCAAGGGAAAAACTCTTCTTGCTAACAACAAAAAAGGAAAAATTTTAAAAAAGCCAAAATTAGAAATAAAGTAACGCAGGAAAGGAAGAAAAGGAAACATAAGAAAAGACAAGGAGATGATAAGATAAAATCTAACTGCTAATGATTCAATCCTACAAAATCATTTTTAATATTTCATGGAAAATGTTGTATCTAACATCATTCAACGTTATCTTTATTTTAAAGGAAGAATCGATTTTTCTTCCTGCCCACATATCCACTCCAAACTCCATAGCTCCAGTTCAAACATTTTACTGTCAAAGACAGAATAAGAGAACCAGAGAATTTCAAGCTAGAATGGATGTTAGAGATGTTCAGCTCACTGTTTCCCATATTTGCCAATGACGGAAATCACCTGGGGGTCCCAACAGATGCATAGCTTCCAGGCCCCTCTCCTGGAGATTCTGATTTAGTGGGCTTGGAAGGAGTCTGGGAAATCGTATTTGTAATAAGTGCAAGTACCCCAGGTGATCCTTATCATTAGTAAATTTGTTGAAATATGGAAATTTTTAGCCCAGCTCCATTTCTTCAGAGAGGAAGAGAACGAATCCAAAAGCCACATGGCAGTGAGTGAGTCCCAGATGAGCAACTCCCACTGCTCTGGACTGTGATTTCTCTCTCATGTGTCCTAACTTCTTAGTGGCTTTCCAATTATGATCTGAGTAGGAGCGCTAGATGGCTTCAATAAAGGTATCAGACACACGTGACAAAAATATGCAGGAAAAAATAGATGGATTATTCATTGACAACAATCTATATTAAAATATATGCTTACATTTCATACAATTGTGAAATTATTTAATTTTTAAAAAGGATATAAAAACTGGTTGCTCTTCTCCATAGACACATCTAAACTCCCTGAGAGACTGAATTGCTGGGCGGAGGGCTGTGGAGACCATGGTCTTGGGGAACATCTGGCTCAATTGGCATAACACAGTTTATAAAGAAAATGTTCTATATTCTACTTTGGTGAGTAGCGTTTGGGGTCTTAAAAGTCTGTGAGCAGCCATCCACTGGTCTCACCCCTTCAGGAGCAAGGGAGAATGAAGAAAACAAGATACAAGGGAAAGATTAGTCCAAAGGACTATTTGACCACAATTACCACAGCCTCCACCAGACTGAGTCCAGTACAACTAGATGGTGCCCGGCTACCACCACTGACTGCTCTGACAGGGATCACAATACAGAGTCCCAGACAGAGCTGGAGAAAAAGGTAGAACAAAATTCTAACTCACAAAAAAGGGCCAGACAGACAGACAGGCCTGAGAGAGACTGGAGAAACCCTGAGAGTATGTTCCCTAGACACCTTTTGGCTCAGTAATGAAGTCACTTCTGAGGTTCACCCTTCAGCCAAAGATGAGACAGCCCCATAAAACAAAACAAGACTAATGGGGCACAAGAGTCCAGGGACAAGGACTAGAAGGCAGGAGGGGACAGGAAAGCTGGTGATAGGGAACCCAAGGTTGAGAAGGGACAGTGTTGACGTGTCATGGGGTTGTTAACCATTGTCATACCACAGTGTGTGTACTGACTGTTTAATGAGAAACTGGTTGTTCTGTAAACCTTCATCTAAAGTACAATTTAAAAAAAAACTAGTTGCTGTTGAGTCGATTCCAATTCATGGCCACCCCCGTATGTCAGAGTAGAACTGTGCTCCATAAGGTTTTCAGTAGTTGAGTTTTCAGAAGTAGATTGCCAGGGCTTTCTTCCAAGAACTCCTCTGGGTGGACTCAAACCTCCAACCTTTTGGTTAGCAGCCAAGTGCATTAACCATTTGCACCATCCCAGCACTCCTAAAAGGGATATGTGTATATATACATATCCCATAAACACACAGCTATCCAGTTGATTCTGACTCATAGTGACCCTACAGGACAGGGTACACTGCCCCGTAGAGTTTCCAAGGCTGTAATTTTTTCTAGAGCAGACTGCCACGTCTTTCTCCCACAGCTTTCTTCCGAGGAGCAGCTGGTGGGTCCGAACCACCAACCTTTTGGTTAGTAGCCAAGCACTTTAACCACGTGGCACCATGGCTCCTCTGTAAAGATCACAGCTTAGGAAACTCCATGGGACAATTCTACTCTGTCCTGTAGGGTCACTATGAGTTGGAACTGACAGCACACAACAACAATGTCGTGACTAAAACCAGTCAGAAACCACTGCATTACAGCTAGGTTTACCTGGCTGAGATAGATATCTTGGTCTTCTGTAGTTAAATAAAAATCAATAAACTTTGGTCTCTAAATATTTGTCTTTTCTTGTATTTTTATATAAATGCGGTCATACGGTATTTGCTCTTTTGTGATTGGTTCATTTCGCTGAGCATAATGTCTTCAAGCTCCATCCATACTGTATCATGTATCAAGACTTCATTTTTACTACTGACTGAGTAGTATTCTGTTGTATGTATGAACCACATTTTCTTTGTCCATTCTTCTGCTGATGAGCATTTAGGTTATTTCCACCTTTCGGCTATTGTGAAGAGTGCTGCAATGAACATTGGTGTACAAGTCTCTTTGTGAATCTCTATTTTCAAGTATTTTGGTTGTACACCTAGAAGTGGAATTGCTGGGACATACAGTAGTTCTATTTTTAGTTTTTTGAGGAACCAGCACACTGTTTTCCACAATGGCGGTACCATCTTGCATTCCCACCAGCAATGGATAAGGATTCCAATTTCCCCACGTCCTCGCCAACATATGTTATTTTCAGTTTTTTTTTTTTTTTTTTTAACTCTTAACCATCTTAGTGGGAGCCAAACGGTGTCTCACTGTGGTTTTGATTTGCATCTCTCTGACGGCTAATGACGCTGAGCATGTTTTCATGTGTTTGGTGGCATTTTGAATGTCCTCTTTGGTGAAATGTCTATTCAAGTCCTTTGCCCATTTTATGATTGGGTTATTTGTCTTTTTATTGCTAAGTGGTTGAAGTTTTGTATATATTTTGGTTATTAGATTGTTGTTGGATACATAGTTTCGAATATATTCTCCCAGTCAGTAGCTTGCCTTTTCACTTTTTTGGTAAAGTATTAAGAAAAGTTTTAATTTTTATGAAGTCCTATTTATTTATTTTGTTTTTTGCTGTTTGTGCTTTTGTTGTTATATTAGATAATCCATTGTTGAACGCACATTTACGTCCTTAATCCATTTTGAATTTGTTTTTGTCTATTGTGTGAAGCATAAATCCTGTTTCATTTTTCTGCATGTCGAAATCCAATTTTCCCAGCATCATTTATGGAAAAGACTCTTCTTTCCTCCATCAAATGGACTTAGCACCTTTGTCAAAAATCAGTTGACCATCAATTTGTGGGTTTATTTCTGGACTCTCAATTCTATTCCATTGCTCTATGTGTCTATTATCATACTGATATCCGGCTGTTTTGATTACTGTAGCTATAAAGTATGTTTTAAAATCAGAAAGTGTGAGTCCTCTTACTTTGTTCTTCTCTTTCAGAATTGTTTTAGCTATTCAGGGCCTCTTGCCATTCCATATAAAGTTGAGGATTGGTTTTTTATATTTCTGTAAAGAAGGCTGTTTGAATTTTTATTAGAATTGCGTTGACTCTATAAAGTGCTTTGGGTAGTACTGGTATCTTAACAATATTAAGCCTTCCAATCCATGAATATGGAACATCTTTCCATTTATTTAAGTCTTCTTAATTTCTTTCGGCAGTGTTTTACAATTTTCATTGTATAAGTCCTTTACGTCCCTGGTTAGATTTATTCCTAGGTATTTTATTCTCTTAGATACTATTGTAAATGGAATTGTTTCCCTACTTTCCCTTTCAGATTTCTCATTGCTGGTGTGTAGAAACCAAAATGATTTTTGTTTGTTGACCTTGTACCCCGCAACTTTGCTAAATTCCTCTATTAGAAATAAAAGGTATCCAGACTGGAAAAGGAGAGGTACAACTATCTCTATTCACAGATGATATGATCCTATATATAGAAAACCCCAAAGAGTTCACAAGAAAGCTTCTAGGGGACTCTCTGGGATTTTCTATATATAGCATCATATCCTCCTAGCCTGGGGTTAATGAGAGTGTAAAAACATGTGGTGGCATGACTGAGAGCATTAAGTTAGTATCACCAGATCACGGCACAACTGAGATGACTCCACCCTCCTTTCATATGACCTAATAGAGAAAGAAAATTGAGTTTCAATAAGAATACTGGTGATGTTTCTGTTAGTAGTGTCCCTGAGAAACTAGTACACCTGATTCTTTACAATTACAGATTTCCCAATCAGGCATCAGTGAAATAGTCAATCTGCACTGAGGCAAAGTCTACAAGAAAGGCATGTACAGTTTTGTTCCTTTTGGCATACGTTGATGTGGTATTTCAAGGTGTTTTTCCTCAAGATGGTGCCCTGGTGGCACAGTGGTTAAGAGCTTGGCTGCTAATCAAAAGGTCGGCAATTCGAATCCACCAGCCGCTCCTTGGAAACCGTGTGGGGCAGTTCTACTCTGTCCTGTAGGGTCATGTGAGTCAGAATCGACTCGATGGCAACGGGTTTCCTCAAACTAGCATGGCAACCGACTCTCCGTGGAAGCTTATACCTTAAAAGCACCAGCGTTCATTTTCAGCAGATGAAAAGAGTGCAGAGTATAAGGAAAAATAACTGACCACAAAAAATGACGGCCGGAGCATTACTGAGAAGAGAAAGAGATTTTCAAAGATGTCATCACTAGGTCCTCCATTTGGGCTAACTGAATTGCAGCTCCCAGCCCCATCAGCTTTAAAGTACTGCGCAAAGCCAGTCAGATGGCCAGGACCCAAGAGGTTGGTGAGGTATCTTGGCTGAATAGGATTAATGAGCTTTTCAAGGAATTATGATCCACATTTTGATAAATGCCACTCTTCAGTGATGTTTTGGACTTTAAAGTTCCTTATCAGCTTTAATCAATACATCTGTCTATTACTCATAAATTCATACACTACTTTAATAACAAGGATGAGGCCCAACTTCTACATCCTGACCTTCTTTTATTTAGTTTCATCCCTTTCATTGTGATATTGGTTTAGGACAAACAAATAAAAATAAGAGATGAGACACCACAGCTAGGCCTGAAGGCAGTTCCAACTTTGGAAATCTGGATCAATTATTTTAATTTATTAGAGAGACTATTTTCATGCATGAACATGTATAAATCATTTCAACCATTCGTCAGTTTGGGGAAAGCTTTAGAGGAAGTATTGCACTGAAAATTTTGTGTTGAAATTATTTGCTACTTATTTAAACTACTATCTTTACTTATGGAGCCCTGGTGGTGCCAGTGGTTAAGTGTTTGGCTGCTAACCAAAAGGTCGGCAGTCTGAATCTACCAGCCATTCCTTGGAAACCCTATGGGGCAGTTATACTCTGTCCTGTAGGGTGTCTATGAGTCAGAATCGACTCGACAGCAATGGGAGGGCATCTTTACTCGTAAGGGACATGAGTTCACACTGTTGTTACACACATCTGAAAGTTTCCGGATCTGATATGGTACAGTTAACTGTTTGGATATACGTTTACCATAAACATTATTTACATACTGGGGAAGCCACACATCTTGTCCAAGGCAAAGTCATGAAAGCTCCATAGACACATCCAAACTCCCTGACGGACTGAATTACTGGGCTGAGGGCTGTTGGCACCATGGTCTCAGGGGACATCTAGCTCAATTGGCATAACATAGTTTATAAAGAAAATGTTCTACTTTCTACTTTGGTGAGTAATGTCTGGGGTCTTAAAAGCTTGTGAGCGGCCGTCTAAGATACTCCACTGGTGTCACCCTGTCGGAAGCAAGGGAGAATGAAGAAAACTAAAGACACAAGGGAAAGATTAGTCCAAAGGATTAATGGACCACAACTACCACAGCCTCCACCAGACTGACTCCAGCACAAGTAGATGGTGCCTGGCTACCACCAACAACTGATCTGACAGGGATCACAATGGAGGGTCCTGGACAGAGCTGCAGAAAAATAGTAGAACAAAATTTTAACTCACAAAACAAGACTAGACTTACTGGCCTGACAGAGACTGGAGAAACCCTGAGAGTATGGCCCCTGGACATCCTTTTAGCTCAGTAATGAAGTCACTCCTGAGGTTTACCCTTCAGCCAAAGATTAGACAGGCCCATAAAACAAAGTGAGACTAAAGGGGCACACCAGCCCAAGGGCAAGGACGAGAAGGCAGGAGGGGACAGGAAAGCTGGTAATAGGGAATCCGAAGTCGAGAAGGGAGAGTGCTGACATGTTGTGGGGTTGGTAACCAATGTCACAAAACAATATGGGTAGTAATTTTTTAATGAGAAGCTAGTTTGTTCTAGAAATCTTCATCTAAAGTACAATAATAAAAAAGTATTTACAATGATAATAGTTTATAATTGTTGAGTATAAACCCACATGTCTAAACTTGCTAAGCCCTTTACTTGCATTATTTCATTTAATAATCTCCATAACTACTTTATGAAAAGGATATTATTATTATTGTCTCCATTTCAAAGATAAGAAAAACTGTTGTTTGATAGTTTAAGTAACTTACCCAAGGTCACAGAGTAAATAAACCCTGGTATGCTGGACTTCTTAGACTATGTTCTTAATTGCTACAGATACACACATATATAGAAGGACTACAGGAAATAGCATTTATCTCTGCTATTTCTGACGCCAGAATACACTATTACAGGGTGGTTTATTAATACTTTCATGCATTTTTTTCTCATAAATTTCACCACGTCTTGACCTCTGCAATGGCGGCACTGGAACGAGAGTCTTCCAGTAGCTTGGTAAATTGCTGATTATTTATCCTATAGTATAAATTGTTCTAACTAATTTTTAATAAATGAAGCCTGGTAGTTCAACACATGTTTCAAAATAATCTTATTAGCCTGAGTCGTGCGTCAAGTCTTAGAGTACAGTCTAATTAAGCCACTTATAGAACACAGAAACACGTCGTTATTGTCATTGGAACTGCTGATTAGTGGCAAATCGCTCTTTACGTAAATGAAACTTGGGTTTCTGTGCAGGGCTGAGAGAATCTGAAAGACGCTAATGGAAGTCTCAGCCTGCTGAAGTGCTTTAAGGCCTTGATTTCTAACAAATTCTACAATTACATTCATTTGTATATAAAGAAAAAATAAGCCTTCTTTTATCTGTGGGTTTTATGAAGTATTGAATTTCTAACAAAAAGAGCATTAGATGTTTGATAATTTTCCAATTTGCTAACTTCATTTTCTTGAGCTTATTCAAAACCTATTCCAAGCATCTGGAGAAACCTGGAGAATAATGTGTACCGAACTAGACTTCAGTTCAATGCTCAAGTCATGACAAATAACAAGAGGAAACATATATGCAACACATCTATTAGTTGCCTAAAATCACCATCTACCAAGGAGTGATTTCCAAACTTTCTAATTGCTCATTCCATCTTTAAACATATTTTAAGCATGTACCCTTAATATATGTAGTCATCAAATTTATGCATACATTTTGGACAAGCTGCATTCTGTTGGTTTTGTACATTATAAAACATATACAAATATCAAATTTAAAAAGGATGAGATAAACCTATTTAAAATAATTATTTTAATTTTTAATTGTACAAAAAAAGCCTTTTGGTTGTCACTAAAAGGAATTTCTGGATGCTTAGGTTTCAAACGTTTTGTTAATCAAGTTGTCCCCTATCATTAGCTTATATGTCTAGACAATGCAGACACTTAGGATGAGGTTTATCATTAACAATGGGTGATAAAAATTCCTCTTTCAATGGTCTTCTTGATAATTTTAACTTTTTTTATTGACACCTTGACACATATCATTAGGTCATCACTGTTACTTCATAATACGGCTGATGACGAGCTTGTACAAAGAAGAGAAGAAATGTTTGCTCTGCCATTTTCTTGTATTTTGCTCCTGATTTCATTGTTGGTAGTACCTTCAAACTACACCTTCCTTGCAGAAAGCTTTTTAAAGCTCTTGTCCATTTTGTGAGAGTCAGTTTAGTCTAAACTAGAAAATAAAATCTGTAAATTAACGTTACCAGGCACACAAACACCAATTCATTATTGCAGGCAGACAGAGAACAGGTGGGAGCACCACCTTCTAGCTCTTGACATGGTGACTGCTACCTTCTGACATAAGGAGCCACTGAGAATATCAGAGTCCTTCCATATTCTAAATGCTAGTAAACCCTAATTAACGTCTTGTTTTTAAAGATAGCTGAAAACGGTGAACTGAATTTCTCATATTTTCTTCCAGGACCCCAGTAAGACCCCAGTTCTAGATAAAGAGATCTCTTTCAATAACATGCACAGTGACCTAGGTCACCTGTAACACGAAGTAATGTATATTTTCAGGAAATAGTAAAACGTAACAGGAGGTGGTGATACAGAGAATTTGTTACAACTGTGAATTCCATAGCAAGACCATCCAGCTTTGGATCCTGGCTTCCCCACTTGAGGGTACACAACCTCCGGCAAGTTCTTAACCACTCCTTGTCTCAATTTCTTCATCTTCAAAATGGGATAATAGTGTCATCTTCATATGGTTGTTGGGAAGTTTAAATGAGACAGTCCATGAAAAGTGCTGAGTGTGACATACGGTGATATTCATTAACTGATACTTGTAATATTATGACACATAAGCGACTCTTGCTTTTCAAGGAGCCCTGGTGGCACAGTGGTTAAGAGCTTGGCTGCTAACCGAAAGACTGGCAGTTCGAATCCACCAGCTGCTCCTTGGAAACCCTATGGGGCAGTTCTACTCTGTCCTGACAGGTTGCTATAAGTTGCAATCGACTTGACGGCAATGGGTTTGATTTTCAAAGGTCAACTTTTGAGCAATACACCTTTGCATTCCTTGTACATTGAGATTTCTAAATTATCATTTTATGTCAAATTCAGATTTTTGTGCCTTTGCAGACATATAACTCTTTTAAGCTAACGTATTGTGTACAGCCAATCAAGCAGCAATTCAGTTTAATATGGTCATTAATGGCATACAGCTGTGGTTAACCAAGTGTTTAAATGTCTTATTGACAATTGACCTTACTATGTTATTAAAATTCGTGGATAAAATGAAAAAATTGATACTACTGATAAGCAGTACAATTCTCCTTAGACTACAATTTAGATAAACATAAAAAATAAATGTATTGAAATTGGTAAATCTTTATAGCTAGTGTACAGGACTCTTTAGTATAGGTCTATACGTCTTTAATTTCCCTTTTTATAATTTTTCCTATTTATTTTATCGTGCTAAATTTTTTCATATTTGTAAGCCATATCAAATTTCTTTCAAAGAGGTATAAATCATTATACATACATGGTCTGTCTGGTGAGGCTCCTAGAGTTTGGCTAATGAGGTCAGATTAGAAGATGTAACAGACATCATACAGTTATTCAGGATTAGGTCTCTTTCTTTGGCTTTAAATATACACATATCAAGCATCTTTTAGATTGTTTTCTTGGAGAAAAGCATCTTCTGGGATTCAGCTGATGTATCATTATGACAAAGGAAGGGCAAGATAACCTCTTTAAGTCCTTTATATCCATTTACAAACTCTTAGCCATTTATTCAGTATATATATTAAGTGCCACTGAGTACCAGGCACTACAGCATTGAACAAAGAACACACAATCCCCTGCTCTCATAGAGTTAAAATCTAGAGGAGGAGAGAGCTTATATACAAAATGTTGCTGTTGTCGTTGAGTCAGTTCCAACTCATGACAACTCCATGTGTGCAGAGTAGAACTGCTCCATAGCATTTCCAAGGCAGTGACTTTTCAAAAGCAGATGGCCAGGCCTATCTTCTGAGACACCTCTGGGTAGGTTCAAACTGCCTACTTTCCATTAGTAGTCAAGCACTTAATGCTTTCCACCAACCAGGAACCCCTCATAAGCAAAATAGGTAAGTAAAATATATAATACGTTAAATAGTGATGAGTGGCAGTGGGGAAAAATAAAGCAGTGAAGAGGAATAAGACGGGTCAGGATTTGGGAGCTGTCTTAGTTTACTAGGGCTGTTATGACAAAAATGCTACAAAGCAGGTAGCTTTAGAAAGCAGAAAGTTCTAGTTCTGGTGGCTAGAAGTCCAAATCAGGTTATTGGCTGTGTCAGTTCCTTCTGAGGGTGCCAAAAGAGGAACTGTTTCATGCCTTTGTGTGAGCTCCCAGCAATCCTTGGTATTCCTTGGCTGGCTCATGGATGTATCTTTACACGGCATTTCCCTCCTGTGTACGTTTCTGTGTCTGTTCTCCTCCTTTGTAAGATATCACTCAGAAGGCATTAGGACCTACCCTACTCTGTATGACATCATGTAAACCTAACTGATAACATCTTCAAAGAAAGATGTTCTTTCCAAGCAAGGTCACATTCACAAGTACAGGGGTTAGGATTTCAATGTCTCTTTTGGGGGGACACAATTTAATCTATAACAGGGTACTGGTGGTACAGTGGTTAAGAGCTTGGCTGCTAACCAAAAGGTCACCAGTTCAAATCCACCAGCTGCTCCTTGGAAACCCTGTGTGGTAGTTCTCCTCTGTCCTATAGGGTTGCTACGAGTCGGAATCAACTCAATGGCAACGGGTTTGGGTTTTATTGACATTTTAAATAAGGTTGTCAGGAAACGTCTCACTGAGAAGGTGATATGCGAATAAAGATCTGAAGGATCTGAGGAAGCAAGACTTGTGGGATCTGGGGGTAAGTGTGCTCCAGGCAGGGAGAAAGGCAAGTGCAAAGGCCTGAGGTGGCAGGAGTGAGTGGAGCAGAGTGATCAAGGTGAGTGTGGTGGGAGACAAGGACAAAGCTTTAACAACTGGGTACAGGCTTACATCCTTGTCGGGATTAGGGGCTTTTCATGCAAATTAAATGGGATATAGGAGTGACATAATCAAACTTTGACAAACTCACTCTGGTAATTGTGATGAGAGAAACTAAAAAAAATAGGGAAAGTCTATGCGTTGGTGGGGGTGGGGGGTTGCAATCATCCAGATGCCAGATCATGGTGGCTTGGATACTGGTAGCAATGGAGGCTGTGAAAAGAATTTGATGGTGGATCTAGTTTGCAAGTAAAGTCAACAAAATTTACAGATAGATGAATGTGGAAGCTGGGAGGCGCAGGTCTTGGGGAGGAAATCGAAAGCTTGGGTTTGGACATGTTATGTTTGAGATACCTATTAGACATCCTAGGTGGTATGTAGATTTGACAGTTGATTTTAAGTGTCTGGAGAGGTCCCTAGTGGAGACATAAATGTGTTAAAATACATTTTATTTTAAATTGCTCACCCAGTGAGAGTAAAGTATGGCTAGGAACTCTTCTTTAAACAGAACAGTAGTAAATGAGATCACTTTACTCCCTAGTCAATTGCAATGAATTGTGAGGCAAACAATAGAAAACCCACAAAACATCTGGGCATTCCCATTTATGTTTTACACTGAGTCAACATTTGAAAACAAAGTTAACATGTTTCCCTATGAGTTGGAACTGACTCGACGGCAATGGTTTGGTGTTGGTTTTGATAGCCTGAGAGTAGTGAAATAAATAAAGAAATAAAGGTGCTAAGGGTGAGATTCCAGGATAACAGATTAAAGACACTGACAAGTCAATCCAATGCTGAAGAAAAATCCTTAAACCAAATTAAAAATTTAAAAAGCCAATAAAACAAAAAAAATTCGTTGTTGTTGAGTCAATTCTGACTCATAGCGACCCTCTAGGACAGAGTAGAACTGCCCCATAGGGTTTCCAAGGAGCGGCTGATGGATTTGAACTGCCGACCTTTTGGTTAGCAGCCGAGCTCTTAACCACTGCGCCACCAGAGCCCCTAAAAAGCCAACAGAAGCAATAAAACTCATGCAATAGTTTTGTTAATACTTAACAGGTTTATAATATTGTACCTGATACACCAAAATGAAGTCAATTTCAGTACCACGGTGTGTGTGTGTGTGTGTGTGTGTGTGTGTGTGTGTGTGTGTGTGTAAGTGTACAGACTGACAATACAGCCAAGGTGCCGTTACCAAAGCAAAGGATTTCATCACGCTATTACAATTATTCTATTCCCCATATTCAATTAAATTCAATAAATACATATTAACCCTTACCTCTGTGTATCTGCTAGTCATTTATCTACAAGGATTTAGTTACTAGAATGCCTTTCCCCTACGCAACACCAGTTGTCCTAATTCCACTCATTCATCACAGTCTTCACTTTTATGATGTCTTTCCAAAATCTTCTAAGTGGAGGTGATATCCTCCAGCTCCTCATAACCTGGAGCTTTCGAAAGTGCTCTATTCTGAGCATCTGGAATAGTGACTGGCACAGACCATGCAAATATTTATTATATGGGTGAACAAATAAATGAATTAAAAACTAAAACAGTCTATCCTCTCCTTGTGACGTGCAATGCATATTTTCATATTAAATGCTGTGGGAAGTCCTACAGTAAGGACATCCATTTAACTTTGCCTCTCCCAAGCTTAGTTGCCCTCTATAGCCTTTCCTCTCCTAACTGAGTTACATAGAACTCTTTTTCAAGGAAGTGTGCTTTGGGAAATGGAAAAAGGGAAGATAGGCTATAGTACACTAGAAAGTATCACATTCTAAAAATATTGGCAACTTTGTATTTTTAAAGTTCAATAAAATAGTGATGGTCCAGGTTTTTTGTTGCATGCTGTATATCATCTTGAAAATATTTATAGTCTCTAAACATCTATGCCACCACTAGCTCGTCAGTTTGTCATATGGTGGTGGCTTGCATGTTGCTGTGATGCTGGAAGCTATGTCACCTATGTTTCAAATACCAGCAGGGTCACCCATGGTGGACAGGTTTCAGCAGATCTTGCAGACTAAGACTAGGAAGAAGGACCTGGCAGTCTAATTCTGAAAAAATTGGCCAATGAAAACCTTATGAATAGCAGCAAAACGTTGTCTGATATAGTAGGACTGGGCAGTGTTTTGTTCTGTTGTATACTGGCTTGCTATGAGTCAGAACCGACCCGACGGCACCTAACAAGAATAACAACAAACATCTATGCCTCTTTCTTTATGCACATGATGCATTAGTGGTGTAAGACAAGAAGACAATATGCCTTTATCTGTGCTATAATGGAAGTAAATTCCCAGTATGATAAAACACCAGTCATTAGAAGTGATTAAAGAAGGCCAAATAAGAATTGATTTGGAGTTCCATAACCAAAGCAAGACAATCACTACAAACTCTCATTCAATTATGTCTACAGTGCAAAGGCTGCAGGAATTGAAGATGTCTCAAGATGACCATGATTCATTGCTTCCAGCTTTTTAAGTAAAATTTCCTTGCCAAGTACTATACTGAAAGTTTGAATTGCTCTGTTCCACGATTCCAGAAAGAAGTTAAAAAAAAAAGGAAAAGAAAGAAGCAGAAAGAAGATAGAAGATTCATCACACTTTTTAATGACATTATTCCTATAAAGCAAGGTGGACAAACTTCTCCAGTAAAGGGCCAGATAATAACTATTTTAGGCTTTGTACGCTACATGGTCTTTGTTACAACTACTAAACTCTGCCATTGTAGCACGAGAACAGCCAACGCATTAAAAAACGGACGTGACTGTGCTCTCAGCAAAAGGCATCAGGCCAGATATGACCTATAAGCAACAGCTGGCTGATTCCTGCTATAGAAGACAGAAGACCCCCCGACTACAGTGCTAATTGTACGTGATAGTGAGCAGGACCCCTAGTACGTCCATATTTAAAAGGTTCCTCAAGGTCAAATATTTTTTTCCATTTGATCTACCTTAGTGTTTTAAGTTTTCATGAGAGTCTCATTATTTGAGCTGCTTCTTTGATTTAACAGACTGTCATAGAGACTCTCCTTAGACAGAGTAACAGATGAACACGCAGTAACTCTTTCATTTATTCACTTATATCACAGAGATTGTAAGAAGATAGCCTTTAGGTGACCTGGAAAAGAACCAAGTGAAGGGAAAGGACAAAAGAGGAGAAACTGAGGGCTTGCCACTATCAGGCTCACAGCTGCGCCATTTCCCGAAGGCTATCCCTGGTCTTTCAGCTGAATTGATTTGGGCTCAGTTCTATGTCTGTACCCAGAGATATGGAATGTTGTTTGTGAGGTATGTTTGGTGGGGAGGGGGCCAGAAGAAAATAGGGATTGATGCTCAGTTTTGACACTTGGAGGCTTTTCTTGTTTGTCTCTTACATATGGAAGACACTAACAAAATTCGTCATGCATTGAATTATTACTTCTTCTCCACTTGTAAAGAGGTGAAAATTGCTCCAAGTTGATTCCAAGCCTTTCCTCTCTCGATCTGTCCTCTTTTATTGCTTTGTTTTTCAGTCTTGCTGTTTTCTAATCATCAAAATGACAGAAAGATAGGAAAAAGGGGAAAGAGGAAGGTGGTAAGACAAGGGTTTAACTTTGAGGGACAAGGGCAAGAAATAAGATAATTTTGGTTCCTCATTTCTCAATCTTCTTGAACATTTATTGAAACACAGACCTTAATACTCTCCCCTGACATGGAATATAATAATTTCAGTGTACAGAAATAAGCAACACATTTACAGTGAAATATTTTAGCAAAGACTATCTTAAATTTTGAAAAATAATATTATTTTGGACTTATTTAATTGGAAGAAAGGAAAGGAGCACTCTGATATAAGGTTAGAGGGACTCTTTTTTTTATATTTAATCTTATAAAAGGATACGAAAACCTGTCTATGCTTTACCCCAGTTTTCAGCTTCTCAACTTAATTTTCATCATTATGCAAGTGAATTTGTAAGCCTCTCTTTTAAAAGATAGTTCTTTTTGTGATCAAAGTCAACTAAATACAGATACAGACCCCGATAAACCATGTATATTAATTAGTTCAAGTTTATGCCATAAAATTCATGTCTTAGCAATAAAAATTTATCTTGCCTGACAAGCGCAAACATACGGAGTGCCAAAGAGATTGAATGATAAATTAGAATTCTGTTTTGCTCATTAATGAAGTTGGAATAGGCACTTCATGGCTCTGTCTACACAAACTCAAACCAGTTTGTGAAATTAACAGTTGAAGTCAGTTAAGAAAATTTCTTGTAAAAAACATGATTTAAAAATGATTTAACTTTATGAAACATAATCATCTATTTATAAATACTTGGAAAATGAAGTTTTTTTTTTTTTTTTTTGCTCAGCATTTCGTATAGAAAATGCATTACAGTCAATAAGAGAATTATTCATAATATAAATGAAACATGAAAGGTTACCATAGAATGCCAATGAAAATTCGATTCATGATTATCCTATTGATCTTGGTTTCAAGTTTCTTTTATGAACTGTCATCAACTCTAAGTCATAACACCTAGAACTAGGAACAATACAATTCAGCCCTGAAAATTAATAATAAGCCCAACTATTCATCATTAGCTACAAATCGTTTTTCATTTGCTTGCACGTTTCTGTTTTATTTTTAATCTTTTTCTCTAGACTTAATTTTAGACTTCCCGCTGCCCATTCTTACACAGTATACCACTTAGTAATAAGCTAAAAGAATCCACGTACTAACTACAGTAAGAGATCCAAGTTAATTATCCTCTAATACTCTTGACCTGGCTGACATGACCTGAAGAAATGTTTGCACTTGCTGCAGACTTTTGCTCTGGTTGCTCAGATGGTAGTACCCCTGGAGTTTTAAGACAAGAGACTTCACCTTCTCTTTAATTAGCCAAGAATTTCTAAGTGGATAGAAAGGATGTAACAAGGTCATCTTGCCATAATGGCACATGGGTTAATCATCAGATGAATCCTGAAAGATGCTCTTCTCCAAGAAAACAATCTAAAAGATGCTTGATGTGTGTATATTTAAATCCAAAGAAAGAGATTTAATTCTGAGTAAGCGTGTGAAGTCTATTACTGCTTCTAACCTGGCCTCATTAGCCAGACCCCAAAAGCCTTACCAGACAGGTCATGAACTTACTGCTCTAACGAACTGGTCGACCACTGTCAGCAAAGGTGACATTGAAATCAGAAAGCATTTCCATATCCTAACACCAGTAGGAAAGAAGACACTTCTACAGTGATCTGTTTGAATATACAACATGGCTTCATTAGTGTCAGGCTCTGAGTTTTCCCACTCTCATACCACTCACAAGTTCCTTGCATCATCCTGCTTACCCAATACTCACAATATTCCAAAGCCTGTCACAAATTCTCCCTTATTCATGAGATTGCCCTACCCTGCAGTAGCTTTCCATTTCTCAGTTTCCCGGATATATATTGTAACACACGCATTAATACTTGAAAAATATTACGTATTTTATTTCTAAATGTTTCACCAGTA
This sequence comes from Trichechus manatus latirostris, assembly GCF_000243295.1. Classification (NCBI taxonomy): domain Eukaryota; kingdom Metazoa; phylum Chordata; class Mammalia; order Sirenia; family Trichechidae; genus Trichechus; species Trichechus manatus. The sequence goes on from NW_004443998.1 coordinate 7,221,663, forward strand.
TAAACCTTATCTTTCCTAGTAATCTTGTCAAGATGATATTTTGATGCAAGTCTCTATTTTGAAACATATATAGGTTTGGAAGTAAATTATCTTAGTAGTCACAAAGTGATGTTTTAAGCAGGCAATTTGAAGGGGAGATGGGAGGAGGAAATGTTTGTACTGATGGATTTTTGTTCTAATTCCTTTAAAAGTATTTGACATCAGGTAGACCCAGGCTTAATGATGGAATGGAAGGAGTACCAATATATTTAGAGGAAGTTGTCCAAAGAGGAAAGTGCTGAAGAATTCTCAAAACAACTTCCTGGTTTACAGTCCGTCTGTTTAGGGGTTTGGTTTTCCTTCTTGTTCTTGGTGTTTCATTTGTATCAAGTTCCAATCTTTGTTGCTTAACATAGAATTATTTTGAACATTATTTATATCGGTAACTTTGGAAAGAGAGTTAGATTTAATTTGAACTTAGATCAAACCTCTAATTCTTACTTCCTTGTTTCTGCTCCCAAACCCCACTGACTAAAATGATCGACCATAACTTTTCAATAGCACGGCCATCTTCATTATGGTGAGAAACACTGGCAAAAGCAATGTTTTCACAGAGCCATCAAAATAGAGAGCAATCAATGTCAATGGCCTGGACTTAGCTTGACCTCTCAGGTTTCCAATTTGTAGATTCTGGGAACAAAGGCTTCCTAAGAATCCTTAAATTTAATAAGCGGGCTCTTAAAGTTGTTTATAGTTAAGCCCTGGCTTACAAATATATCAACCTGCTTTACAAAGAATTGACGTCACAGGCATTGCCAGTCCCGTTACTCAGATGCAACATCTTTCCTGGAAGTAAGCGTGTACTTCTCCCCAGAGAGAAGAAATTGGTAAAATTGCCATGCCAGTCATCCAAATCCCCACGCTTTCAACACTTATGGGGGCATTTATACTCTTGGCACAAAAGTATAAATATACTTGACTGGCTTCTGTAATCTGCAAACATGAATAGTATGGCATTGAAGAACTTACCTTCAGAAGAGGGTTGGAGATTCCATTATAGAACTCATTCGTCCATTTTCAAATACTTTTTGAGAATCAGTGCCATTCAAGGTTACATCAGATATATTGAAGATGCAACACGGAACAAGAGAACACCTACCCTTGCCTTCTCTGAACTTAAATTCCATTGTGATAGAGGATGTACACTACACCCTGAATGACCAACAGCAGCTAGGCAAGCAAAGATGTTGGGGCAGGGCATTGCTGGCAAGAGAACAGTAAGGGCTCAGCTAAGGTGGGAAAGACCTCAGTGTGTTTGAAAAGAGACCAGTGTGACCTGTGCACAGGAAACAATCAAAAGAGTATATTCTGTTCAGATTGTAGTGGGTGAACAAAGAATGGGTGTGATAGGTAGAGCGGAGGTTTGGGACAGGCAAGTTTTCATAGAAGAAAACTCATTAAATACTAAAACCTCCTTAAATGAATGAAGAATAGAAGTTCACAGGATAAGGGAAGGGAGGGGACATTCAGGCAGAAGATGCTGCTAAACCCAGGCAGAGTGTCATGAAATAGCAAGACACGTCTTGGAAAATGGAAGTGGATACACGGCTTGAGTGGAGGATGGTGGCAAGTGTAGTAAGATGTGATGGTTAACATTATGTGTCAACTTGGCTAGGCCACGATTCTCAGCGGTTTCCACGTATCACGTAATCATCCTCCATTTTATGATCTAATGTGTGCAGCCAATCGGTTGAAAGGGGAGTTTCCTTGGGGGTGTGGTCACATGCCCTATCTGCTATACTTTAGTTGTGCCTCTGTTCTGATCTGCAGATTTTGGGATTCACCAGCTCCCGCAGACCTGTGAGCCAGAAGCCTGCTGTCTGACCTGCCGATTTTGGGTTCACGTCAGTCAGGAAAAGCCTTCAGCCTTCAGCCTGACCCACAGATTTGGGACTTGCCAGCCTCCACAATCACAGGAGCCTTTTCCTTGAGATAAATCTCTCTCTCTCTCTCTCTCTCTCTATATATATATATATATACACACACATACACACTTCAGTGGTTTATCTCCTTCAGAGAACCCAGCCTAAGACATAGGGCAAGGTGCCAAAGAACAAGAGGCAGGCACATCAGTTAGGATTGCTATTGGCTGCAAATAGCAGGAACACAAACAACTGTGGCTTAAATAATTAGGAATTTGTTTTTCTAACAAGAAGTTTTGACTTCGATCCAGCAATTTAATTATATCAGGGCTAAAGGTCAACCTCTTGGCTTACCCCTCATGGGATCAACATGGCTGCAGCAGGTCCAAGCCTGTCATCCTGACCCCATGTACAATGCAAGAAGCGAGGGGTTGAGTGGCACAGAAAAGAACATCTTACAGTGCTCCTTCCTTATCAGGGAGAAAAATTCTTTCCCAGAAACTCTCTAGAAGACTTTCCTTTACATCTGGGGAACATGCTTAGCTAGATTAGGAATCTGTTTTCCTAACAGAATAGAATCTCAGTCTGACAGACCAAGTTTTGCTTAGCAAGGAAGGGGAGGAAATACCTGTTGTAGGGGCAGTAGAAACAGATGATGCAGGGATTTAGACTTTTTGTGCTGAAGAATAGACTTCTCTTTATGGACGGAGGGTCTCTCACTGAAACATCAGCTCAGGATAACTTAATGATCATCACATTTCTTACTCCCTTATTTTTCCCATTTAAAATATTTTTCTGTCATATATACATGACTTTGCTTTTTCCCTACTTCTGCCCTTTTTCTTTCCGTGGGTTTTGTGATGAGATGAACATTGCCTTAATTCGTTTATTAGTTTTCAAATTAATATATTCAAACCTGATAAAATCCACCAGAAGTGTATTTTTTTCAAGCAGTTTTACCATACCGCTTCCTAATAGACTTTGCTCTTGTGCCACAAATGTAGAGACAAATGTCATTCCTACTTCCATACTTTCCAATATGTAAACAACAAATCATACATATTTATTTTTCTTTCAGGAGAAGTAAAAATGGTTGTGGTAGGAGAACATGGAAAAATAGAAAGATTGATATCGTATTTTGCTTTTGTAAGCAAAAGAACTAATGATCAAATCTCTTACTCGTCCAAGAAGACAGAAGACTAACAAGTTCACTGATGATGGAAATCATTCCGCACACTTCATTAGCTTTGCTTTTTATGCTACATTAAATAAAGGAATCTAAATAAAGTCCTACCTGTTCAGAAAGCTCCCTCAATTTTTGCCACAGGCAATTTAGTTTGGTGTTTACGTCTTCCACCTTTATGAAGAAAAAAAGAAGGTGATAAATTTTTATTACAAAGAACCAGCTACAGTTGAATGCATTGTCCATTTGCTATTTGTAGCAGTTCAGATAGTATTTTTTAAAGTATGGACTACAGAGAAAAAGACACTATCCTTCATAGCTGACACCCATTATCAATATGGAAATGAGTCTCTGAATAATGCCCATTGGAAAGTTCTACCTTGTGGCAGAAACTACAAAAAAAAAAAAAAAAAAAAAGTTTTGCCATAGTGAGAGACCAGGGATTTTCCAGTTTAATTCCTTTGCAATCTGGATCCTACCCAAGATTTCTGGATTTCCCTTAGTGTCTCCTCCCTCAGAGCATCCACATGACCAGGGCTTTTTAAACCTTTCCTGTATGAAGGACTTTTTCGTCAGATATCATAGGGTTTCATCAAAACACTATATGGTGTTCATTTTACATCAGTGTTCACTTAGCATATACGGTTACAAAAATACAGAATGATAAGAAGCTAACATATATCCAATAATATTTTTAAATGTATTTGCTGTTTTGGGGTTAAATGTTAAAAGTAGACCATAGGTGATTATCTCATCTTCCTCCCAAATATGACAAAATGGCTTAAAGAATGAAAAATATTTTAACTTAAGAGGTCAAAGAGAATAGTAGAAGATATAATATCAGAAAAGCTATTATAGTCTTTTTTTTTTTTTTGAGAAAGTGGGATCTGATAAAGGAGGGATAACGGATACAGCAGAAACAGTTACAAAGCTAGCCGACCATACAAAGGGGATTCTGACAGAAAGTGAGCTCCTTCACCTCACAAATACCCTGAGAGGCTCACCATGTGGGGAAGCACGTGGCATGGATAGGGAGCCACTCTTACTCTTTACTCCTCCACACATACCCACCATGAGGAAAAAGGTTTAATCTCTGGAGAAGTTGAGCCAGGAACCAGGGAATACCATGAAACACAGAGATTCAGGCTGAAAATGGAGTAATTAAATTGGTCCAAACACTAAATGAAGTCAACTCATTAAATCCTGCCCCTGCTCCTCCACCACCCACAAACCAAAAGCCATTGTGTTGAGTTGATTCTGACCCATAGCGACCCTATAGGACAAGAAGAATTGCCCCATAGGGTTTCCAAGGCTGTAATCTTTATGGAAGCAGACTGTCACATCTTTCTCCTGTGGAGCTGCTGGTGGGTTCGAACTGCCGACCTTTTGGTTAGCAGCTGCTTGCTCAACCACTGCGCCACTAGGGCTCCACTCTGCCACCCAGAGCTTCTAATAAGCATTTGATGCTTCAGTCGTGTATACAAATGTTCAGTGAAGGTTTTAACAGACCTGAGAGGAAATTCTCTCCCTTGACTGAATGTCGAGCAAACGCTTAGAAAAAAGGGACCCAGTTAAAACAGACACCAAAACAAAAAACAAAAAAACAAAACCAGCTGACTGTGAGTCAGTTCCGACTCGTGGCAACCCCAGGTGTTACAGAGTAGAACGAGCTTCACAGAATTTTCTTGGCTGCCATCTTTAAGGTAGCCTACCAACAGGCCTTTCTTCCACGGTGCCACTGGGTGAGTTTGAACTACCACAACCTTTCGGTGAGTAGTCAAGAGTAAGCCATTTGTGCCACCCACAGAAGTCTTTTTTTAAAAGCACGTCCAGAAAAGAATAACAGGATTCTCTCTCCTTCTCTGTCTCTCTCAAAAAAAAAAAAAAAAAAAAAATTAATTAAATGTAAATTACAGCCAAAAAAATCAGTAGACGTCAGGAAAATCTATAAAGTAGGCCAAACCAACAAAACAATAGAAGATAAGAATAAAGATAAAAGAAAATTAGAGGATTAATTTAAGTGGTCCAACATCTAATTAGTAGAAATTCCAGAAAGAGAAGAGAAAAAAGACAGGAAATGATCAAAGAAATAAAACAAAATAATTCCAAAACTGTGTCTTTAAGTTGAAAGAGCCCTTGAGTGCCCAGTAAAATTAATGAGATAAAATAGTCACACCAAATCATATTAGCATGAAGGTTCAGATCACCTCATGTTAAAGGGCAAATTATTAAAAAAAAAAAAACTCATAAATAAATGCGAATCAAAATGACAAAATTAAAATCCAAAAGACTATCAAAAACTAGTGTTAAAAATTCCTATGAAAAATTATTTTCAGCCTATAATTTTGTACCCAGCCAAAGTATCAGTCGAAAGTGAGGACTGAATATAGACATTTATGTTGTCCAATAATTAAAAAAAAACAAAAAACTCACCTCCCACACACACTTTCTTAGGATGCTACCAAAGTGCATGATTCAAGAAAGTGAGGTACTGAAGCAGGAAAAAGAAAGACAGGGGATTCAGAAAACAGTGTCTTCAGTACCAAAAACATAAAAATTAAAAAAAAAACCCACTGCTGTTGAGTGCAACCAACAGTGACCCCATAGGGTTTCCAAAGCGGTATATCTTTACAGATACAGATTGCCACATCTTTTTCCCGCTTTCATAGAGTGGCTCGTGGTTTTGAACAGCTAGCTCAAGCGCATTAACCACTGCACCACTACGGCTCTTCAGTACAAAAAACAAACAAAAAAAAACCCCAAACCTGTTACCACTGAGTCGATTCCGGACTCATAGCGACCCTATAGGACAGAGTAGAACTGCCCCATAGGGTTTCCAAGGAGCAGATGGTGGATTTGAACCGCCCATCTTTTGGTTAGCAGCTGAGCTCTTAACCACTGTGCCACCAGAGCTCCTTGGAAACCCTAAAAACAAACAAAAAACTCATTGCTGTGGAGTCAATTCCGACTTATAGTTGACCCTACAGGAACTGCCCTCTAGGGTTTCCAGTGAATAGGTGGTGGATTCCAACTGATGACCTTTTGGTTAGCAGATGAGCTCTTAACTAGTGCACCACCAGGGCTCCATCTGGAAACTCTATGGGGCAGTTAAACCCTATCTTATAGGGTCGCTATGAGTCAGAATGGAATCCATGACAATGGGTTCAAAGGGTTAGTGTCTTCTTATACCTTCACCGAATCCTTCTGTTTTGAGTACTACTGCTCACTTATTTCCAGAGGTGTTTAGTGCTATCCATGGCTGAGATTGGTGGAAGGCAGGGGTAGGATTCTGCAGTATAATAAGGTTGCCATTCTGTGAGCTTAGTTCTATTGTGCCTGCTAAATCAGACACTCTTCAGCCATCTCATTCTCAACTTCTAAAATTGTTGTTGCGATCATCTTCAGTCTTTTTTGATATGTTCTTAAAGTCTTTTTTAATTTATAACTAACTATAAATCAATGGAAGCTTTCAAAGAAATGTGCAATAAAGCCCCATGCACACTTCTTCCAGCTTCGCCCATTGTCAACATCTTACATAACTATAGTACAATATCAAAACCAAGAAATTGACGTTGACTTAATCCATATAGCTAGTTCAGATTTCAGCAGTTATACATGCACTTGTGTGTGTGTGTATGTGTGTGTGTGAGTTTGCATATGTATGTTGAGAGTTCTTTATATATTCGAGAACCAAGGCCTTTTTCAGATACGTGACATACAAATATTTTCTCTCGGTCTATAATTTGTCTTTTCCTCTTTAGTGGAGTTTTTCACAGAAAAAAAAATTTTAATTTGATAAGATCCAATTTATCAATTTTTCCTTCTATGGATGATGGTTTCAGTGTCAAGTCTAAGAACTCTTCGCTAATCCTAGATTCAGATATTTTTCTCCTATATTCTTTTCTAGAAATTTTAAAGTTTTATGTTTTACATTACAGTCCATGATGAATTACTTTTGCTCCTTTGTCAAAAATTAATTGGGTATATTTTTGCACATATATTTCTGGGTTCTCTATTCTGTTCCATTGATCTATGCATCTGTCTATCTGTACCATGCTGTCATGAATACTTTAAAAAAATTTTTTTTATTGTTTTTTAGCAGGGATTCAGGAGATATTAGAAGTAAATGCAAATGTTTGATCTTCCATCTTTTTCTAAAGACTGTGTTTTTTAAACATCTTTTTCACTTTTTTCACTAGCCATGGTAAAAATTTTAATTTTATATATTTTGAAAAAAATTATTTATATTTCAGTTACCAAAACTATATGGGATCTGCATATATTTGAAAAATAATACACAGGTATATGACAAATGTTAGAATAGATGCAAGAATAAAATATTGCCGAGAGACTCCGGCAAGATGGCGGTCTAGGCAGAAGCACCACGCCGTCCCTCCACAACAAAGATCCGAAAAACTAAGCCAAACAGAGAATCAACAATCCTGA
>NW_004443998.1:7237390-7284541 GCF_000243295.1 Trichechus manatus latirostris
CAAAAAAAAAAAAAAAAAAGTTGAGTATTTAGAGGGTTAAAATGATGTGGGGTTGTTAACCAATGTCTTAAAACAGCATGTGTGTGTGTTACTGTTACATGAGAAACTATCTGTTCTGTAAGCCTTCACCTGAAGTACAATAAAATATTAAAAAAAAAAAAAAAGAATAAAATATTGCCAAATCAGAGAAGGAACAATAAATTCTGCCAGAGGTAAGGTAGGGGGTTAAAATGGATCAAGGAAAGTTAACCAGAAAAGGTGACAAGTGAGCTGGGTTTCCCCAAAACTAGAGAGGGTGTGCATGGTGGAATTAGCAGTTGACCCAGATTAATTTCAAAATATGTCTAAGGACTTCCACTTCTAGTCAAGACAGGTTAAGACAGATTGAATTCGCACTCCTGCCTGAAGCAATTAAAAAACTGGACAAAGTGTATGAAACAATGGTACACGAGACATAGGACAGCAGGTAACAAAGGAAAGTGATCCTTCAGAGTAAGGAACAAATAAGGCGAGCCCTATACTTGGCCCAGCCTACTGCCTGGGGAGTAAGCAGTAAGGGAGAGAAAATCCAGGCAGACCTGGGTGTCCCTAAATTGAGGAGATGGAACTGAATGTCTGTGAAAGCCAAGGCAGTAGAGTTGAAAAGACAGAGTACCAGAGAAGTAAGAGCTGCTGGGAAAGAAAATTCCAGAGATTTGCCGAGGGTCCCCTCCGGGGTTTAAGAGTACTAATCAGCACACGCATGGGAGAAAACTATGTCAGTTTGGGAAAAGAACCACACAAAAGGATCAGCAGGACCCAACAGCCAAAGGAGAAAACCTCATAACTGAGGGGGCATCTGCTAGAGTTTTAAAAATATTTTGCCTCATCCTTGGGAAGTATTAACTTTAGTGCTGTTTCTGCCCAATAAAGATCAAAAGCAAGACTCAGAAGGAACAAACTGTTTCCAAATAACCACGTGCAGAACAAAGGTTAAGAATATTCATAGGAATACAAAAATATCCAGACTCTAAAGGTTCAATTAACAATGTCTAGCAAGCAATAAAACATTACAAGGCATGCAAAGAAACATGCAAATGCAGCTCACTATGCAGAGAAACATCAGCCAATCAATACTGATCCAGAAATGAAGGGAAGTGATGTAATATCACTGCTTGATCTCGGTAATGCTCTGAGACATTAAGGAATTGAGGTAGTTTCCAGCGGCATGATAAAACCTGGGAAAGGAACTGGTGATAAAATGTGGAGTCTAAAACGTAAAGAGGAAGTACAGAATTCAGTGGACGCAAAGCTCAGAGCCTCTAAGTAACTCCAAATATTTGGTGGGATGTTGATTTTCCCACTATACAATGAGAGAGGTTTAGGAGCAAATGTATTAAGATCTTGAAGCACAAGGTAGCCAGAATAGTAAAAATTACTGGAGAATTTAAATATGCTGGTGGCTGATTTTTGGGTTACACTAGCAAAAATAATACTATGTGTAGATGGGGAGTACTTAATTGTGGCTGGAGAAATAGCACTTGGCTTCTGTACCAAGGACCCCTGGGGTGATTTAGAGTTATTACAGGAGTTCTGGGAGCCCTGGTGGTGCAGTGGTTAAAAGCTCAGCTGTTAACCAAAAAGTCAGCGGTTCGAATCCAGCAGCTGCTCCTTGGTAACCACATGGGGCAGTTCTCTGCCCTATAGTGGCGCTATGAGTTGGAATCGACTGGAAAGCAAAGGGTTTGGTTTTGAGACACCTTCTGGGCCCTAATTAATACTGGACACAATGACATGGAACCAATAGGTATTCAAGTAACACTCTTCCCCTCTTTTCTTCTACCTTTACTTTCCTTTAAGAAACAAAGAGATAAAGTAGGCAATTTTATCACATCTAGTCCTTGCTCATTACAAGAAAGACATAGACACTAACACATTGCTTTGAAACTGAGCGATATCTCAACACCTCCCACCACCACCCAGCCCTACTCTGTTGGAAATGGTGGCATTGAAACTGAAAACAATGCAGCTACTGAGTTACTAAGATTTTACACAAATTATCCTTTGCTCTCCCATTGCTTGCTCTGATGGTATCTGTGAAGGCTCTAACTCTCTAGCTGTCATTGCTGTCTTGGTCTTTGTGCTCCTGTCAGCGTTGACCTCCTGCAGATCACTTGGCATGGCTCACACCATTGAATAAAGGCCCTGAGCAGTTACTCCAACGGCCAATTACAGCCCGACCAGGAAATTAAATTAAATGCAAAGCAAAGTAAACAAATCAAACCTCAATAGAATCTGAGCGATTCATTTATTATCTAAGAAAGTCTTAGTTAAACAATTGTCTTTCACTTTGCATGTTAATTTAGATTTGGGTAAAAGTTGTTTCCATTTTTCATTCTTGAAGCTTGAGTTCTGTCCATGATAATAATAAAAATTGCTCTTATTCTGAAGAACTTATTAAATTAAGTTGAAAAAATTGGATTTAATTGATTAAAGCTAAGCAGTATCATTTTAGGCAAGAACAAAAACATTCTTCCCTTTTCCCAAATAATAGCAGGTAGAATTTTAAGATCTTGACCAAGCTTGGATTAAGGGATCAGCCAGCTGAGCCCTTGCCCAGGGCACCCATCTATGAGGGCAAAGGACAATCATCGTCACCACCTGGGGAAAAGTGTATTTATTTATAGAAATCCTCTCTGTGAGAATATGAGATTGAATGGAATATTTTTTTAAAGATACTTGGGATGGGACAAGTGAGATCCCAAAATGTGCTGCATGGTAAAAAAGCAAAAGCAGAACATTTATTTTGCCCAGTGGATGCTGCAAGTTAAGAAATTGAGCAGAATTGCATAATACAAAGGAAGATAGATGGAGCCTCCCCCCAGCTATATTGCTGTCTTTTCCTGCTTTCTTTTCCTATATGGCACTCAGCCTCATCCTTTTAAATATTGTTGAACAAATATTTAAAGAAAATCAATGTGAGGAGATGGTATAATATTTATCTGCTTGGTGCAAAATATTATTAAGCCCCCACATAGCTTGGCCTTACACTGGACTTCAGGAAGTCCAACCTTGCATGTTCAGCCTGATAGTCCTGAAGACAGAAATACAGAGAAAGCAGTATTTATCCTACTAGCTCAGCAACTCAATGAATAATACAAAACCACATTTTAGAATAAATAACACAGTGCAGGTGCTCAATATTTACCGTTTTGATAGATTCACTCTACCTGTCCCAATACACCATTTAATCCAAGCAGTATAAATATGAGAAGTATTAAAATGCTAATCTGCACCTTTGACTTTCCTTGCCTTGACTTGTTGTTCAGAGTTAATTTGTAAATCAAGAAGTGTCTTAGAATCAGGGAGTTAGTGGAGAAGTTAGGAAAACCGGAGGCCTGTTTTCTGAAGAAATTGGGTGGAAAAATAAGTTACAAAATTAATGGATTTTTCTTGGAACCCAAGAAGGAATATGTTGTGCCGCAACAAAGAATAGTGACTACATGTTTACTTATTAATCAATCTAACATGCGATATTTGAGCACCGAAGTCTATGTTCCAGGCATTGTTTTTGGCAAGGAGGAAACAGCAAGGAACAATAACAACAACAAAATAATAATAATCTTGCCCGCATGGAGATTTCATTCAGGTGAGTAGAGAGAGGCATTATAGTATGTCAAATGACAATGAGTGCTAAGGAGAAAAATTAAGCAGAGTAATGGGGAAAAGGGCATACTGGATGGGGGATTGGTTAATTCATTATTTTATTTTATGTAAAGTGGTCTGGGAAGGTGTCTTAGTCATATAGAGCTGCTATAACAGAAATACCACACGTGGATGGCTTTAACAAAGAGAAATTTATTTTCTCACAGTCTAGTAGGCTAGAAGTCCAAATTCAGGGCGCCAGCTCCAGGGGAAGGCTTTCTCTCTCTGTCAGCTCTGGAGGAAGGTCCTTCTTGTCAATCTTCCCCTGGACCAGGAGCTTCTCCGTGCAGGAACCCCGGGTCCAAGGGACTAGCTCTGCTCTCGATGTTGCTTTCTTGGTGGCATGAAATCCCCAACTCTATATTTGCTTCTCTTTCCTTTTATCTCTTGTAAGATAAAAGATGGTACAGGCCACACCCCGGGGAAATTCCCTTTACAATGGATCAGGGATGCGACCTTAGTAAGAGTATTACATCCCACCCTAATCCTCTTTAACATAAAATTACAATCTCAAAATGGAGGACTACCACACTATACTGGAATCATGGCCTAACCAAGTTTACATATATTTTGGGGTGATATAATTCAATCCATGACAACACTGATGAGGTAAAATGTAAGCAGAGACCTATGGGAAGTGAGGGAATGAGCCATGAGGATATCCAGGGGAATGGTTTCAGGCATAGGGAGCAGCAAGCCCAAGACCCAGAGGGTTAGTTCATTCAATTTATGGGAAGGAGGCCAATGAGAGTGGTAGGAAGAAAGGCCGGAGATGTGCAGGGTCTAAGTCACATAAGGTTCGTTGTTTACTGTTGGGGCTTTACCGTTTCCTCTGACAGTATTTTCCTCTGAAGGAGACAATAGGAGGATTTTATACAGAGGAGATACATGATCTGACAAAGGCTTTTAAAGAATTATTTGTGTTGCTTTGCTAAGACTTGTGGGAGGCAGCAGAGGAAGATGCACAGAGGTCAGTTAGGAGCCTTTTAATAACATTTGAGAGGAAAGCTGACAGCAGGGACAAGGAGAGCAAGAAGTAGCCAGGATCTGGACATGTTATGAACAAAGAGTCCGTATAATTTGTTGATGATTTAGTTGTGAGATTGGAGAGGAAGTGAGCAGTTAGAGTCCAAACAGCAGGAGAAGGAGGACACCTTGTTCTTATTTAATGTTCCCAAACATGAAGATTACTATTTTATTAAAAACCTTCTTCTGCAGAAGAACGTACATGTCTGGGGCAAGGTCTCCTTCAGAAAGCTCCAGAGATACTAGTGAGATATTGCGGGAATAAAATGAATTTGAGGTAAGTTTCCCCAAAACACTTAATTTACGGCAGTTGTTTAATGCCTACAAAACTTGAAGTAGCTTTGTTGTTGTGTGTACCCTCGAGTCAGTTTCAACTCATAGTGACCCAAACCCAACTGAGCCATAGAGTTTCCTAAGCTGTAATCTTTACAGAAGCAGATCGCCAAGCCTCTGGCGCCTCTGGTGGGTTCAAACCACTAACCTTTTGGTTAGCAGCCGAGCGCTTAACCACGAACCACCAGGGCTCCTGAGGCAACTTTAGAAATTATCATTTATATAGTTTCAGTAATGTGCAATCATACATAAGGGTTTCACTGAAGCGATATTAATCTAAGAGGATACAAATATAGAAAAGAAAATTGATTTTTTACAGATTCAGTTAGAAATATGTGCTGTTGTTGTTGTTGTTCGGTGCCGTCAAGTTGGTTCCAACTCATAGTGACCCTATGTATGACAGAATGAAACACTGCCTGGTCCTGAGCCATCCTCACCATTGTTGCTATGTTTGAGCCCATTGTTGCAGCTACTGTGTTAATCCATCTCATTGAGGGTCTTCCTCTTTTTTGCTGACCCTCTACTTTACCAAGCATGATGTAGTACCTTTCAACCAGAGGGGCTCATCTTCTAGCACTGTATCAGACAATCTTCCGCTGCTATCCATCAGGTTTTCATTGGACGATTTTTTTTTGGAAGTAGATTGCAAGGTCCTTCAGACAAAGTCTGTCTTAGTCTGGAAGCGCCACTGAAACCTGTCCACCATGGGTGACCCTGCTGGTGTCTGAAATACTGGTGGCATAGCTTCCAGCATCACAACAACATGCAAGCCTCCACAGGACAACGAACTGACAGACACGTGGTGGAAAAATGTGCAAGTAAGGTAAAAACAAAGCAGTTTAAAAAAAAACTCTAAATTTAAAGTTGCTGAGAAATAAATGTGTGTGCTGACTATATTCAATGCTCAAATGTATGTTTTAAAGATTTATTTTATCATAGTTTATTCTTTACACATGGTGAGAACTGACCACGAATACCAAGAAAGACAATATTTAGATAGAACTCTGGAACCAGTTAGAAATTCTAATAACATCAAAGATAAATGAGAGAGTTTTCTTTAATTTTTTAATTTTTTATTTTTTAATAACTTGAAAACAATCCCAATGATGTTGGAGAGAACCAAAAACTAAAAGGAAAATAAAAAATGAGGTCTACATAGCTGCCAAAAGAACACGTGTTGGGCAATGTTAATAGAGAAAAGATGGTGGTCAGTTCAAGGTTAAGTTGACAATTGTTCTTTCTTTTGCCGGGAAAGAGCCCTAAGTAGAGATCACCAATATTGACCTTCACCAGAAGAAGGGAGAGGCAGAACAGAAACTCGGGGCACTGTGAGCAAAGAACATCCTCTTGGACATAAGAAGTTAATCTGGGGAAGCAAAATGAATGGCAAAAGCTAGTTGAAGTCCTGTGGAAAAAGCTCAAGACTAAATCCAAAAAGCAGATTGAATGAATACTGAATTCCAACAAGAAGAGAGCCAGGTGTCCATGTTTATTTATTCTACTAAATTATTGCTGGAACCTAAATTTCAAGACAATTAGACAACCCAGATTTAATAGATGCTAATATGTATCTCTGATTTGTTGGCCCAAGGGGTAAAAATTAAACAAGCAATACGTCAATCTAGGAAATGTTCAACTTTCATTGACCATTATGTACTAAGCATGTTACAACATTATCACATTTAGTTTTTGAGTAACTGAATAGAATATTACTTTATTTCATTGTCAAGGACACTGAAGCTCAGAGAATCCAAACACTTGCGCGTATTTGCACAAGGAGTAAGTGCCTCGTCTGGTTCTGGAGCACCATGATTTTTCCTCTAGCACATGGTGCTTCTTGCTACAACAGGCAACCTCTTAATATTTAGATATAGTATGTGCTTTTTAGGACCAAAATGCTTAAAAAATAAATTACATAAAGGCTTGTCTGCATTTCTACCTTTTGTTCTCTATACCCTACTGTCTTCCTTTCTATAATTCCAATCAATGCAGTAATTACAGAAAAGTAAAAATAAACAAAAAACCTCAAATTCTGATTAGAGTCCCCTCCCTTCTTATTTAGCTGGGTCCTCACTACTGCTTGAAAAATCCTTTGTTGACTTACTTTTGTAATCACAACAAATAGCTACCCCATATTTTCTCCCTTTGTCCTGATTTCCTATCCTTAGCATTCTCAATAAGAAATGTCATGATAAATGGAGAAAAGATTGAAGTTGTCAAGGATTTCATTTTATTTGGATCCACAATCAACATTCATGGAAGCAGCAGTCAAGAAATCAAAAGACACATTGCATTGGGCAAATTTGCTGCAAAAGATCTCTTTAAAGTGTTGAAAAGCAAAGATGTCACCTTGAAGACTAAGGTGCACCTGACCCAAGCCATGGTGTTTTCAATCGTCTCATATGCATGTGAAAGCTGGACATTGAATAAGGAAGACCAAAGGAGAACTGATGCCTTTTAATTGAGGTGTTGACAAAGAATATTGACTATAAAATGGATTGCCAAAAGAATAACAAATCTGTCTTGGAAGAAGTACAACCAGCATGCTCCTTAGAAGCAAGGATGGCAAGACTATGTCTCACATACTTTGGACAGGTGGCATCAGTCCCTGGAGAAGGACATCATGCTTGGTAAAGTAGAGGGTCAGCGAAAAAAAGGAAAACCCTCAAGGAGATGGATTGACACAGTGGCTGCAACAATGGGCTCAAAAATAGCAACGACTGTGAGGATGGCACAGAATCGGACAGTGTTTTGTTCTGTTGTACATAGGGTAGCTATGAGTCGAAACCAACTTGACAGCACCTAACAACAACAACAGCATTCTCAGAGAAAATTTTTCCTCATTGTTGGATGAAAACATTGAGTCTAAAGGAAAGTATTTACATTTTCCTCTCCTCTACTTTAAAACTTCTGTGTCGTTAATCTCCCGCTCCATTCCTTTAAAACTTCTCTAAGAGAAGCACCTATCCTCTTTGAGAATCCACCCTGTCCTCTCAAAGACTCACTTGGTTTTTGGAATAATCTCCACATTTCCTCACACTCACCCAAGACTCTCTGGATACCTCCTATCCAACACCCTGGCATGTTGCATCTTTCTTTCCCCCAGCACTCATAAATATGATCCATCTCCCCAGTAACCTTACGTTAAGGATCTTCCTTCTGCCTTTCCCAGCTAAATGTCCAAAGCATGGCCACAATTTCTCTCTCTACTTCCTCTTATCTGAATGCAATCTGTCTTCTGCCTCCACTGTACTGAAAATATCATCTTGAAGGTGATTGGGACCTTTCTAAACACCAACTCTAGTTGCTTTTTGAGGAGTCCTCTGATCTTCTGCAGCATCTGGATCAGTGGATCACAACTCCATTTTTAAAACCCTCTTTTTCTGGCATTTTGGTGATAGCGAATTCTCCTCTCCCTCTTGGCCCATGCCTCTATATCTCCTCTTGTTGCCCCATCCTCTAAGTATAGTCTCTTTCATGTTCTATTTCACCTTCTCTACGTTGAAATTCTTTCCTTTGTAATATCATTCACTCCCATGACATCAACTCATATCTTTAAAGTTTCTGAAGTCCCCTTTCAAATTATGGTTTTCGATGTTGATATGCAGTAAAACACCAAACCAAATCTGTTGCTGTCGAGTCAATTCCAACTCATAGTGACCCTACAGGACAGAGTAGAACTGCCCCACTGAGTTTCCAAGGAGTGCCTGGTGGATTTGAACTGCTGACCTTTTGATTAGCAGGCGTAGCTGTTAACCACTACGCCACCAGGATTTCCTGATATACAGTAGGTTAGTTTATTTCATTTATTCATCCAGGTATTGATTTATTCAAAGATATACTGGGTGCCCAATAAATATTGAGTAATAATATCAATGAGTTCTGGTTTCAATTTGTAGTTTACTAAATAACTCACAACAAAACATAGACTAATAGCAAAGACTAATAGAACAAGAGTAAATGATAGACCCAAAGTAATGAAAGAAGCAAGACATGTAGAACGACTATACAAAATCTAGGGTGAGAGAAATATATGATTGAGGACAACACTAAGCACTGAGCTTTCTAGCAAACACAGTCAAAAAGTAAACACACTGTAGTGCCTAATTATCTAGTAAAAGATACACACAAGATAATTAAGGTAAACACATTTTAATTGAATGTATTCTCCAAGAATAATATCCATATGCCTACAAGGAAGACCAGTTAATACAACTATTATTCAAATTTACCCACCAAACACTGATGCCAAAGATGAAGAAATTGAAGATTTTAACCAACTTCTGCAGTCTAAAATTGATCAAACATGCAATCAAGATGCATTGATAATTACTGTTGATTGGAACACAAAAGTTGGAAACAAAGAAGAGGGATCGGTAGTTGGAACATATGGCCTTGGTGACAGAAACAATGCCAGAGATTGCATGATAGAATTTTGCAAGATAAATGACTTCTTCATTGCAAATACCTTTTTTCACCAATATAAATGGCAACTATACACATGGACCTCACCAGATGGAAAACATAGAAATCAAATCAACTGCATCTGTGGAAAAGAGACCATGGAAAATCTCAATATAATCAGTCAGAACATCAATTGCTCATATGCAAGGTCAAGTTGAAGTTGAAGAAAATTAAAACAAGTCCACAAGAACCAAATATGACCTTGAGTATATCCCACCTGAATTTGGAGACCATCTCAAGAATAGATTTGATGCATTGAACACTAATGACCAAAGACCAGACCAGTTGTGGAATGGCATCAAGGACATCACACATGAAGAAAGCAAACGGTCATTAAAAAGATAGGAAAGAAAGAAAAGACCAAAATGGATATCAGAAGAGACTTGCTCTTGAACGTAGAGTAGCTAAAGCAAATGGAAGAAATGATGAAGTAAAAGAGCTAAACAGAAGATTTCAAAGGGTGGCTTGAGAAGACAAAGTAAAGTATTATAATTAAATGTGTAAAGACCTGGAGTTAGAAAACCAAAAGGGAAAACACTTGGCATTTCTCAAGCTGAAAGAACTGAAGAAAAAATTCAAGCCTTAAGTTGCAATTTTGAAGCATTCTATGGGCAAAATATTGAATGATGCAGGAAGCATCGAAAGAAGATGGAAGGAATACAGAGTCACTGTACCAAAAAGAATCAGTCAACGTTCAGCCGTTTCAGGAGGTAGCACGTGATGAAGGAAGAAGTCCAGAAGTCCAAGCTATACTGAAGTCATTGGTGAAAACAAGGCTCCAGGAATTGACGGAATACCAATTGAGATGTTTCAACAAACAGATGCCGTGCTAGAAGGGCTTACTTGTCTACACCAAGAAATTTGGAAGATAGCTACCTGGCCAATCGACTTGAAGAGATACATATTTGTGCCCATTCTAAAGAAAGGTGATCCAACAGAATGCAGAAATTATCAAACAATATCATTAATATCACAGGCAGGTAAAATTTTGCATTCGCAGTAGTACATCGGACGGGAACTGCCAGAAATTCAAGCTGGATTCAGAAGAGGATGTGGAATGAGGGATATCATTTCTGATGTCAGATGGATGTTGGCTGAAAGTAAAGAATACCAGAGAGATGTTTACCTGTGTTTTATTGACTCTGCAAAGGCATTCAACAGTGTGGATCATAAGAAATTATGGATAACATTGCAAAGAATGAGAATTCCAGAACACTGAATTGTGCTCATGCGGAACCTGAACATAGACCAAGAGGCCGTCATTCAAACAGAACAAAGGGGTATTGCATGGTTTAAAATCAGGAAAGATGTGCGTCAGGGTTGTATAATTTTACCATACTTATTCAATATGTATGCTGAGCACATAATCCAAGAAGCTGGACTATATGAAGAAAAAATGGACGACATCAGGATTGGAGGAAGACTCATTAAAAACCTGCGTTATGCAGATGACACAACCTTGATTGTTGAGAGTGAAGAGGACTTGAAGCACTTACTGATGAAGATCAAAGACCACAGCCTTCAGTATGGATTACATCTCAACATAAAGAAGACAAAAATCCTCTCAACTTGACCAATAAGCAACATCATGATAAATGGAGAAAAGATTGAAGTTGTCAAGGATTTCATTTTACTTGGATACACACTCAACAACCATGGAAGCAGCAGTTAAGACATCAAAAGACGCATTGCACTGGGCAAATCTGCTGCAAAAGACCTCTTTAAAATGTTAAAAAACAAAAAAACAAAGATGTCACTTTGAGGGCTAAGGTATGCCTGACCCAAGCCACAGTATTTTCAATTGCCTCATATGCATGTGAAAGCTGGAGGATTAATACGGAAGACCAAAGAATTGATGCCTTTGAATTATGGTGTTGGTGAAGAATATTGAATATACCATGGCCTGCCAGAAGAACGAACAAGTCTGTCTTGGAAGACGTACAGCCAGAATGATCCTTATAAGCTAGGATGGCGAGACTATGTCTCAAGTACTTTGGACATGTTATCAGGAGGGACCAGTCCCTGGTGAAGGACATCATGCTTTTGGGTCAAAAAGTAGAGGGTCAGCAAAAAAGAGGACAGCCCTTGAAGAGATGAACTAACACAGCGGCTGCAACAATGAGCTCAAACATAGCAACGATTGTGAGGATGGGGCAGGATGGGACAGTGTTTCGTTCTGTTGTACATGGGGTGGCTATGAGTCGGAACCAACTTGACGGCGACTAATGACAACATTCTCCAAGAAGAACTGATAGCATGTAAGACATTTTTCATGTCATGATAAACAATTTAAGAAGTATACATATTGACACACCAAACAACAAATAATGTTTGCCTTAGAAAAAATAGGAAAATAGGTGCACCGATAAGCTTATCAGGCCAATGTTTTCCTCTAAATATGCAACTTGTCAACAGGAAGTAATTGTCAGGTGTCACAAGACTAAGCCCTGTGTGGAATGCCTTCTGAGAATCACTGGAACACACTCTACGATTTTACTGCTGAAGTTTCCAAAAGTAATATTCTTTTTTGGGACCTTCACATTTTTCTCCTGAAGTAAATGAGTAACTTCAACTAAATTTTAGTAATCGATAGTTGTAAACACACTGGGTCAAATTTTGCAAAAATTAGAACATCTGCAATGGTAGGAAAATAAATGCATTTGCTCATACACCCATCGTTATACAGTCTCACTTGAGGCTCTGTAGGGCAAGGACCTGGCATCTCTGTATATATCACCAGGCTTTGGCTGAACCTTGAGTTTTGTGTTCCGACTAGGAGTAGAAGAAATCACTTCAAGCTTTTTACCCATGACCTCAACATACATCTGAGCTGCTGGTGGCACAGACTTGGGTAATTTACCCAAACTCATATCACTCCTTGAAGTCATCTGTTATCAAATTATGTTTTGTCCTACGGTGAGTGCAGATTGCCAAGAGATTTCAAATGAAAGGGAAACCCACACATCTGAGGCTTTCTGCCAGTTCTTCTGAATGCAAAAACTGAATTTTGCATTGTTCCACAGGAAAAGCAAGATTTGTTCCGGTTAGTTGCTCTTTCCTGCAATGACTTCCATGCTGAACAACAAATTTCTCCGAAGGCATCACTGGGTACTTCAAGTACAAACAGACTTTCTGAACACCTGGGTTCTCAGCAGGAAAGTAATCTATTTCTTGCATATTATTGGATTTGAGCCTCAACAAAACAATAGATCTCAGAGATTATAAAACTATTCAATGTTCTTTGTGAAAAATACTACCCAAACACATTATAAGAAAAAAAGAAAATATTGAGAAAGAAATAATTCTGCTTGTGGAAAAACAAAATTATAACTGGGCCCTGACTTACATTTCAACCTTCTGTTTAATACGGTTATAGCCTTAAAATAACTCCATATGTTAAATACCCGGCAGGAAAAAAAAAATG
Organism: Trichechus manatus latirostris; assembly: GCF_000243295.1. Lineage (NCBI taxonomy): Eukaryota > Metazoa > Chordata > Mammalia > Sirenia > Trichechidae > Trichechus > Trichechus manatus. The sequence goes on from NW_004443998.1 coordinate 7,250,322, forward strand.
TGATTCAAATGCTTTCTTTAAATTTCAAAAGATTTTCTTTAGGAGCTAATAAAACCAGTCTCTAAACAGATACAGGGAAGCTAGCTGAGGAGTATTTATAAGAATGGCGTTGCCCACCCGAGTGGGTACTGTTGTTTCTTTTTAAAAGCTTTATTATATCGAAAGATAGAGTGTGCATGCAGAAACTAGGGGCTGTCCAGCATCGCATATAGAATAGGTAACCCAAGAGCAGTGTGGGGAGAACGCACATACCTTTTAAAAGTTGATTTATATATAAATAAATACTAACACTGCTAATTAACGAAAGTTCATTGGGAACCATGAGCAAAGTATTCTAGCACAACTTAATCTTTATGATGACTTTGTAAAGTAGCTATTTTGTAAAAAAAAAAAAAAAGAGGAATTACAGTACAGAAACATAAATGAAACACATAATTAATGTAATTGCTCCTTAATACTGAAGTTGGAGTATCCTTATAGGAGGGATATTTCTTCACATGTCCAAGTCTTTTGAAAGGGAAGATGATTCCTCTTGCCATATACGTGGGGAATCGCAGTAGAAAGGAAGCCTTTTTACAGCCCCAGAGCCTTGCACAGCAGATGGAAATCACTGGAAAGGATGTGAAAACGAAGAGAAGCAGCTGCAGCCCAAGCTACTGGTAAGAGAGACAGGGCTGTTCTTTCCCCATGCAGGTAAACTTCTGGGTCTGGCTGAAGCTGTACATGTTAAGAACGGCAAGGGGATTAATGGATATTCCTTGCCAATCATATCAAGATTCCAGTAGAAGCAGACAGGTAAACTGGACAGTTAATTAGCAACATAATAATTAATATACAACAATGTAAGAGGAAGAAAAAAACAAATTTATGGCATATATATTAAGGTCATCAGGTTTTTTTGGTTTCTTAGACATTACGGCCATTCAAAAAAATCACTAATAAAGGTCTAGAGATTTACATCATGTGGCAAGACATATACTTAACCATGTCTAATTATTTGTAAAATTTGCCGATTTCTTTCTACAAATTACACAGTCAGGTATACTAAATAAAAAATAGACTTGTTGAAATTAATATTCTAATCAACAATTGTGTAGGGCAGTAGTTTTCAACAGGAATCTATTTTGTGGGCCAGCGGACATTCAGCAATGTCTGGAAATATTTTTAGTTGTCATAACTGGTGTGCGTGTGAGGGGAGGCAGCTCTCCTGGAATCTAACTGGTAGAGACCAGGGTGCTGCTAAGCATCCTACAGTGTACAAAACAACTCCCACAATGCGGATTATTGGGTCCAAAATGTCAACAGCGTACAACTGAGAAGCCTTGGGCTAGGATTGGGAAAGGAAGAGCAGTTCCACCTTCCTTTTTATAAAAGTGAAAGTTGATGGCTTTTCCCAGACAATACCTGAGAGGGTTCCCCCCACACCAGTTCCAAACTCTGACATCTCAACCTCTTAAATACACTAAAGGAGTAGGTCAGGTTGATCTTGAGTGGAGTCCAGTGTGGAAAATAAAAAGCACTGGATTATTTTCTAATGGGACTTAGAAATCTGTGTTTTCACAAAAGCATTGCGTTTTGTGAAACTACTTTTAAAGGATAAAGGGAGAGGATCTGTGGATTTAAGTTTCCCCAGAGACAGATAAAGAGCTGAGTGTTCTGCACATACTCTTTGTCTTTGCTTGTAAAAATCAAGAGCGCAGGTCAGACCAATTCTAAAGCACATGTCCATGAGTGAATGGTCTCTTAGACCCTCATTTCCCCATCTGCAAAGCTTGGGAGATAGTTACTGTTTCACAGGACTATTAGGAGGAATACATGCATGTGAAAATTTAGTACAATGATTGGCATTAAGTGCTATTATATATGGTATTGGTGATGATGATGGTGGTTGTCTTAGTCATCTAGCGCTGCTGTAACAGAAATACTACAAGTGGATGGCTTTAACAAAGAGAAATTCATTCTCTCAGTCTAGCAAGCTAGAAATATGAATTCAGGGCACTAGCTACAGGGGAATGCTTTCTCTCTTTGTCAGTTCTGGGGGAAGGTCCTTGTCATCAATCTTCTCTGGTCGAGGAGTTTCTCAGTGCAGGGACCCCAGGTCCAAAGGACGCGATATTCTCCTGGCTCTTGTTTCTTGATGGTAGGAGGTCCCCCATGTCTCTCTGCTTCCTTCCCTCTTTTATATCTCAAAAGAAATTGGCTTAAGACACAACCTAATCTTGTACACTGAGTCCTGCCTCATTAACATAACTGCTGTTAATCCCACCACATTAACATCATAGAGGTAAGATTTACAATACATAGCAAAATCACATCAGATGACAAAATGGTGGACAATCACACCATACTGGGAATCATGGCCTAACCAAGTTGAGAGACATTTTTTGGGAACACAATTCAATCCATGACACTGGTGATGGTGATGATGATGATGAAGTAGCCTTTTAATGTTGATATGCTAACTTTATCAGAAATCAATGCTATTTTTTAATCAATTTTCTATATTGAGATGATTGTATGTTTTTTTCCTTATTTTTTTGATCGTTGATGTTATCTTGTGTGAACAAAGTACTCAACATTAAATAATCTTATTCCTATAATAGACATATTACTCTTCCAACATATTTCTCTCCCCAGTCTGAGTGCCCTTCCCAGATTGTCTAGTGTTAAAAAACATCCTTCCAGAGCCAGTTTAAATTTAATTTTGCCAAATAATTCTCATCTTCCCAAGGCTGAGTTAATTACCCTTTTTAATATCCTGGTATTAGTTGTCTGTTGCTGTATAGCATATTAGTAAAAACTTAGTGCCTTAAAACAAAAGCTAATTATTAGTTCATCGTTCTGTAGGGCAGAAGTACAGGCATGGCATGGCTGGCTTCTCTGCTCAGGATTTCAAAGGCTTAAATCAAAGTGTCAGGGGAAAAACCTTCTTGGGAACTCATTCAGGCTATTGGTAGAATTTGGTTCCTTGTGGTTGTTCAACTGAGATCCCTGTTTCCTTGATGGCTGTCATTCAAGGACCACTCTCAGCTTCTAGAGGCTGCTCGTATTCCTTGCCACATGGTCCCCTCCATCTGCAAAACCAGCAATGGCAAATTGCTCCCATTAAACCCCTATCATGCTTTGAATTCTTACGAATCCACAGCAGTACCTAGGTCAGTGGTGTAGAATACTCAGGAGTAGTGGAGGGTCATTGTTCCACAGGGAAGCCAAAATTGTCTTCTACAAGCACCTAGCTGATGTACTTTAACAATATGGTAGCCTGCTTACAAACATATACATTCAACATATAGACTAATTTTTAACATACAGACTTTACAACATATAGACCACTTTCTTGTAGCTCAGTCTAGCTTTAGACAATCGAGGTAATCAACTTGCTAAAGTGAGAAAGAAATAATTAAAAATGGTTGGAGACGAAGTCAGAATATGGGATAACGTTAAAGACACTGTAGGTATCCAAACATTTTTCAATTAACATTGAATGATAGAGGTAGCCATCATGAAATATTAGACATTCAGAGGAGCTTGTAAGAGATAGCAAGATGATTCCAAAAGCAGTCATGAGCTGATGAGAAAGGAATCCATAACTTAAGGCACATTGGTCTAAAATTAAACAGTGTTCACATTTTCAGAGACCTTTTCCTGGGTGCAAGCCATTCCAAACTATGTCAGTTCTCAGAGTGGGGCATGCTGTTTCTCTCCTCTGGACTTTTGCATATGCTCTTCCTTTTTGTCTGGAAAGCTCTCTCTCCCGCAGGTCCCTAATTTAGTATTCTTTGTAATAGACAAGAAGGCGCGCTTCCGAGTTCCTCTTTACCTAACTGGTACATTCATCCACTGACTGCTGCAAATGTTGGTTTTTAATGGGCTCACAGCTGACCATTCTCAGGAGAGCTGTTCTCAGCTGATGGGAGCTGCCTTCTTCTTTGGGTTATCCCACAAACAGTCACTGACTCAAACAAAGATACAATAAGTTAGCCCCTTTACTTAAAGACTGACAACACTGGTGTGATTTAGGCTCTAGACCCTCCCCTTGTGGATCAGTGTAAGGCTTGCTCTGCTCTTTCTCCTCCTTATCCTGCTTCACTTCCTCACTGATAGGTTTTCTTAAGAGCATGCCCTCAGTCTAGCACTGAAATTCCTACATCAGGCTCTGCTTCTAGGGAATCCAATCTAGACATTCATATTTTAGCTGAGGTATCTTTAGGTCCTCTGCTAAATATTAAGTTTCTAAAGGCAAGGACCTAACCTTGTTCAACCCCACATTCTGAGTAATCAGCATGGTTCTTGGCATGTGTATGCATCCATATTCACTTGAGGTAAATATTCTTTGGTATAAAAAGATTAATCAGCTAATAATTTTTACTTATTTTGTTTCTATCCTCCTTCATTCTTTCTTCACGCCTTTGTAATATGGCAATTTAGGAATTTACATGGCATTAAGTCCTTTTGGAGGGCCCTGGTGGCACAGCGGTTAAACTTCTTGGCTCCTAACCAAAAGGTCCGCAGTTCAAATTCACCAGTCGCTCCTTGGAAACCCTATGGGTCAGTTCTACTCTGTCCGAGAGGGTCGCTCTGAGTCAGAATCGACTCGATGGCAATGGGTTTGGGTTTTTTTTTGGCAGGGGGGGCGTTTAACTCCTTTTTGAAGAAGAAGTTGATAAATAGATAACATTAAAAATACCAATTTACCAATAAGAAATCTGCATTATACCTTTATTTAACCTCAATCATTATTCTCTATAGATAGATAGTTGGCCACTTAAATCTTTCATTTACACAAATATTTCATTATAAATTGGTAGAAGCTTCTAGAATACATTTCAAGAGAAAGTCTTAAGCAAAGAAATTATTTAAAGATTCTTCCCAATTTGTTAGTATTTACAATGTGCATAACTTTTCAACCAATTCTATGTCCAGGGAATTTTGTAGAAATATACTTTCCAATGTGCATGAAAATGCATGTACAGATATGTTCATTGCAGCACTAAATCATGAGAAGATCCCCCAAAATACTTTTTCTAGCGAAAAATGTAAGACACAGAACATTGTGGTAGAAAATATTAATTAAATTGTATAAAATAAGGATCCATAGCTATATAATTGAATGCTTACACATACATACACACATGTGTTAAATGTATAGAGAAAGGTTTGAGCAAAAGACACACTGATTTATTAAAAGTGGTTATCTTTGATGAGGGGAGTAGAATTTTGAAAATCTGTTTTACATGCTTACATATTGCTTGAGTGTTTTCTTACAAAGAGAAAATATTACTATAATACTTGTTTTTCAAAAAATCAAAAATGTAGATAAGGTATGGGAAAAAAAGTGAAAATAGAGGATAAAAGAAATTAACTACCTTAATTGTCCATCTAAAATAGTACCCATTCTGAAAGCCTTTTCCTTCCTCTAAATTCCTCTGCACTTGAGTATGTACCATTATTATGGTACTTATTCAATTTGCTAATATTTATTACAGCTCTACTGGGATCTTCTGTCCTTGAGTATGTATCATTATTATGGTACTTATTCAATTTGATAATATTAATCATAGCCCTACTGGGATTCAATTAAGAAAAAGATCTCTCTATCCTTAAGAAACTCACAAAGAAGAGAAAGAGAGAAATGCATTAATCGTAAAGCAATGGCCTAATAACTAATATATGGCAAACATGATCGAATTGTTAGAGAACCTATGGTAGGCAGAATTCTGATGGTTCCCAAGATTCTCTGCTGGTTTAATTGCTGGCTTTGACCAAGAGGAAGCACAGGCAGGAAACGAGAGGCTGAAAGTAAAGGGTCAGGTATTTCTTCCCCACATCCTTTCTGCTTGGCCACTTACTACTGTAAGTGCCAGACACTATCCTAAGTGCATGATGTATTTTATCTCATTTATTACTCATAACTCCGTTGAGGTAGAAATCATTACTGTCTCTATTAAAATAAGGATAGGCAAATTGGCATGGGTCACAGAGAGTAAATGGTGGAGCCAAAGTCTTAATCCAGGCAATCTGACTCCAGGGCCCAGACCCTAACCACTATCATATAGCATACGTTCATCATCTTAGATAAACTGAAACTATCACTTCAGGCAGGAAACATAGTGTTAAACGCTTGAGTATACTCATTAAAGTTTCTTCCAAAAAAAAAAAAGCAAATACCTCCATCCTTAACGTCTGATTCTTCCCCATCCTTGAAATGTGTCTACACTTGTCACAGAAAGAGATGATAATATTAAGTATACATTAAAAACTTAGCCACTGCTACAATACAGCATTAAAAAATCATTTTCAGTGTTGACTGTGACCAAAGAGTGGATGAGGAGTCTATTAGCCTCTACTTCGAACGTATGCATTCTTGAATGGGATATATTTGTGTCCTAGCTTCTAACATAACACTGAAAAGTAGTGTGTGATGAGAAATCTGAGTAAAATTTCTTATGATCCAACTATCTAGAACCATGTCAGTGATTAATCGAATTTTGCCTTTTCTGATATATTACTGTAATGACTTAACCCAAACCAAATGTGTTGCTATCGAATCGATTCCAACTCATAGCGATCCTCCAGGACAGAGTAGAACTGCCCCACAGGGTTTCCAAATCTGTAAATCTTTATTGAAGCAGACTGCCACATCTTTCCCCCATGGAGCAGCTGATGGGTTCACACCACTGACATTCTGGTTAGCAGCCAAGAGCTTAACCACTACACTACCAGGGCTCCTTCCATTACGATTCAGGGGTTTCTAATTTAACAGAGAAATAAAAGAGTAAGAAAGGAAACTGGTGATGTAGAAGTCGGCTCTTGGTGCAGGTTCTCCATCTTCAAGATTTATAGCTATCTTACTGCAAGATTGCCTGTAGTACCCTCCACTCATTGAAGTTGTTTTATAATTTGTGTTATCATTGACGTTAATTTCAAAAATATGCTTTAATAATTGAAATTGTGATTTGTCTTTGAAAAATGTATCCAAATTTTGTGGTTTAGATGTGTGTCAAAAACCCATTAAGTTATCTATGAATGCCAAAAGTTTGAATAACTCTGCTATAGGCCAATTAATGGTAAAAAAAAAAATAAAATAAAAGGCTTTCCTATAAGTAAGCTATAATTTGTTCATTGTCCAGAAGCTAGTTCTCATGATATTAAAATTAAAAGTAACTTCTCTAATTTAAGAACTTATCATATGCCATCTAGCATGCTAGATAATAGGAATAAAATGAGGAAGTAAGTATGATGTCAGAAGATCCTCAGATTAGTGGGAGTTAGACAAATGGATTATTAGAGTACAGAGTATGCTAGAATACATACATATACCCACACACACATATATGTACTATGTATATATATACTATATTTTATACGTATATACAGAGGGAGAGAGCCATAAGATGAACATCTGACAACAACAAACTAACGCACGTGCTGTATCTTAAAGGAAAGTAGGAGTTTGACAGGAAAAGAAAGAAGTTTATGTTTTGGGCAAAGGAAGAGTGTATGCACAACCATAGAGATGTGTGAGAGAATACTGTGCTTTTGTGGAAGAGCAAGGAGTTCTATATGACTGGCCTGTGGATTGTAACATCAGATGTGGCGAGTGATGTGAGTGGCCAAGTGTGGGTCATAATGGGAAGGCTCTTGCGTTAAGAAGTAAGGAGTTTATTCTGGAAGCACCTGGAACATTTGGGGAATGTTAAGTAGTAAAATAACATAATCACATATATGATTCCAAGGTACTCTTGTACTGACAACTTGCAACTTGTGCTTAACTTTTCAGGATAAAAACACTCAACAAACTAGGAGTAGAAGGGAACTTCCTCAACCCAATAAAGGGTACCTAAGAAAAACCCACAGCAAACATCATCCTTAATAATGAAAGGTTGAAAACGTGCTCCCTAAGCTCAGGAACAGGACTAAGATGTTTATTCTCACTACTTCATTCAATATCATTCCAGAGGTTTTAGCCAGAGAAATTACACAATAAAAAGAAATAAAAGGAAACTAGATTGGAAAGAAGTAAAATTATCTCTAATTGTAGATGACACAATCATCTATGTACAAAATCCTATGCAATCAACAATAACAAAAATAAAACTATTAAAGCTAATAAAAGACTTCAGCAAGGTTGCAGTATACAGATTAATGTAAGAAAATCACATATTACTATACACTAGCAATGAATAATCAAAAAGTAAAATTAAGAAAATAATTGCATTTACAATTAACATAAAAAGATTAAAATACATAGGAATAAATTTAACAAAAGAAGTGACAGATTTGTACACTGAAAACTACAAATATCATTGAAAGAAATTAAAGATCTAAATAAATGGAGAAATATTCTATATTCCTAGAACAGAAGATTTAATACTGTTAAGATGACAATACTCCCCGAGTTGGTCTACCAATTTAATGCAATGCTTACTGAAATCCCAGCTGTAATTTTTTCAGAAATTGACAAATTGTCCCTAAAATTCATAGAGAAGTACAAGGGAGACAGAATATCCAAAACAATCTTGTAAAAGACCCAAGTTGGAGGACTCATACTTCTTGATTTCATAACTTACTACAAAGCTACCATAATCAAGACTGTTCAGTACTGGCTTTAGGATGGACACATAGATAAATGGGATGGAATTGAGACCAGAAATAAACACATATACTCATGGGCAACTGATTTGTTTTTACAAGGGTGCCAAAACCATTTAATGGAGGAAAGAATAGTCTTTTCAACCAGTGGTGCTGGAACAGCTGGATATCCACATGAAAAACAATGAAGCTGGATCCCTACCTCATATTATACACAAAAATTAACTCAAAATGGATCAAAGATCTAAATGTAAGATCTAAAGTTATAGAACTCTTGGAAGAAACCATAGAAGTACATCTTGGTGACCTTAGACTAGGTCACAGTTTCTTAGATACAACACCTAAAGCACAAGCAACAAAAGAAAAAATAAATAAAACGAACATTATCTTTTTTTTTTAAATTGTGCTTTGAAGGACATTATCAAAAAGTGAAAAGACTACCCAAAGAACAGGAGAAAATATTTGCAAAGCAAACAGCTGATAATGGTCTATAATCCAAAATATATAAAGAACACTTGCAAGTTAATAATAAAAAGACAAACAACCCAATTTTAAAAATAGGCAAATGATTTAAATAGACATTTATCCAAAGAAGATATGACAATGGCCAATAAGCAAATGAAAAAATGCTCACTATGATTAATCATTAGGAAAACGCAAATGAAAACCATAATGAGATACCACTTGTCACCCACTAGGGTTGATATAACAAAAAAAAGGCAGACAACACTAAGTATTAGCATCAGAATTTGGAAATGTCATATATGGCTAATGGGAATGTAAAATGATGCAGCTGCTTTGGGAAACAGTCAGACAGTTCATCAAATGGTTAAACATAGAGTTACCTTATGACCCAGAAATTCCACACCTAGGTATATATATACAAGAGAATTAAAAACATATATTCACATAAAAACTTGTACATGAATATTCATAACAGCATTATTCACAATATTCAAAAAGCACAATCCAGATGTCTATAGCTGATGAAATGATAAACGAATTGTGGAAAATCTATACATAGAAATATTATTCAGCTGTAAAAAGGAATGCAGTACTAAAAAACGCTACAAGATGGATGAATTCTGAAAACATTATGCTAAGTCAAAGAAGCCAGACACAAAAGGCCACACATTGCATGATTAATTTTTATAAAACATCCAGAACAGGAAAAGCCATAAAAAGTAAAGGAATTATTGGTTGCTACGAACTAGGGGTGATGGGGAAATAAGTGACTGCTAATTGGTATGAGGTTGAAATTAGATGGTGGTATTGTTACACAACCTCATAAATATATGAAAGCCAACGAATTGTAAACTTTAAATGGGTGAATTTTATGGTAATAGAATTATTTCTCAATTTAAAAAAAATACTATGTAAATTATATAAAAATAAAATGCGTTTGTAAATGAGTGATTTAAAGTAGGTGTTGTTGAAAAATGAATGCATAGTATTCTGATTAATAGAGATTACAGAAAAATATAATACACTAAGTATTATACGCTTAGTATTATATGCTTATGTAAGTATTATATAATACTTTTTAATACTTATATTACAAGTATTATATATTATTTATATAATACTTATATGCTTATATAAGTATTATATACTCATTAGAAGCAAGCATGGTGAGGCTTTGTCTCACATACCTTGGACATGTCATCAGGAGAGACCCGTCCCTGGAGAAGGACATCATGCTTGGTAAAGAAAAGGGTCAGTGAAAAAGAGGAAGACCCTCCGTGAGCTGGATTGGCACAGTGGTTCCAACAATGAGCTCAAGCATAACAATGATTATGAGGATGGTGCAGGACCGGGCAGGGTTTTGTTCTGTTGTACGCAGAGTCACTATGAGTCAGACTCAACTTGATGGCACCTAACAATAGCAACAGCAATAATTAAATTAATCATAACAAATAGACAAGATCAGAAAACTGAAAATCAAATTATTTTCAAGAATGACAAGTCTTATAGACTTTTGAACCATTTTCCCTATCTAAAAAATGTTTTTCTGAGTAACTCAATGTAGAATTACTAAGTAAAATCTAAATGTAGTCTTGTCAAACCCTTCCTAAGGGTCACTCAGAAAGGACATTAAGTAGGTTCACTAGGATCCCATATAAGAACAGTGATTTAGCAGTGGTTTCAGGTTAATAGGGAATTTTAGAAGGAATTAATCGACTTTGACTTTTAACAAAAGACTGTAATTATGCTAATCCATGAATTGTTCTCCAGCACATTTTGTACCGAACATTAATAAAAAGACTTTTTGTCTTTCACCTCTCAGTTAGGACACATATTTTAAAGGATGATTATATTTCATTTTAATTTATTTAGCTAAAGATAGTGATCAATTTTGACCTCGCTTAAGATGAATTAAGACAGAAAATGGAAGTTTGGTAAAGATGTTTTTAAAATATTTAATTCCTAAACTCTTAAGTTCGTTATTTGGAAGAAATATGTATGTGTGTATATATACATAAATAATATGTAAATATATATATATACATATATTAATATATTTTCCCAAATAACAGCATTATATATATGTGTATATATATATATATGTATATATATGTGTATATATATATATATGTATATATATGTGTATATATATATATAAACTCACTGTTGTTGAGTCAATTCTGACTCATAGCGACCCTGTAGGACAGAGTAGAACTGCCCCATAGGATTTCCAAGGCTGTAAATCTTCACGGAAGCAAACTGCCACATCTTTCTCCTGAGGAGTGGCTAGTGGGTTTGAACCACCTACCTTTTGGTTTGCAGCCAAGTGCTTTAACCACTGCACCATCAGGGCTCATATGTATATATATGTGTATATATATATATATATATATATGTATATATATGAGTTATCAGGTATATATGTATTGGTATATATTCAGGCAATTGACAAGTAGGTGAATCTTATCTGTTACCATATATTTCAAGGAGAAAAGAGAATAAAATTTTAACTATAAATTGCATGTTATAAGTTTTAAAAGACACATTGTTTTAGGCTGTAATGCTGTTACCTAAGTCTGAGAATATTCCTGTGCTGAAATTGTCAGTCAACGTGGCCTAAGAAGTGAATATATACCCTAATTAATCTTAATGTCCTTGGTGATGAAAGCTGCATTTTCTTGATGTTAAATAGTCCTGCGGTGCGACTGATTAACTGATTGATTACTTTTGTGTGGCCTTTCTAGCCATGGTCCTGTAACTCCCACTCAGGTGATTGGGCAGGACTGTGTGATAGGATAATCCAAGGGGATTGGTCAGTTTTACCTTAAAAGAGAGCCAATTTCAGAGCAGAGAGGGGAGCTCACCACCACCAAGGAAAGAGACCAGCAGGAGGAGAGACCCGGCAGCAGGAGATGACGTGGTAGGCTTCCCGGGCCATGGAGAAAGAAAGCTAAGTGCCTTTGGGCAGAGACTGAGGGCCAAGGAGAGGCGTGCCTGAGAGCTTGGCTGGGAAGAGGCTATCCTGATGGAAGAACTGTATCTTGAGTGTTCTGAGCCTGAACTGTAACTGTTACTTCCCTAATAAACCTCATAATTGTGAGTATGGTCTTTGAGTTCTGTGTGGCCATTGCAATGAATTATCAAACCCAGCAGAGAAGTAGAGAGTGCCGTGGGAGGGACGGTTGGTGTCAGAATCGGTAAAGATGGCGGAGGGAGGAGGCTTGTCTGGCCTCCGCCTCATGGGAGTCAGCCTTGAGCTGTTGATCTTGGTTCTCCTTCCCCCTTGTGGGGTTGGAGGAGGTCAGATACCGCCCCCAAGCTGTTTTTACAAGTACTGAGAGACACTCATTCAATTACTCTGGAGTAAATCTCATTTGGGTAACTGTGTCTTTGCTTCATAAAAGAACGAGAACGAGTGAACACACCCAGTCTAACCTGACTTTGGTCATTTTCAGAGTGGTATTTATAATTAATGCGCTGTATGCACCTATTTCTCTGCCTGATTTACCAGTGTCTCCCAGCTATCTGGAAGCTCTTAATGAGGACATTTGCTCTTTCAGTTGGGGTGTTGTTTTCCCTAGGCAGAGTCCCTGAGATTCAGGGATCACAATCATCTGACCACATGACTGACATCTTTCCCCAGTCATCATACTTTCCTAAAAAACAAAAATAAAGAATATAATAATGCTGCCGAAAGAGGGCTGTTGCTGTTAGTAGTCACTAAGTCAGCTCCGATTCAAGGTGACCTTAGATCATTGGTATGTTTAGGTCCACTGGCTGGTGTGTCAATCCATCTCACTGAGGACTTCCCTTATTTTCATTGACCCTCTACCTTACCAAGCATGATGTCCTTCTCTAGCGGTTGGTATTTTCTGATGACATGCCCAAGGTAACTGAGCTGAATTCTCACAATCTTTGCTTCTGGAAGAGGATTACTGTAGCCTAAACACAGCATGATCTGAAAGAGCAAGTACGTCCAACTGTCTCCGTTTTTCAGAATGACAAACTGAAGCTCACACATTTGACAGATGGAGCAACAAGGACAGCGCTCAGGCGCCAGGGGCCCACCGCTTGCCCGCTCTACTACATCTGGATCTAAGATGCACATCATTTCTGTAGCAATTCTCCTCTTGAGTTGGATGAAGAAAGCACCAGAAAGTTTCCCTCCTCTCTTTTACTTGAAGATATCTATGCTGTTTCATTCCATTTTTATAATATTATTGGAGCCCTGGTGGCACAGTGGTTAAGGGCACAGCTGCTAACCAAAAGGTCAGCAAATTGAATCCACCAGCTGCTCCTTGGAAACCCTATGGGGCAGTTCTACTCTGTCCCATAGGGTGTCTATGAGTCAGAATCAACCTGATGGCAATGGGAATACAGCAACATTAACGTAACTCCAATGAAAGAGATATTTCTCTTACAGCCATGGCAACTTGCAAAATAAAAGTGTTCTCATCTCTCCACGAAGGCTTCGAGATTCTGGCAGCAGGGAGACTTTACAGTCTCCTAGTTACCATCTCCTCATGGCCACAGTTTTGACCTCTGCTGTTCTTACAATCATGGCACATAGATACTCTCTGTTGTTACAGAAATATCAATTTCCCATCTTAAGAAAACCACTTAATATTTTAATATACCAGTGTGCCATAATTAACTTAGCTATTTCTACAGATGGACATTTAAGTTGCTTAAATTTTCCCATTATTTTAGATAGTGCTGCAATGAATATCTTACTGATTTTTTTTCCTCCAAATTTTATTTTATTCCTTTAGGTTGGATACTCAGATATGAAATTGATCTGGCAAAGAGTATCTATCTTTTTAATTGCTCTTGATTCTTATCATATTATTCCCCAACAGGACTCTACCCATTAAAATGCTGCTAGACTGAATGGCTCTGGATGAGGCAGGGTTTCGTTCTGTTGTGATAGGGTCACTATGAGTCGGAATTGACTCAACGGCACGCAACAGGAAGAGGTAATATATAAGGATATCGTTCATTGCATCCTCACCAGCAATTTTTATTTTGAAATAATTATTCCTAAAACATTTTTTTCAAATAATCCAAATGCTATTTCCCATTATTTACTTTCTGATTTTCATATTTTCTAAACTAAACCGACTCCTTTTCTATATGTTTGTGGATTTATGGATTTAGTACCTCTTGAATACCATTACCTTCTTCCTTGCTCCATTAATCTTAATATTATATTCATTTTACTATTATGTTAGATTTTCTTTAAAATTTCATTTATTAATCATTTACGTGTTGGAACAATTGCTAAATGCTTACAGCATATAACTGGCTCTGTGCTCAGCTCTGAGATTTCACAACACCTATCCTCAAAGAGTTCACAGTCCGCTTAGAGGAACAGTCAGATAAACCAAATAATAAAGTACCAAAGGACAGAAGTATGCAAAGGAACTCCCTTGCTGCTTTTTAATGGTGGTGTTTGCCAATTGGAGCTACATTCATTCCATGAAAAGCCTCGACTCTGCACTCTTTGCTGCTTTTTGGGGTCCCGTATCCAAGCATGGCCTAAGCTACCTTATGACTCAGAGAAGGTCTGGAGATTGTGTTCATGCTCCAACATTTGATACAGTGGAACCCACTGCCCCCCTGATGAATTCCCCAAGCCAATTCTATAAATGAGATTCTCTTAGAAAAGTGTTATGGGTTGAATTGTGCCCCCAAAAGGATTTGTTGAAGTCCTGGCCCCTGGTACCTGTGAATGTCGCTTTATTTGGGGAAACAGAGTCTTTGCAGATGTAGTCAGTAAAGTCAACATGAGGTCATACTGGAATAGGGTGGATGCTAATCCGGAGTTACTAGTATCCTTACAAGAAGAGAAGAGACACGGAAGGAAGGTGGACGTGTGAAGACAGAGGTATAGATTACGGTTAGGCTGCCACAAGCCAGGGAACATCAGAACTGCTGGCAGCCACCAGAAAACAGGAGAGAGATATGGGACAGATGCTCCCTCAGAGCACCCCAGAAGGAACCAACCTGACTGACACCTCGATTTGGGACTTGTAACCTCCAGAACTGTGAGAGAACATATTTCTTTCTTTCTTTTTTTTTTTTTTTTCATTTCCTTTGTCCATTTTTTTTTTACTGTACTTTAGGTGAAGGTTTACAGAACAAATAGTTTCTCATTAAACAGTCAGTACACATATTGTTTTATGACAATGGTTAACAACCCCAGAGAGAATATATTTCTATCGTTTCTAGCTACCCAGTTCGTGCTAGTGAAACAGCAGACCTAGGGAACCCGTGGCAAAAGTATGAAAACATTAGCCCTTAAAAACTATCAGTATGGCTCATCCTCTTAGTCCACTGCTCCCAAGATAACTATTTACAGGCAAGTTCTCATCTCCATGTAACACCCGCCATGTAAGACCAGAGCTATGTGCTGTATGTTAAATATATTAAAGATGTAAATATGGCCCTGTGTCGAAGTGTTTGGAACATAGAGATGCATTTTATACACTTTAGTTTTACTTAAGTCTTTTTGAGTTATACCTCATAGATGTAATGGGTTGTGCTCAACCACTTAAATGCCTTCTCTTTTTTCATAGGCCCAT
Organism: Trichechus manatus latirostris; assembly: GCF_000243295.1. NCBI lineage: Eukaryota > Metazoa > Chordata > Mammalia > Sirenia > Trichechidae > Trichechus > Trichechus manatus. Next base: position 7,265,963 of record NW_004443998.1, read on the forward strand.
GAGGATTAAGAGTTTGGCTGCTAACCAAAAGGTTGGTAGTTCAAATCTGCCAGCCGCTCCTTGGAAACCCTGTGGGAGCAGTTCTACTCTGTCCTATAGGGTCGCTATGGGTCGGAATTGACTCGACAGCAATGGGTTTGGTTTGGTTCATGAGAACACAACCAGATAAGTAGCATCTGACACTGTGGCTCTGGAAATTGAAGCTGAGTTAGGGAGAGGCTAGCTTTACGTGGCAACCATATTTGTTTTCATTCATTCTTAGGGAGCAAAGTAAAATAACTGCTAACTGGGAATGTGTTCACAATATTATCATTGTTTTGAAGATCTGGCTTACATCCTGGGGTGGTGACATGGAAGTGAGTTGAAAGAGTGGTTACTTCTCGGGGAGCATGGCCTAAACTAAAATTTCATTTCCTAAGTTTGGTTAATGAGGCAAGTTCTTGGAAAGTGGAATGGAACAAAGATGATGTCTCAGTCATCGAGTGCTGCTCGAACAGAAGTACCACAAGTGGATGGTTTTACAAAGAGAAATTTATTCTCTCACAGTCCAGTAGGCTACAAGTCCAAATTCAGGGCATCAGCTCCAGGGGAACACTTTCTCCGTTGGCTCTGGAGGAAGATCCATGTCATCAATCTTGCTTTGGTCTGGGAGCTTCTCTGCATAGGAACCTCAGGTCTACAGGACGCACTCTGCTCTCGGCACTGCTTTCTTGGTGATATGAGGTTCCCCTGTGTCTCTGCTCACTTCTCTCTTTTATATCTCAAAAGAGATTGCATTAAGACCCTAATCTTGTCAACCTCATCAGTATAACCTCATCACAGTGATAGAATTTACAACACATAAGGAGATCACATATAATCTCATCATAGTGATAGAGTTTACAACACATAAGGAAATCACATCAGATAACACAATCATACAATACTGGGAATCATGACCCAGCCAAGCTGACAGATATTTTTGGGGGACACAGCTCAATCCATGACAGACGGCTTAATTATTAAACACACCAAGAGAAAAAAATCAGCAAATGCAGTAATTACTATATTTGGTTTATTTTAAGAAATAAAGAGAGCACTAATTTTTTTAAAATTCATAAATACATGTATTTCAGAATTGGAAATGCACGTGAGAAGTGTGATAATAGCAATGAATTGTACCCTCCAACCTCATTATTTTATGGTACTTTGTATTTTTAAGGATTTGCATATTTGCTTTATACATTTAAGGATTGGAGGAGGGCTTATTAACAACCTGCGATATGGAGCTGACACAGCCTTGCTTGCTGAAAGCGAAGAGGACTTGAAGCTCTTACAGATGAAGATCAAAGACCACAGTCTCAACATAAAGAAAACAAAAATCCTCACAACTGGACCAATAAGCAACATCATGATAAACGGAGAAAAGATTGAAGTTGTCAAGGATTTCATTTTACTTGGATCTATAATCAATACCCACGGAAGAAGCAGTCAAGAAATCAAAAGACACATTGCACTGGGCAAATCTGCTGCAAGAGACCTTTTTAAAATATTAAAAAGCAAAAATGTCACTTTGAGGACTAAGGTGTGCCTGACCCAAGCGATGGTATTTTCATTTGCCTCATATGCATGCAAAAGCTGGACAATGAATAAGGAAGACTAAAGAAGAATTGATGCCTTTGAATTATGGTGTTGGTGAAGAATACTGAATATACCGTGGACTGCCAGAAGAATGAACAAATCTGTCTTTGAAGAAGTACAACCAGAATGCTCCTTAGAAGCAAGGATGGCAAGACTACATCTTACATACTTTGGACATGTTATCAGGAGGGACCAGTCCCTGGAGAAGGACATCATGCTTGATAAAGTAGAGGGTCAGCAAAAACAAGGAAAATCCTCAAGGAGGTGGACTGACACAGTGGCTGCAACGATGGGCTCAAACATAGCAACGACTGTGAGGATGGTGCCCGACAGGGCAGTGTTTTGTTCTGTTGTACACAGGGTCGCTATGAGTTGGAATGGACTCAATGACACCTAACAACAACAACAAATTTTAAGTAGATGTCCCTGGGTGGCACAAACAGTTTAGCATTCAACTACTAACTGAAACATTGAACCTACCCAGAGGTGCCTTGGAAGAAAGGTCTGGTGATCTGCTTCTGAAAGGTCACAATTTTGAAAAGCCAATGGAGCTGTTCTACTCTGACACACATGGGGTCACCATGAGTTGGAATCAACTTCACAGCAACAAATTTGAGGGTTTTTCCGTATTTTTTAAGTAGTCTCTGAGATGAGTATTCTTATAGGGAGATGGATGAAGTATCTTTAATGTTAATTAAACTTCTGGTGATGTCTTTAGAACAAAAACATAAAAACACACATTAAAAAGTATGCTGCAGAAGGTATTTAGAGGCTATATTGCATAACTGCACTGGAATAGTATTTCTGAGGGTTGTGAAATACAGAATGTGGTAAGGAATCAAGGCAAGGAGACATAACCACCACACGTAAGGAACCCTGTTGCAGGCAAATACCATTCCAGGTATCCAGTCACAGAATACCTCCATCTATAAAGTCTTCCACTTCGTGAAAGAAATGTTCGTCTTTACTGAGCCCCACAGATGAAAATTCAGGCAATGTAAATGACCTGCAAACTTTAACCGCAGACTCTGTTTAGCTCTGCCATTATCTAGACTTCAACAGGCAAGTGTGTTGTGAGAATATAATGAATACCAGGGGCAGAAATAATCAGCCCCATCATTCTCGACCTTATTTAAAGAATGGTTTATACAGTAACATGAGCAGCAAGAAATCTCTTCCAGCTGGAATAGTCATGCTGAGCTGATCTATTTAATAATTGCTGGCTAAATATTTACAACAACGAGTTGCTTTTGTTGTAAAGCTCAGAGTCAAGACATTTACAAACTATGATGAGTTTATTTCCAGTGGTAACAAACGGACATTCCTGACATTAGGAAAAGATAACTATATATGGTATAACATTTTTATTTATGTTGGTATTATATTAGCACACAGATTTTGATGAGTATGGCGTACTGAGTTCTTTGCCAAAGGTTACTGTAAATTCAGTGATTGCTTTCATTGTCAATTTGTTTAATGCTTAAACTGCTATTGTTCTCTAATCTATACAGAAGATTACATAACAGGAACTAATTACTCAGCATGTAAAAGGAGCATTGTGGGTTTTTATCATCTAGTATTTTAATCAGATTTCACGGGAAAGTGATTTTGTTCTATTCAATACTATGGAAAAAGGTACAACTATATTTGAAGATGATTTGTTAACTTCTTATAAGACATTTTTACAAAAGAAGCACATTCTGAAGAAATATTAAGAATAAACAGATTGAGTAATTTAAAGATAACCCTCCACGCATAAGCTAGACAGCACTGTGCGTTTCTGCCGTTACTAGACTGCAAGGACAGAGTCCTGTCACCCTTCCAGCCTCAATGTTAGGGTGCCTCACCCCATTCTTTGTGCTTCAACCACACTTTCCTTCCTGGCCTTCAACATGCAATTGTCCCTTCCACTTCAAGGGGCACTGTAGGTCCTGTGCTCTCTCCCTATGACCTCCCCCTTTACTGCCTGCCCTCCCAGGTGACTGCCAACCACCCTTCCAGGTTTTTAACTTTGGTGTGTGTGCAAGGGCAGAGAATAAAACATATTTACAGAAAAGCGCACAAAAGAAAAATGTACAGTTTAATGATGTACTGATTTCACTCTCTTAATGGTTTCTTTTGATAAACTCAAGTTCTTTATTTTAATGAGCTCCAATTTATCAATTTTTTCCTTCAAAGGGAGTGTTTTTGGGGTCCTGTTTAGTGATTTTTTTCCCGCTATCCAAGTGGGGAAGTCATTATTTTATATTGTTTTTTAATGTTTCATTGTTTTGCCTTTCACAATTAGCCTGGAATTTTTTGTTTGTTTGTTTTTGTATTTGTATTTGTTAGGTGGTAGAATTCAACATTCCAGGCATGGGCACAGGGAACAGGAAGCACAAAGACTCTGACGTCTCAGGAATGTTTGAGGTTGATGCTGAGGATGAGACCGGAGCCAGTGAACTGAGGGGAGAGATGTGGGAAATGAGGTTGCAGAGGCAGCCGTTGGCTGGGTACTAAAGAGCCTGTAGATCTTGGTAAGCATTTCAAGTTTTATTCTAAAAGTGTGGGGAGCTGTTGGGAAGTTGGGAAGTTGGGAACAGGAGAATGAAACAAAAAGATTTAAATTTTTAAGAGTCACCTGGCTACTGTGAAAATGATTAACAGAGATGTAGAACTACAGGTGGACCAGTGTCATGGATTAAATTGTGATCTCCAAAAATGTGTGTCAATTTGGCTAGGCCATGATTCCCAGTATTGTGTGATTGTCTGCCATTTTGTGATCTGATGTAATTACCTATGTGTTATAAATCCTAACCTCTGTAATGTTAATGGGAGCCCCGGTAGCGCAGTGGTTAAGAACTTGGCTGCTGACCAAAAGGTCGGCGGTTCAAATCCACCAACCTCTCCTTGGAAACCCTATGGAGCAGTTCTACTCTGCCCTATAGGGTCACTATGAGTAGGAATTGACTCAACAGCAACAGGTATGATGTTAATAAGGCAGGATTCGAGGCAGTTATGTTAATGAGGCAGGACAAAATCTACAGGATTAGGTTGTATCTTGAGTCAATCCCTTTTGAGATATAAAAGAGAGAATCGAGCAGAGAGGAGAGGGACCTCATTACCACCAAGAAAGAAGAGCCAGGAGCAGAGTGCGTCCTTTGGACCAGGAGTCCCTGTACTGAGAAGTTCCTAGACCAGGGGAAGATTGATGATAAAGACCTTCCCCTAGAGCCGACAGAGAGAGAAATCCTTTCCCTAGAGCCTGCAGCCTGATTTCAGACTTCTAGCCTCCTCAACTGTGAGAGAATAAATTTCTGTTTGCCAGAACCATCCACTTGTGGTATTTCTGTTATAGCAGCACTATATAACTAAGCCAAGCAGCAAGAGGGGTTCTACACTTTGCCAGGTGAGAGATGACAGATACTTAGACTAGGATCTTAACAATGGAGGTTGTGATAAGACTGGAGGTTAATTTTGAATGTAAAGCCAATAAGATTTTCTACTGAATTGGATATGGGTTTGAGAGAAATAAAGGTATCAAATACGATTCCAAGGTGATGATATTTACTGAGATAGGAAAAACATCAGTTAAAATCACTGGCTCCATGAAACCCTTCCTGGCGGCTCTGGTCCAGGCCAATTTCAGGTTGTGAATGTTTCCAGCACTACTCTATAGCACCAATTTTGCACTTGATGATAAAATGTTACCTTATATTTGAAAATGCATTTCTAGTTAATGTATACGCTCATCAATGGTAAATATCTAACATTTAGATATTTACCAAGCATTCTCACAGGCACTATTTCATTCAAGTAGGCAGAACCATTAATCTCCCTAATTTTCAGCTGAGGAAACTTAGATATACAGGCATACTTCTTTTTATGGTGCTTCTCTTTTTTGTGCTTTGCAAATATTGTTTTTTTTTACAAATTGAAGGTTTGTGGCAATCCTGCATCGAGCAAGTCTATCAGCGCCATTTTTCCAACAGCATATGCTCACCTCGTGTCTCTGTGTCACATTTTGGTAATTCTTGCAAATATTTCAAACGGTTTCATTATTATTATATTTGTTATGGTGATCTGTGATCAGTGATCTTTGATGTTACGATTGTAATTATTTTAGGGCACCACGAACCATGCCCATGTAAGATGGCGAACTTAATTGATAAATGTTGTATGTGTTCTGACTGCTCCACCAACTGGCCATTCCCCTGTCTCGCTCCCTCTCCTCAAGTCTCCCTATTCCCTGAGACATGACAACATTGAAATTAGGCCAATTAATAACCCTACAACGGCCTGTAAGCGTTCAAGTGAAAGGAAGAGTTGCAGGCCTCTTTCTTTAAATTAAAAGCTAGAAATGATTAAGCTAGTGAGGAAGGCATGTCAAAAGCTGAGATAGGCTAAAAGCTAAGCCTCTGGTGCCAAACAGTTAGCCAAGTTGTGAATGCAAGAGAAAAGTTCTTGAAGGAAATTAAAAGTGCTACTCCAGTGAACACACAAATGATAAGAAAGCAAAATAGCTTTATTGCTGATATGGAGTAACTTTTAGTGGTCTGGACAGAAGATCAAACCAGCCACAACATTTCCTTAAGCCAAAACCAAATCCAGAGTAAGACCCTAACTCTCTTCAATTCCATGAAGGCTGAGAGAGGTGAGGAAGCTGCAGAAGAAAAGTTTGAAGCTAGCAGAGGTTGGTTTATGAGGTTTAAGAAAAGAAGCCATCTCCACAACATAAAAGTGCAAGGTGAAGCAGCAAGTTATCTAGAAGATCTAGCTAAGATAATTGATGGAGGTAGCTACACTAAACCACAAATTTTCAATATAGATGAAACAGCCTTATATTGGAAGAAGATGCCATCCAGGGCTTTCACAGCTAGAGAAGAGAAGTTGATGCTTGGCTTCAAAGATTCAAAGGACAGGCTAACCCTCTTGTTATGGGCTAAAGCAGCTGGTAACTTTAAGTTGAAGCCAACGGTCATTTACCATTCTGAAAATCCTAGGTCTCTTAGGAATTATGCTAAATCTACTCTGTCTGTGCTCTGTAAATGGAACAACAAAGCCTGGATGACAGCACATCTGTTTACAACATGGCTTACTGAATATTTTAATCCCACTGTTGAGACCTACTGCTCAGAAAAAAAGATTCCTTTCCAAATATTACTGCTCATTGATAGTGCACCCTCACTCAAGAGCTCTGATGGAGATGCACAAGAAGATTAATGTTGTTTTCATGTCTGCTAACACAGCATCCATTCTGCAGCCCATGGATCAAGGAGTAATTTTGACTTTCAAGTCTTATTTAAGTGAGTTATTATTAAAGTGAAACATTTCATAAGGCTATAGCTGCCATAGATAGTGATTTCTCTGATGGATCTGAGCAAAGTAAATTGAAAACCTTCTGGAAAGGATTCACCATTCTAGATGCCATTAAGAACATTTGTGATTCATGAGAGGAGGTCAAAATATCAACATAACAGGAATTTGGAAGAAGTTGATTCCAGCCCTCATGGATGACTTCAAGGGGCTCAAGACTTAGTGGAGGAAGTAACTGCAGATGTGGTGGAAATAGCAAGAGAACTAGAATTAGAAGTGGAGCCTGAAGATGTGACTGAATTGCTGCAATCTCATGATAAAAGTTTAACAGATGAAGAGTTGCTTCTTATGGATGAACAAAGAATGCGGTTTCTTGAGATGGAATCTACTCCTGGTGAAGATGCTATGAACCTTGTTGAAATGACAATAAAGGATTTAGAATATTACATAAACTTACTTGATAAAGCAGCAGCAGGGTTTGAGAGGACTGACTCCAATTTTGAAAGAAATTCTACTGTGGGTAAATTGCTATCGAACAGCATCACATTCTACAGAGAAATCTTTAGTGAAAGGAGGAGTCGATTGATGCAGCAAACTTTATTGTTGTCTTATTTTAACAAATTGGCACAGGCACCCCAACCTTTAGCAACCACCACTCTGATCAGTTAGTAGCCATCAACATCAAGGCAAGACCCTCCACCAGTAAAAAGATTACAACTTGCTGAAGGCTCAGATGATGGTTAGCATTTTTTAGCAAGAAGGTAATTTTTAATTAAGGTGTGTACATTGTTTTTTTAGACATAATGCTATTGCACACTTAATAGGCTACAGTATAATGTAAACATAACTTTCGTATACACTGGGAAACCAAAAAATTCATGTGACTCGCTTTATCGTGATATTCAATTTATTGCGGTGGTCTGAACCCGCAATATCTCTGAGGATTAAGTGTAATAAAATAGTGAAGCTGTATCTTCAACTAAGTATTATGCTTTTTGAATTCCTTGTTTCTTTTGTACGTCTTGTGGAATCTCCATAACTATAATATCAATGGCTGAGCACACAAAATATTTGCTAATTGGTTGATTGACTGGGACATGCCTGCTGTATTTGGGCAAGAAAGAGTTTTAAGGCATTGACTGATTTTACCACGAAGCCTTAGGCCTGGAATTCTATTTCTCCTACTTAATGGTTGTGTCTGGCTTTAATGAAATTTATCTAGAAATATTTCATTTTTCAGCCTAAACCTATTTTCTAGTGAAAGCATATGGCCATACCCTGCAATTATGCCATCTGATTTTTCTTACTCTGTTTGCTTGAATTCTCCTTAGTGAGTTAGTCTGGACTGGAGCATGAATGATGAAGAACAAAATGCTTCTCTACCTGAACTTAAAAATTCAACAGAAAGAGCAACTCATCAGCAGCAATTAGTGTTGAAACCCAGATGGTCAGATGAGCCAGATCATCAGCTGATTTAATTAGTTTTTTTTTTTTAAGGAAATGTTTAACTTTGAAATGGAGTCTTCAGAAATGTACCTAAAATGCATTATTTTTCCAAAGCTAATTTAATTAATTCTGACTGGATGAATTTGAACACATTACCATCGTTTATCTAAAGAGAAAGAACAGGTACAGTAAGTTCTCATGTAGTGGACTGAACAGCTCAAGACTGAATGCTTAAATAATCAACAAGACTTCATGAACAAGAACTTAAAAGATGAACTTGTTGAACTGTCCGTTTTAGAGTAATAATCATAATAAACTTATAATAACTGGCATTTGTATAATGCTTTATGATTTTCATATAGCACCTGTAGATATCATTCTGATTTGATTTTCACCACTGCCCTTAATAAATATCAATAGTTTACATTCATTGAATGCTTGCGTAGGGAACCATGCTAAATGATTTTCATACATCATTTGCTTTAATTTTTCATAATTACCCACTATTTAAGTGAATCAATTAAGGGTTTTGGCGATGAGCAAGAGAAATGGGCTTTGGAAAACTTCAGCAAAATAAAGAATATATTGAAATTGAAAAGTGGAACCCAGGCCATTTTGGACACTGTGTTTGATATCAATCAGCTCCAGTGTTTTTTCAGACTTTATGAGATTCTGGCCACGGGTCACATTCTTAGGAGAGTCTGTTTGGGCTGAATCAGGTCTCGTATCCATCCCCTTCTGAGGTGTTTCAGTCTTGTTAAGATTAATTTCTCAGCTTTCTGGGTGGAACTAAAAGAAGGGGACTGTTTTCTAGCCCATTTGGCCTTTACATACATAATACAGTATATCAAATATAAGTTAAAAGAAAAATCAAACAGGAAAGCAAGATTTAATGCTACTCCCAGGTCTCCAGATCCAGCAGAGAAGAAAGGAGAAGAAGCCCACGCTATACACAGATGGTAAAGAAGGGGTCAGATGGCTCCTGCAGTCTGCAGGTCCTCAAGGAGCTGGATCAATCTCAGCTAGTTGGTAAGAGACAGAACTTCTGGCAGTGGGTCCAGCAGGTTTAACAGTAACCGTACAGCTAGACATGTTCCATCACACCATGCTGTCCTGGAGAGATGGCCATAGGGCCCTGTCTTGTGCGTGTCTCATTGTATGAAGCAAATACAGATTCCAAGAAATAACAAATATGGGAGAAAACCTTGGGGAGATGGAAAAAAAAAAACCCAGGGACAAAGCAAGCTGTAAGAACTGATGTGCACTGGCAGAGCAGGGAGATGGTGAGCCTGCAGCCCAGGTTAGAGGGTAGCTGGCAGCGGCAGCAGCAGCCAGGAAAGGGATAATCGAATTCAGTTCTGCTGTTTCCCTTGCCCACTGTGTTCCTTTGGGACAATCTTGCTAGTTCCTCGCCTCAGAAATCTATAGCAACAACACTACTGCTGGTGTCTCAAAGAGAAATCTCAGCACAGCACCGAAGTCTGGTTGGAGGTAGGAGATAATGAAAACACAAGATACTTACCAACCTGGGCATTTATCCCTTTATTCGCCCCTCTAAGCCCGCAGGGTGGGTGGATTACTCCCTGCGGTAAGAGCCTCCTATGAATTCTGCTTTTTCCTGAGCAGTTAGCAGCACTTGGTCAGATTATGGCAAACAAGAGTGATTGACTAACTGTGGCTTTCTGTTGGCTGAGCCGTTCCTCCTTAGGAAATAGATCCTTTTCTCTCTCTCAGCTCATTGGCTGACAGACTAGAGCCTGGCCTTCAGACCTTCCCTGACATTCATTCCAGACAGAGTGGTTCATACCCTTTGGGCAACCTGTGCTCACAGGCTAAAATAGCTAGGAACCTGATAAGTACAACTACCTTGTAGAAAAACAAAAAACTGGAAAACACACACACACCATTGAAGACAAACGCTATTATTATTACCCAATCACACACTATTCACACATAGATTTGCATTTAAATTCAAACTGCTGCATTGTTGTTGTTGTTAGGTGCCATCGAGTTGGTTCCAACTCATAGCGACCCCATGCACAACAGAACAAAACACTGCCCAGTCCTGCACCAGCCTCACAATTGTTGTTATGCTCAAGCCCATTGTTGTAGCCACTGTGTCAATCCATCTCATTGAGGGTCTGCCTCTTTTTCACTAACCCTCTACTTTACCAAGCATGATGTCCTTCTCCAGGGACTGGTCTCCCGTGATAACATGTCCAAAGTACGTGAGATGAAGTCTCACCATCCTTGCTTCTAATGAGCATCCTGGCTGTACTTCCAAGACAGATTTGTTCATTCTTCTGGCAGTCCGTGGAATATTCAAAGATAGTTGTTATAAGTTAATGCTCACACCAATATGAAAGCCGTTACTGAAAACATGGACGCTGTTCAGGCAAAAACAATGGAGTCATGAAGAATGAAACAACATAGATAAAGTGCCAAGTGCTTAGCACAGAGTAGGTGATCAGGAGTGTGAATTTCTCCTGCTCTTCAGAGTCATACACTTAATGATGAGAAGCCAGATGTGTGTCTTTTTTCAATGACGTAACTTCGAAAGCTAAGTTGGTTTGCTGAAGCTGCTGTAACAAATTGCCAAAAACTTGGTGACTTAAAACAACAGAAACTCATTCTTTCACATATCTAGAGGCCAGGAGCTCAAAATCTGTAGCTCTGGGCTGAAATCAAGGAGTTAGCAGGGCTGCATCCTTTTGCAGGTTCTAGGGGACAATCCAGAGACCTGGTGGTGCAGTGGTTAAGAGCTTGGCTGCTAACCAAAAAAAGTTAGCAGTTAGAATCCACCAGCTACTCTATGGAAACTCTTTGGAGCAGTACTACTCTGTCCTATTGGTTTTGTTTCGTTTTTAGGGGACAACCCAGTTCTGGACTCTTCCAGCTTCTGGTGACTGCTGGCATTCCTTGGCTCGTAGCTACATCATTTCAATCTTCAAGGTCAGCATCTTCGAATTTCTCTCCACTTCATCTTCACATCACTTTCTGCTCTGTGTATGCCAAATCTCCCTCTGCCTCTCTCTTATAAGAACATTAAGGGCTCACCTTCATAATCCAGGACAATCTCCCCATTCCAAAACCCTCAAATTGATAACATCTGCAAAGACTTTACCATATAAGGTGTTAGCTACCTGAAGCTGCCATTACAAAATCCCACAAAGTGGTGGCTTTAAAAAACAGAAATTGATTGTTTCCATCCAAACTCCCTGAGGGACCAAATTGCTGGGCAGAGACCTGTGGAGGCCATGGTCTTGGGGAACATCTAGCTCAACTGGCATAACATAGTTTATAAAGAAAATGTTCTACATTCTACCTTGGTGAGTAGCATCTGGGGTCTTAAAAGCCTATGAGCAGCCATCAGAGATACTCCACTGGTCTCACCCCTTCGGGAGCAAGGGAGAATGAAGAAAACAAGACACAAGGGAAAGATTAGTCCAAAGGACTAATGGACCACAACTACCATGGCCTCTACCAGCCTGACTGAATCCAGTACAACTAGATGGTGCCTGGCTACCACCGCTGACTGCTCTGACTAGGATCACAACACAGAGTCCCAGACAGAGCTGGAGAAAAATGTAGAACAAAATTCTAACTCACATAAAAAGACTAGATTTATTGGCCTGACAGAGACTGGAGTAACCCCAAGAGTATGGCCCCTGGGCACCCTTTTAGTTCAGTAATGAAGTCACTCCTGAGGTTCACCCTTCAGCCGAAGATTAGATGGCCCCATAAAATAAAACGAGACTAATGGGGCACAACAGCCCAGGGACAAGAACTAGAAGGCAGGGGTGGACAGGAAAGTGGGTAATAAGTAACCTAAAAAAAGAAAGAAATTTAAAAAAAGAAAGAAAGAAATTGATTGTCTCACAGTTCTGGAGGCCAAAAGTCCAAATCAGAGTCTTGGCTGTGTTGATTCTTGTTAACTACACTGAGGGAAAGTGCTCCAGGCTTCTCTCCTAGCTTCTGGTGGTTCCTGGCAATTCTCAGCGTTCTTTGACTTGCAGTTGTCTGTCTCTGTTACCACATGAACATTCTTCTTCTGCCTATGTCTGTGCCTGCTCTCCTCTTTTATAAGGAGCCACTCACATGAGATTAGGATCCACCCTATTGCATGTAAGGTCACATTCACAGGTACAAGAGGTTGAGGCTTCGATATATCCTTTTGGGGGAGACAGAATTCCATCTATAACATAAGGTAACATCCACAGATTCCAAAGATTAGGACATAGCTATCTTTTGGAGGAACACTTTTTCAGTCTACTGCAAGTCCTAGAAGAGTGCCCACCCATAGTAAGTGCTCAGTAGATATATTTTATGGTGCTTTACGTGAAAGTTTACCAAGCAAATTACCTTCTCATTAAACAGTTAATACACAAACTGTTTTGCAACATTGGTGGCCAGCCCTGCAATGTGTCAACACTCTCCCCTTCTCCACCCCAGATTCCCTGTTTCCATTTGTCCAATCTTCCTTCCCTCTCATCTTTGCTTTTGGGCTGGTGTGTCCATTTAGTCTTGATTATATGATTGAACTATGAAGCACATTCCTCGTGTGTTATTGCCTGCCATGTAGAACTTTCTAATCTTTGGCTGGAGGGTGAACCTTGACGTGACTTCAGTACTGAGTTAAAAGAGTGTCCAGGGGCAGTGCTCAATAAATATTTGTTGAGTAAGGTCTCTTGCCAACGCCTCTTTCCACTGCCTTGCTGAGCTTCTGTGATGCATATTATTGATAGAAGCACTCTGTCCTGCCCTCATATGCTCTACATCTATGTTATCTGTACATGTTTTGTCTCCATTGTTCCTAGCGATTAACTACCAAGAGTGTTTTTATGCAACATGGTTGAAAAGAGACCATAGCCATGTTAGACTGGAACCAGACGTTGGTTTTAAAATTTTGAGCTGTGATGGAACATAGTTAGCAACAAGGGGATGGTTCATTTTAAAACTATCATTTGCCAAGTCTACACAATTTGCTAGTCACTTCTCCAGTGAGTAAGTATTGAGAACATGTATAAACTGGAAATGAATAAGTTTGCCATCAAGAGGTTTAAGTAATAAGATCTAAATATGATGGATGACCCCAAAATGGTCGTCAAGATAGTGGTTATTATAGTTGGAGAAAGAATGTGGTTATCAAAGGGGAGATATGGTCAGCAATGTAATATCTTAAACACATAAGGCATAAGCAGAAATGACTGGCATCTTGGATGGAGGGGGTCTCAATGATGGGGGCTATGGGTAAGGACATGCTATGCTTCCATACTTCTTTGGAAGCCTGAGGTAGTTGGAGAACTCATTACTGTGACGTTCCAATACTGAAGACAATTATGATTTGCGCTTGTATTACCACATAGAACTGTTCACAAAGAGATAATGAACTTGTGATGGAGACATACGTAGTCCAGGGAATGTTACAGCCATAGCTCTCACCATAAGTAAATAAATTAGAATTTCACTTCTTCATGCACCATCCTCTTCTGATAATTCTGAATCCATCCACTGAGTCAAGAAATACTTATTGAGTGCCTACTGTGTGTCTGGCACCTTAAAAGATCCTGGATATATAATGGGGAGCCAGATGGGCCTAGCTCATTGCCTTACTCATCCGTACTGGCAAAGTCACATTATGCAATATGTTCAATAAGTAGATGGATAAGCAAAAATACACTACCAGCAGCAGCAGCAACAAAAGCATCTCTACCAAATCCTTCAGACTATGACAACTACAGTAGCACTGGGCCTGGCATCAAAATTCACTCATTTATTTATTCATTAACAGTCATACATGGAGCACCCAATCCATGCCAGACATTCTGCTAGCCACTAATGATACAAAAATGACTAATAAGAACATCATAATGGATGTTTGTTTAATTAATAACTAATTCCAAAAACCCACAGCTGTCGACTCATAGCAACACTACAGGACAGAGTAGAAATGCCCCCATAGGGTTTCCAGGGAGGGGCTGGTAGATTCGAACTGCTGACCTTTTGGTTAGCAGCTGAGTTCATAACCACTGCACCACCAGGGCTCCAATTAACTAATTAGGTCCTGACAATATTGAAATAAATACAAATATTGAATCTGCTAAGTAATATTATCTTGGTTATCAGAAGTTTAACAGATGTGATAAAGTAGGTAGATGTGATTGAGTAATGCAGATAAATCAAGGGTAGTATGGCAACAGACTTCAGTACAGAAATATTTTCAAGTGACAAAGAGTTTGATCCATGAATCCATACGAGAAGTTCCTTTATCAAGAGATAATTGAAAAGGTGCTTCAAATTAATTTCTGCATCCAGCTACAGAGTATGAGCCAAAAAGCAGAAACTGTCAATGTATTCAAAAGAGCAATTAGATTGCTATCTGGAGGAGGGCAAGTGAAAACTGCTTCTGGAGAGCTGGTGACTCAGAGAACTAACATATTGTGCAACACACGATTCCTTTTTGTTCCATGCTACTGAGAGTGGGGTAGACAGGCATTCACACAGTGAACCCACTGAAGTCAACATTCCTCGATACTGCATCTTTATGTTCAAGTCACCCAAAATGGCTCGATTTAATTGCAAACTGTCTCATTTAGTCTGTTGATGGAATTACAGCAACCTCAAATCCCACAGCACAAAATACTACAGGGAACGGAGCAACTATCCTAGTTTCCACCGGTTTATTCTTGTATGTAAACTTAAGGCTGCTCATTCTGCTTGGCCATTTTGTTTCACTTGGTAACCTGGTTTCTTCCAGATCACTCTGTTACAGATGAAACAGGGTCAGAGCAGCTAAAGGCACAGCAGTGACAGCTGACAGTAGGAAAGAGCCTGAAGAAACACCACACACGCAGGAACCTGTCGTCGTCCAGGGCAAACCGGCCTGCGTATTTCAGAAATCCCCCAGCATGATGCTGAATCGCAGGACCAGCTGTTCACAAGGAGGGCCCTGAGTCACCAAGAAAATGTCAACCTATGTTCAAATGTTCCTTGTCGACTAAGACTCAGGAGTGTGTAATAAACTCATGTAAACTTAAAAAGCTTTGTCATTTCAGGGAGGGACCAAGCTTCCCTCTGACAATAACTTGGTTGAAACTGTCATTTCCTTACAAAACTGGTATTAAACTCTCGACAATAAATGCCTCACCAAGTTCTCTGAGAGAAAGTTCACATCTCAAGAAAGCTGAAATAGCATTATGATGAAATCCACAGTGCCTGATTCTCAAATATTAAGTTCAACCTATGAAAGAATTTTTCAAATGAATTTATTGTTTTAATTTACTTAATAATAAGAGCAATAATACCAGATAGCTCTAATTAAGCACTTAACACAATGTGTCAAGCTCTATGTTTATCACCTTGCAGAGGTTATTTGATTTAATCACTGAACAACACTTAAGCAGTAGGTATTATAACCCACAGAAACCCTGGTGGCATAGTGGTTAAGTGCTACAGCTGCTAACCAAAAGGCTGGCAGTTTGAATCCACCAGTCACTCCTTGGAAACCCTACGGGGCAGTTCTACCCTGTCCTATAGGGTCACTATGAGTTGGAACCGACTCGACGGCAACAGGTTTGGGTTTTTTTTTGTTTGTTTGTTTCTTATAACCCTCGGGTGCTGATGAGAAAACCCTGCTTTCCCTGGCTTGCCAGAGGCACCACTGCAGGCAAGCAGCAAAACGGAATTTGAATCCCATCCATCTGACTTTAGGGAGAGTGGAAATCTTTGATTCAGGTAGATTTCTTTCTTTTTTATCATTGCATCAGGTGTGAGTGATTCTGAAAATACCATTTCCTTTTCAAAAAGTTTAATTCGAGACTTCCTGCCAACATGGCACCATAGTCAGAAGCACCACGCCGTCCCTCCACAGCAAGGATCCGAAAAACTAAGTCAAACAGAGTCACACGTCAATCCTGAAACCCTACTCATCAAATGAAGAGATAAAGAACTCAGCCGAGCACCAAAAGGAATAAGAAACTGATCGAGAACAGAGAGCGAGGAGAGATACATGCAGAGGTCCCCATATCAGCTACCACAGTACAGATCTGACATCTTGGACTCCTATTGGGATCAGCAAGGAGGAGATATGAGAAAGCAGCTTCACAGAGCTTCCAGCAGGAGACAGAACAACTGTTAACCAGTGATATATGCTTTCCCACCCCCAACCCTTCTTCACCCCACTCGGTCTCCTCAGCTTCCTACAGCCACAGTCTCTTGGCCGGGAAGCACTGGCTTCACCCTGGTATCACTCGGATTCCACCCGCCCACACTGGCCCGCTCCCTGAGTGCCATTTGTTGGCTGCTGGTGTTGCTTTTTTCTGCTTCATTAGATTTCTTCCTTACCTCTCGTCACCTCCCCCTCCTTTCCCTCAAATACCTGGCTCCATATGCCATCTTCGCCTCTTCCTGAAAGGCTGCGAAACACTGCTTGACTGTGAAACTGCTTCCTGGCCTGTGCCGCCGTGCTGGTGGGACCCCTGGGGCTTTTGTTTGTTTGTTCTGTTTTGATTTGTTTGTTTGTTTGTTTTCTTTTTCTTTTCATGGCTTGGGAGACCTTCTACCTGGGCAGTACCACAGGGCTTGGGAGCTACCCGCTTATTCTGTGCAGACGCACAGTGATATCCCTGTGGGCATTTCTTTTTTGTTGTTGTTTTTTCTTTTCTTTTTTTGTTTTTTTTGGGTTTTTTGTTGTTGTTGTTTCCTTGTTTTGTTTTCCTCTCTCTCTTTTTCTCTTTCTTCATTTCCAGTTTCTCAATTTATTCTTTTTTTTCATTTTTGTTTTTCTCCATTTCTCAGTCTCTCATCTCTCCACTCCAACAGCAAGCTCCCTTAGCACTCTTTTTTGTTTGTGTGCATGTTTTTGGCTCCTGTTCCTCTCTCCTCTCTCTCCTCTTTCCCATACCCATCTTAGCTCCACACATCAAAATCTGCCCCCTCCTTCCTGCCTACCTGCACCATGTGCTGAACACCACACAACCAAGCAGTACAGGCACAGCCTACTGGAACCTACCCTTCACCAATTCCCGGTCTGTGCTGTCGGCCCTAGTATATGCCACAAACAACCCATCCCAGCAACCCCCCTTCAGCTGGACCTGCCATGCTGTACCATACCTGAGTGACTGGCCCTGCCCATTGGAGAAGGAGGTGAAAAGTATCATGCCCACAGACGAGCAAAAAACAAAGAACGCTCAGCCTGCCTGCTCAGACATAACCAAATAAAACCAAAAAGCAGGATGAAACAAACAAATCTACAATCAATAAACGAGGAAAATAACTACTGAATGCCCCGAAGACAGCAGACAATATCAAAACATATACAAAAACAGGACAGGAGGGTTCCAGTAGGCATCCAAAATAAAACAAAAGATGACTTTCCAGTAGAAGAAAAGGCACTAGAACTACCTGATAGGGAATTCAAATCTCTAACATTCTGAATTATCCAAGAGTTGAAGCAAAAAGCAGACAAAAATGAGGAAAAAATAGACAAATTCATGGAAAAGGCAGACTAATTCATGGAAAATGTAGACAAAAAAATGGAAGAATTCAAGAAAATAATACAGGAACAAAATGCTAAAATAAATTCACAACTAGATATCATACAAAAACAACAACTAGAAATACAAAAGGTAAACAGCAAGATTTCAGAAATGGACAGTGTCATAGAAAGGATGAGAAGCAGGTTTGAAACGATGGAAGACAGGATCAGCGAAATTGAAGACAAACACTTGGATACAACTCTGTTTGACTAAAAAAAAAAGAAAAAAGAACAAAGAAAAATGAAGAAACCCTGAGAATTATGTGGGATACAATCAAAAGCAAAAATCTGCAAGTGATTGGAGTTCCAGAACAGGAGGAGAAAACAGAAAACACAGTGAGGACCATTGAAGAACTGCTGACAGAAAACTTCTCCAATAGCATGAAAAATGAAAAGCTCACCATTCAAGAAGCTCAAAGAACTCCATATAGGATAGACTCCAAAAGAAAATCACCAAGGCATATCATAATCACACTCGCTGAAACCAAAGACAAACAAAGAATCCTGAGAGCAGCTTGAGAAAAACAAAAAGTCAACATACAGAGGAGAAACAATAAGACTAAGCTCGGATTATTCAGCAGAAACCATGCAGGCAAGAAGGCAATGGGATGATATATATAAAACCTTGGAAGAAAAAAAGTGCCAGCCAAGAATAATATATCCTGCAAAACTCTCATTCAAAT
>NW_004443998.1:7286658-7335562 GCF_000243295.1 Trichechus manatus latirostris
AACATAATAAAGGGCATCTATGCAAAACCAACAGCCAATATCATTCTTAATGGAAAGAGGCTGAAAACATTCCCCTTAAGAACAGGAACAAGACAAGGATGCCATCTCCACTCCTATTTAACATTGTGCTAGAAGTCCTAGCTAGACCAATAAGGCAAGAAAAAGAAATAAAGGGCATCCAAATTGGTAACGAAGAAGTTAAACTGTCCCTGTTTGCGGATGGTATGATACTATACATAGAAAACCCTAAAGATTCCATGAGAAAACTACTGGAATTAATAGAAAGATTCAGCAGAGTAGCAGGATACAAGATAAACATACAAAAATCTGTTGGATTCCTATACACCAATAAAGAGAATGATGAAAATGAAATCAGGAAAGCAATACCATTTATAATAGCCCCTAAAAAAATCAAATACTTAGGAATAAATCTAACCAGGGATGTAAAAGACCTATACAAAGAACACTACAAAACATACAAAACACTACTGCAAGAAACCCAAAGGGATCTACATAAATGGAAAAACGTACCATGCTCCTGGATAGGTAGACTCAACATAGTGAAAATGGCAATTCTACCCAAAGCAATTTACAAATACAATGCAATCCCAATCCGAATACCAACAACATGCTTTAAAGAGATGGAAAAACTAATCATTAACTTCACATGGAAAGGAAAGAAGCCCCAGATAAGTAAAGCTCTATTGAAGAAGAAGAACAAAGTAGGAAGACTTGCACTACCTGACCTCAGAACCTACTATACAGCTACGGTAGTCAAAACAGCCTGGTACTGGTACAATGACAGATACATTGACCGGTGGAACAGAATTGAGAACCCAGATGTAAATGCAACCACCTACGGTCACCTGATCTTCAACAAGGGCCCAAAGTCCATCAGATGGGGAACAGACAGTCTTTTTAACAAACGGTGCTGGCAAAACTGGATGTCCATCAGCAAAAAAATGAAACACGACCCATACCTCACACCACACACAAAAACTAATTCAAAATGGATCAAAGACCTAAATATAAAGCCAAAAACTGTAAAGTTCATAGAAGAAAAAACAGGATCAACGCTAGAGGCCCCAACGCATGGCATTAACAGGATACAAACCATAACCAACAACACAAAAACCCCAGAAGATAAACTAGATTACTGGGATCTTCTAAAAATTAAACACTTGTGCTCATCAAAAGACTTCACCAAAAGAGTAAAAAGAGAACCTATAGACTGGGAAAAAATTTTTGGACAACGCAAGTCAGACAAAGGCCTAATCTCTAAAATCTACAAGAAAATCCAACACCTCTACAAGAAAAAGATGAATAATCCAATTAAAAAATGGGCAACGGAAATGAACAGACGCTTCACCAAAGAAGACATTCAAGCAGCCAGCAGACACAAGAGGAAATGCTCGCTATCACTAGCCATTAGAGAAATGCAAATTAAAACCACAATGAGATACCATCTCACTCTGGCATTCCTGGCACGAATCAAAAACACTGGAAATAACAAATATTGGAGAGGCTATGGGGAGATCGGACCTCTTATGCACCGCTGGTGGGAATGCAAAATGATACAACCATTTTGGAAAATGATATGGCACTTCCTTAGAAAGCTAGAAATAGAAATACCATACGATCCAGCAATCCCACTCCTAGAAATATATCCTAGAGAAATAAGAGCCATCACTCAAATAGACATATGCACACCCACGTTCGTGGCAGCATTGTTCATGATAGCAAAAAGATGGAAACAACCTAGATGCCCATCAACAGATGAATGGATAAACAAACTATGGTACATACACACAATGGAGTATTATGCAACGATAAAGAACAATGATGAATCTGTGAAGCATCTCATAACATGGGTGAAACTGGAGGACATTACGCTGAGTGAAATAAGTCAATCACAAAAGGACAAATATTGTATGAGACCTCTACTGTAAAAACTCATGCAAAAGTTTACACACAAAAAGAAACAATCTTTGTTGGCTACGAGGGATGGGAGGGGTGAGGGAAGAAACTAAATAGATAATAGATAAGTGGTAACTCTGGTGAAGGATAGGACAGTACACAATACTGGGGAAGCCAGCACAACTTGTACAAGGAAAGGTCATGGAAGCTCCATAGACACATCAAAGCTCCCTGAGGGACTGAATTGCTGGGCGGCGGGCTGTGGGGACCATGATCTTGGGGAACATCTAGCTCAATTGGCATAACACAGTTTATAAAGACAGTATTCTACATTCTACCTTGGTGAGTAGCGTCTCGGGTCTTAAAAGCCTCTGAGCAGCCATCTAAGATGCTCCACTGGTCTCACCCCTTCAGGAGCAAGGGAGAATGAAGAGAACAGGATACAAGGAAAAGATGAGTCCAAAGGACTAATGGACCACAGCTTCGATGGCCTCCACCAGACTGAGTCCAGTACAGCTGGATGGTGACGGGCTACCACCACTGACTGCTCTGACTGGGGTCACAACAGAGGGTTCTGGACAGAGCTGGAGAAGGATGCAGAACAAAATTCTAACTCACAAAAAAAGACCAGATGTACTGGCCTGACAGACTGGAGAAACCCGAGAGTATGGCCCCCGCACACCCTTTTAGCTCAGTGGTGAAATCACTCCAGAGGTTACCATTCATCCAGGGATTGGACAGCCCCATAAAACAAAAACGGGACTAATGAGGCACAGCAGTCCAGGGACAAGGGCTAGAAGGCACGAGAGGACAAGAAAGCTGGTGATAGGGAACCCAACGTTGAGAAGGGACAGTGTTGACATGTCGTGGGGTTGTTAACCATTGTCATAGGGCAATATGTGTACTAACTGTTTAATGAGAAACTATTCTGTAAATCTTCATCTAAGGTACAAACAAAAAAAAAAAGAATTATCTGTGTGAGATCAAATTGACAACAGCAACTCAAAAGGTTTGATGGGAAGCCTAGGGGCCAGTGAGGTGAAGATAACGGTGATGGAATAATTTGGGAAAGGATAGTGAGAATAGCAGCACAACTGGAAGAATGTAATCCATGTCACTGAATTGTACACGTAAGAATTTTTGAAATGGTGTATCTTTGGCTATGTATATTTTCACCAAAAAAAAAAAAGTCCTCCAACGTCAAGAAGGGAGAGTGTTGATACATCGTGGGGTTGTTAACCAACGTCATAAATATGTGTACCTACTGTTTAATGAGAAACTATTCTGTAAACCTTCATCTAAAGTACAATAAAAAAAAAAGTTTAATGCACTCTCTTGTAAATATAAACCATTCAGAAAATGTGTTTCTGAAATTTCAATGTGAGGTGGAATTTCTTGATAAAAAATGCTTAGGGAATCGAAAAAGCACAACAGAGACATTGATTCAGAATGTTGAAGGTACACTTTTTAACTACTAGAAATCAAATCAATCAACAGTGTGTGATTTTGTCAATTTCAGGAATAGTGTCGCCAAGCTGCTAAAATTCAATGTAACTTTTTAAGTTGCTTCATTTAATACAAACTGTTTTAAAACAAACTTGCTAATTGATGGAAAGAAGAGTCTAAATTAGGAGAAGTGTGAATTTTAGAAAAAATTAAAACTTTCAGATTATTTTCAAATGAATATAATAAGTATGCATAACTATCAGTATATATAGTTACTATGACTATTTTTAACAAGAGGTTTTGAAGTTACGCTTTAAAAAAGATTCAGCTGATATTAAGGATACAAATGAGTTTACAAGAACAGATAGAGGCTTTGAAAGCAGTCTAACATCTTAGGTACACTACAATCCAATTTATCCTGCCCTTTCCATATTGCAGTGGATTAATTACTTTGGTGTGTGGCCTTTCTAGCCATGGTCTTATAACTCCCACCCAGGTGACTGGGCAGGACTGAGTAATGGGTATTGTGGCCTACCAAAGGGATTGGTCAGTTTTGCCTTAAAAGAGAGCCAATTCCAGAGCAGAGAGGGGAGTCCACTGTTACCAAGGAAGGAGAGATCAGCAGGAGAGACCCAGCAGCAGGAGAAGGCGTGGCTGGCTTCCTGGCCCACGAAGAGAGAAAGCTGAGTGCCTTTGGGCAGAGGCTGAGGGCCAGGGAGAAGTGTGCCTGTGAGCGCAGCTGGGGAAAGGCTATCCTGATGGAAGAACTGTATCCTGAGTGTTCTTGAGCCTGAATTGTAACTTACTTCCATAATAAATGCCATAATTGTGAGTATAGTCTGTGAGTTCTGTGTGGCTATTGCCATGAATTATCAAACCCAGTAGAGAAGTAGAGAGAGCTGTGCGGGGGACGGTTGGTGTCAGAGTTGGTAAAGAAGGGGGAGAGAGAAGGTATGTCTGATCTCCACCTCATGGGAATCAGCCTTGGGCTGTTGATCTCAATTCTCCTTTCCCCTTGTGAAGTTAGGGGAGGTCAGACACCTCCCTCATGCTGTTTTTACACATATCAAAGTCTTATGCAGAGAGATTGCAAGGACATGCCCAACTCAGGTCAAATTATCACATATTCCTAATTAGCGGAACCGGAGATTTACATGAGTTCTAATTCATAAAATACCTTCACCTCCATGTTTAATTGACTGCCTTGAGATGGTGCTTTTGAATGTCAGAGTAGGCAAGGTCAGAGAAAGCATCCAGAATTATCCCTGCATTATTTGTTTATTTGAATGCCAAGGAAAACTTGAATGAATGTAACAGCAGCAAATTGCATGCTGATGATTCAGGCTCCTGTTTAGTATGGTATTTTCAGAAAAACACAGTTACCTTAGCAACTACCATTTCACACAGGACGTGCTGGAGCATGCAGAACATCTCCAGGTCAAAAGCGTGTCCCTCCGGAAGAGATCATACCAGAAAATGGGAAAATAAATATACCAGCCTCTTCCACATCATGAACAATGCTACTTATCTCCTTCACAGGTAGAAAATAATGTATATTTCAACCAATTTTTCTTTGCTGCACCCTACAAAATGGCAATACCTATATTACATGGATGAAGAAAAAGAAACATAAACTACATTAATTAAATGTACAAAGTAAAATTTTTAATTGAATCAACTTCTGAATATTGTATTGACTGACTTATAAACCTACAAGACTAAATAATTTTTTTTCTACTACAAGGAAACAGGGCTATTTGAAAAGATGGCTAATTCTAGGGCTAGGGCAAGGAAAATACAAGATGAGCCTGGAACAACTTGTGCTGGAAAGCAAAGAAGCCCTTGGGAATATGTCAAAGGAGAAAAGAAGTCAGCTCGAAGAGGTCCCAACTAGACAAGAGAATTTGAGCACCAAATAAGTCATGAGACTAATGAAATCAAGCCTATTGAATAAATAAATAGGAAATCATTAGTTCATACATATATAAATAAATGAATGAAAACAAGTTGGAAGTTTGACAAGGAAAGTGATATTTACATAGTTCCAAAGTCCCTCCCCACAAAATAACTTACAAATTCTAAAGGGAATGAGTAACTTTATGGTGGAGAGGGCTGGCAGACAGCACCTTAATCAAGTGATCAAAGTGAACATCACTTGTAAAGGGAGAAATAACACCCACATGGCACCCAAAAAGATGCAGTGAGGGGTACACAGCATCATTCCTGTTATGCATTTGCCAGTGATGATTAACTTACTCTAATCATAAGGAAATACAGACAAACACATATTAAGGGACATACTACAAAGTAACTAGCCTGTAATCTTAAAGAGTCTCTGAGTGGCACAAAGGGTTAAGTGTTTGGCTGCTAACTGAAAGGTTGGGGGTTCAAATCCATCCAGAAGTGCCTTGGAAGAAAGGCCTGGAGATCTTCTGAAAAAATTAGCTATTGAAAATCCTGTGGAGCACTGCTCTACTCTGACACACATGGGGTTGCCATGAGTTGGAATCAACTGGATGGCAACTGGTTTTTGTTTTATTTTTTTGGTTTAATGAAATCTTAAAGAATGTGGTCATGAAAGTCAAAGTCTAAATATCTGAAAAAAAAGTAGATATGATGTCTGGTCGCATTTGATGCTCTCAATCTCCGATTAAAAATACCATACCAGTAAGACTACTGATGGGATTGTTCCTGTCTGGAGGCAGAGAAATCCTATCAGCACACCAGAAGAAAAGAACTGGTATCCTTACCTGCAGTCAACGCTCAGTGTATATTTAAATTCTTAATCATAAGCTTCAACGTTTTATGATAACATCTTCTCTCCTTCTAGCTTCATCTTCTTTAAAATTATGATTTAGTACTCTAATATGTCCCGATATGTAAGTGTATTCGTATTTCCTACATTAGGAGGTTCATGTGCCTTTTCATTTTGTAAATAAGAGAAATAATAAAAGCTCTAAAAAATTTAGATGAATATTTTTATAAATTTGTGGTAAGAATGATTCTAAGAAGATACCACAGTAAAAAGAAATAAATAAAGAGAAAGATGGATAGATTTACTATACAAAAATGTAGAACTTCAGTATAGTCAAAAACAAAAAATTAACATTAAAATGTCAAATTGGGCAAAATATTTGCATCTAGATTGCCAATCGTTCCTAAACTATTCATTGACTAATTTATTCTTTAGTTGTCCATTTTTAAAAACACACAATATTTTGTATTATTTTTGCCAACACATTAAAAATTTCTGTTCTTTTCATTGTTTCCTATATTCCAATTATTCTATCTGGGTTTACTTTTCTTCTTCTTGAGTACATCCAGTAAGGGTCATGGATGGTAAACTCTCTTTGTCTTTCTATGTGTGTATTTCATCCTCACTCTCAAATGATGGTTAACTGTGTAAAGGTTCCAAGATTCAGGCTAATTATTCTTTTAAACATTCCATCATTTCCCTCTGAGATCTTTTAATGTTTTCTCTTTAGCTTTTATGTTCTGTAGCTTCACTATGATGTATCTAGATGCAGATACACGTGTATATCCTGCCCATGGTTTTTTTTTTTTTTTTTTTTTTTTTACTTAAATTAGAGGAAATGAAGAAAGTATGCTATTTTACATCCGTATCTTAATGTGCAATTATTGAAAAAACAATATGTGGAGGTCAGAATACAAACCAAAAACCTAACCCATTGTTGTCCAGTCGACTCTGACTCACAGCTGGAGAGAGGACAGACCAGAACTGCCCCACAGGGTTTCCAGGAGGGGCTGGTGGATTCAAACTGCCAACCTTTTGGTTAGCAGCCAAGCTCTTAATCATTGTGCCACTAGGGCTCCAGAGGTTAGAATACACAGACCTAAAATGGACCTAAATTTGGAAGCCATGTCATTTTGAGTTGAAGGTCACGATTCTGTGAGAGCAACCACGTGCAGAAGTAGACATACGGTAAACAGCAGACAGAAGAGAGGGAGGGGCAGAGAAAAGAACTTTATAGTCCCCTGACCTGGATTCCAGACTTCTAAGTAACTGAATGTCTTTTCAGAGAGAAATTCCAATCTGTGGTAGCAGCTCAGGCTGATACACAGTGGCCTGGGTCACATCTGAAGGCTGTTGCAGAGAAGGAGACTACATGGGCCAGAAAAAGAACCCATGGTGAATAATGACATGGAAGCTGCTGCCCACTGGAAAGACCACAGGAAAGACAAGACGGTGTCTAGGCTCCACCTGTACCTCTCCACCTCTTCAATCAGGTGCCTGAGGGCCAGCGATTAGACAGCGATGGGGAGGGGGTCATGGTGGAAGATTTGGGCTGGTGCTGTCCTGCTGCCTTTCATCAGAGGCAGCCCTTACTTCCTTCATTCCCAGTGTTGTAAGACTTATCCAAGATTTAAATATGGAACCCAAGTCTGAGAAGGAACAGTGTTGACACATTGTGGTTGTTAACCATTGTTGTAAAACAATGTGTGTACTAACTGTTCAGTGAGAAACTATTTGTTCTGTAAACCTTCACCTAATGTACAATTAAAAAAAAAGAAAAGACATCCAAGATTTATCTTAAATGAGAGGAAACTCTAGGGGAAGTTGTGCACTTTTGGCTAAGTTCCCCAGTGGTCAAGGAGGTGGAGGGATGAGGAGGGAGCCAGGACTAGAATGAAGCTTGGCATCCTGGGGCAGGGTGGTGGTGGTGTTGTTCGTTGCCAGTGAGTCAGCTTTGACTCATAGTGACCTGCTCTACAGCAGAATGAAAGGGTCCTGAGCCATCTTCACGCAAGTTGGTCTGCTCAAGTCCATCACTGAGGCTACTGTGTATTTTGAGTGCCTTCCAACCTAGGGGCTCATTTTCCAGCACTATATCAGACAATATTCTATTGTGATCCATAACGTTCTCATTGGCTAATTTTTGGAAGTAGATCACCAGGCCTTTCTTCCTAGCCTTGTCTGTCTTAGTCCGGAAACATCACTAAAACCCCTCTACCAAGGGTGGTCCTGATGGTATGTGAAATACCAGTGGGAGAGCTTCCAACATCATAGAAACACGCAAGCTACCATAATATGACAAATTGACAGACGGGTGGTGGTGCTGAAGAGTATTAGAGAAAGTTAAGGCCTTTACACAGTATCAAAGTTTACCAAGACTAACTTGAACAGGTAAGCATAATGGAGTCTAAAAAGATATCCTTTTGGAAGGGAAGTACATAGATGAGCAAAGGATCCCCGTGGGGGTGCAAAATTTCCTAGAGGGAGTTTGTAAAAGGTAATATTTTTGATAGACTAATGTGCTTTTATCACCAGTGAAACCTACCTCTTTGACTTGTCACAGCTCTAGTAACAAAAGTCTTGCTGACTCCAATCACAGAGATGCTTTGTAAGCTATAGAGTAGAGAGAAATCAGGATGTTAACTAACTGAAGTTTCCCCAAGATAGGAAGAAAAGATGTTATATAAGTTAAGTTTCGTGGGATCCGGGGGGAGGAAGTAATCTGGAAAGGGTGGAGCAATAGAGAAAGGCAGGGAGAAAGGGGAGGACAAAAGGCAGGAAATCTGACTCAGATGTCTCTTCTCCCAGAAACATAGTCCAGAGATATTTCCAAAGCAGAGGTGATTGTGTCGTGCAGCCTTTGGGACTTTGGGAAGACGCTTCTTCCTTCAGTGTGCTCCAGGCTATAGCCAAGGACAAAAGTTATTGTGGGTGTTTAGGTAGAGACCAAAAGGTCGGCAGTTTGAATCCATCAGCCACTCCTTGGAAACCCTATGGGGCAGTTCCACCCTGTCCTGTAGGGTCACTACGAGCTGGAATCGACTGGACGGCACACAACAACAGGCAGAGAGAGGGTGTGAGTCAGGGTCCCTTGCAGGAAATCCTGAAGTTCTCCCTTACGCTCAGTTGCCCACTTCATGCCAGCTGAAGTGAGAGGTCCAGGAGGGCTGATGAGAAGAGGCAGAATCCACACAAGCAACAGGCAGGAGCCAGCCCTTGTGACTGAGTCAATGGCAGGCTCCACAAGCATTGACTAGTGGATGTCAAACAGGAGGGAGAAGTTACAATAGAGGTGGGTGTAGGAAGGGGGCTAGAAACCAGTAGAAGAAGGCAGCTCGTAGACAGGCTAGCCTGGAGCAGACCCTCCTCCTAGGTATCATCCTCCTTCTTCAGCCCGAAAACATTGTGGGGAGAAAGATGGGCAGAGAAGACTCCTTGAGAGGGTAGAAATTGCCCTATCTTTGAACTGGCATACTAATTTTAAAAGTTCCCTTAAACCATGTAAAATTTAACTGTATTTAATGGGCAGTATTTAACTTCTCCCAGCCCACAAAAAATCACAGTGGCCAATGAGTGGGATTATGCATTCAAAAGCAAAGGGAAGCCAGTTAGAGAAAATAAAGTGACATTCTTGCATATCTGAGTTGAAGTGATTTTCTACCTATAGGGTTTAAATTTTTTTAAGAAATAAATTCTGTTCATTGAGACTTATTTACAATAATAAAAGTACATATTCATTACAGATAATTTGGAGCATTTATAATTCAACCCAAAGAGAAATACTTTTGAATGTCTCATCATTTTTTGAATGTACCTCTTCATATATTCATTTAGTGAACATATAATATACATGAGTTTTTAACATGTTTTTTATTTAACAAAATGTATGAGAATTTTTCCATGTTATTAAACGGTCTTAACTATTCCAATCCCCTGTTGTTATTTAGATTGCTTCTAAAATTTCCTATTGTAAATAATACTCTGATAGATATCCATGTCATAAAACTTTGTGTGCATCTTATAATTTCTAATCTAGATAAGATCCTAGAAATAAAACAACTGAGCTCTATTTTCAAACCTTTTGTCCATATGCACATTTTCATAGCTTTTTTATTCAAATGACCCTGTTCTGTCTAGCTGTACCCATTTATACATTTAAGGAGTCCTCGTGGCACAACAGTTAAGTGCTCAGCTGCTAACAGAAAGGTTGGCGGTTCAAATCCACCCAGCAGCTCTGTGAGAGAAACACCTGACGATCTGCTTCCATAAAGATTACAGCCTAGAAAACTCTACAGGACAATGCTCTTCTCTCACATGGGGTCACTGTGAGTTGAAAATTAACTCAACAGCACCCAGCAACAACCACCACCAGCAATGTATGAGCATGTCCATCTCTCCCTCCTTTCAACAACGAAGTTTGTTTTAAAAAATGTTTTTTAAACATCTTTGCCAAAAGAAAAAATATGGCATCTTTTTTAAAAATTTTTTTTGACAACGAATGAAAATGAGAATTTCTCCTATGTCTGTAGGTAATTCTTTTATTTAAGCGGTGTACTCAGATGCTTTCCTTCCTGTCCCAGGTTATGTAGCTCTTCCTTGTTGACTTCTAAAAGTTTCTTCTGTTTTATGGATTGTTTGTCGTATATGTGGCAATTTTTGTCGCCAGCTTGACATCAACTTCTAATTTTGTTTTAGAAGGCTTTTCTTCATTTTTGCAAATATTTTGTATAGATGTACATACGTTTAGGAGCCCTGGTGGCACAGTGGTTAAGAGCTCGGCTGTTAATTAAAAGGTCAGCAGTTGGAATCCACCAGCCGCTCCTCGGAAGCCTTATGATGCAGTTCTACTCTGTCCTACAGTGTTACTATAAGTTGGAATCGACTCCACGGCAACGGGTTTTGGTGTATATATATTTAAGGATGAAATAACGAGATGGTCTAATCCCCAGCCAATTGTCCTTTGATTCTCGGCTGTTGGTAAAACTTTGAGAAGCTGCCCTTCCTGGCAGGGAGTAAGGATGGTAGTAAATTAAGGAACACGTTTAAACAAATACGTGCTTACTGAGACGCTGCTGCTGCTGTCAGCCCACGCAACCTTCACACGCGCTAGGCGGAGTCTCAACAGGCTCTAACCGCCTGTTCTCTGGACCTTGAGAAAACACTCAGAAGTATTATAATAACTGACGGTGTCTACAGCATTACACCTCTTTCACAGAAAGAATCTCATTTAACCCCAGAAGCTTGTTAATGTTGTTCTCGTCTTACAAACGGAGAAACAGGCTTAGCGATGTGGCCAACGACACTCAGGTAGTAAATGGGCAGGCGTAACGAGTGTGCACACGCAGCTCTTTCCCCACTCCAAGTCCCATGCTTCCATTTGACAGGACTCCTTTCCCAACGCTAAAAGATTTTTGAGATATGTTTCTCTAGGTTAATAAAAGTGGTGCGAAGTAAAAGCATACTCTCTGGATAACAGGTGAAAAGTGAAATGTGCGCATACATACAGAAGCTTAATCTTATAAATAAATGCTATGGGAGCCCTGGAGGCGCAGTGGTTAAGAGTTTCGCTGCTTCCACCAGACTGAGTCCAGTATAGATAGATGGTGCCCGGCTACCACCACTGACTGCTCTGACTGGGATCACAACAGAAGGCCCTGGACAGAGCTGAAGAAGGATGTAGAACAAAATTCTAACTCAGAAAAAAGACCAGACTTACTGGCCTGACAGACTGGAGAAACCCGAGAGTATGGCCCCCGGACACACTTTTAGCTCAGTGGTGAAGTCACGCCTGAGGTTTACTGTTCAGCTGGGGATTGATTGAACAGCCTCATAAAACAAAACAGGACTAATGAGGCACAGCAGTCCAGGGACAAGGACTAGTAGGCAGGAGGGGACAAGAAAGCTGGTGATAGGGAACCCAAGGTTGAGAAGGGACAGTGTTGACATGTCATGGGGTTGTTAACCATTGTCGTAGGGCAATATGTGTACCAACTGTTTAATGAGAAACTATTTGTTCTGTAAACCTTCATCTAAGGCACAAAAAAAAAGAATTATCTAGGTGAGATCAAACTGACAACAGTAACTCAAAAGGTTTGATGGGAAGCCTAGGGGGCAGTGAATTGAAGATAACGGTGATGGAATAATTTGGGAAAGGATAGTGAGAGTAGCAGCACAACTGGAAGAATGTAATCCATGTCACTAGATTGTACATGTAGAAACTTTTGAAATGGTGTATCTTTGGCTATGTATATTTTCACCAGAAAAAAAAGGTCCTCCAAGGTCGAGAAGGAAGAGTGTTGACATGTCATGGGGTTGTTAACCAATGTCATCAAATAATATGTGTACTGACTGTTTAATGAGAATCTATTTGTTCTGTAAACCTTCATCTAAAGTACAATAAAAAAGAAAAAGTTTGTCTGCTAACCAAAAGGTTGGCAGTTCAAATCCACCAGCCACTCCTTGGAAACCCTATAGGGCAGTTCTACACTGTCCTATAGAGTGGCTATGAATCGGAATGGGCTCGATGGCAACGGGTTTGGTTTTGGTTTATTGTCATTGGACAAAGTAAGCATCAGTGCGTGCTCACCCATGAGTTTGCAGGATCTGGGAACATGTTAAGAGCAATGGGCCCAAGCATACGGTCATTAACAACTCTCCTTATTCCTGACTGAGGGAGGTCTCTGAATTGTCATCCTCCTTCCCTGTACCCAGCAGGCACACACTCACTTCTACTCCACCTCTTAATCCTGTCTTAGTTTTCAGTCTAACACTTATTGTCACATTATATATCATATACTACTTTGGCTACTTGTTTATCATCTATATTTATTTTGTTACTTGTTTATGGGTAATACACAAGGGAGGTGTTTAGATAAACAAGTCCCACAGGAGTTGAGACATGTCTGTTTTAATCATTACACTATTGCCAATCCCTAAAAGAGAGTCTCTAGCACAGTGGGCACCAGATAAATATTTGTGCTAGAATTAACAGGTAAGAACTGAGCAACACTGGATTTTCAGGGAGACCCTAAGAGGCCTCATAACTTCTCCTAAACTCTGTGCAAGGATATCTAAAATGCAGCTTCCCTTCACCTGCCTCTCTAATGCTTGGGAAACCTTAGGGCACATCAGTATTTTCCCCAGCTTGGAAATTTTCTCAAAAATTAATATGTAAGTGATAATAAACTAGTGTGACTATAAAATGTCATTCATTTTTTTTAAAATTATGAAACAATTCTGTTTTTTATTTATGTTTTACTGTTATTTCAAAAGTACAAATTGGCTCTAGAACATAATAGGATATTTTGAACAAACACAATAGAACTAATTCACATGTATCGTAAAGGATGGGGTTCCTTTGGCATAACTGAGACCCAAAATGACAGTGACTTAGATATATGTATCTAGTGCAGAGATACACTTATTTCTCTCCTAGGTGAAGGCCTGGAGGCACGCAGTCTAGCACTTGGATAGGATGACTTCCATATGTGTTTCAGGTACATGAATTCTCTCTCGTTGTTCTACTATTTATGGGACCTCTAGTCTCAACTCATGGACCCAAATAGCTGCTTGAGCTCTAGTTATTTTATCCATATTCCATCCTGCAGGAACAACAAAGGGACAAAGAAAAAGGGTAAAGGCTGCATGATAATTGTCTATTAATGAAGATTTAAGCTGTCACAAAGCTCCCCTGCTTATATTCCATCAGCCAGAACCAGGTGACATGGCCTCACTTTGCCTGAAGGGAAACAAGGAAATGTAGTCATTATTCCATGTGGTCATGTACCCAGCTAAAATTGGCTGCTCTTTTACCATGTACAAGAAAGGATATAGAGGACAGCCAGCAGTTTCTACCAAAGTATCCAAATGAGTGTATTACCATTCAGAATAATCATCCCATGAGGCTAAGTATCTATGCCAATAATGCCATCATTGCCCTACTTTTCAACTGCCTTCAGAGCCTACAACACATTTTATGCATATCCTCAGAGACGTCAAATCTTCAGTCTTAAAGAGTAAGTTTGATTTTTGAAACATTGAAGAGTCACCTCAGATAAAATTTTACAGATATTTGATAAAAAGTAACGTCATTTGAGGCCAAAAAGATAAATATGACTTCAATCCTATAAGTCCACTGTCTCTCTGAAAAGATGGCCTTATACACTTTCCCACGAACAGCCCACCATCACCGTGCCCCCGTCCCCCACTATCACAATCAGTATGACCACTTAGTAAAGCCTGTGAAAGTATGAGGGCGGTAAATCTCATATATGACACTCTCCACTTTATACATAGTACCTGAGTGAATCCATTTAATGCCACTGAAACTGTAACTTTCAGACATATATCTCTTTGTCTGAATTACATGCTCTAATAGCAGGTGGTGTTGTTATTGTTGTTGTGCCCTCGAGTGTGTTCCGACTCATAGTGACCCTACGTACAATAGAATGAAACACTGCCCAGTCCTGCACCATCCTCACCATGGCGGTTATGTTTGAGCCCATGGCTGCAGCCAATGTATCACCAAGGCCATATTTTCCAACTACCAATCCTTCTTTGTTTCCGATTTTCATAGTCCAATTGCCAGTAATTATTAATGTGTCTTGATTGCATGTTTGATCAATTTCAGACTGCGGAATTTGGTAAAAATCTTCAATTTCTTAATCTTTGGCCTTAGTAGTTGGTGAATAAATTTGAATAATAGTCGTATTAACTGCTCTTCCTTGTAGACATATGGATATTATCCTATCACTGACAGCATTGTACTTCAGGATAGATCTTGAAATGTTCTTTTTGACGATGAACACGATGCCACGCCTCTTCAATTTGTCATTCCTGGCATAGTAGACCATATGATTGTCTGATTCAAAATGGCCAATACCCATCCATGTTAGCTCACTAATACCTAGGATACTGATGTTTATGTGTTCCATTTCATTTTTGACAACTTCCAATTTTCCTAGATTCATACTTTGTACATTTCATGTACTAATTATTAATGGGTGTTTGCAGCTATTTCTTTTCATTTTGAGTTGTGCCACATCAGCAAATGAAGGTCTTGAAAGTTTGACTCCATCCAAGTCATTAAGGTTGACTCTACTTTGAGGAGGTAGCTCTTCCCCAGTGGTCTTCTAAATGCCTTCCAACCTGAGGGGCTCATATTCTGGCACTATATCAGACAATGTTCTGCTGCTGTTCATAAGGTTTTCACCAGCCAGTTTTTCAGAAGTAGACTGCCAGGTCCTTCTTTCTAGTCTGTCTTAGTCTGAAAGCTCTGCTGAAACCTGTCCGCCAGTGGTGATCCTGCTGTTATTTGAATACTGGTGGCAAAGCTTCCAGTATCACAGCAACACGCAAGCCACCACGGTGTGACCAACTGACAGAGGTGGTGGTAGCAGATGGCATGTTATTAAAAATATGCATTACACATGGTGTTCTTTTCTTCTGGAAAGGAGGAAGATTCTAATAGCAAAATTTACATAAATATGCCTTAACATTAGAATCTCGGAGTAGAAAGCCAACTTAAAACTCATTTAAAATGCCATGTGATATTATACTTCCACCTTTTAGCTAAATGTTATCACCCTCTGGCATAAAGTTCTAATTACTGTGCACTTCATTAAAAGACAGCTCAAAATATCAAATTTCATTTTTCCTGAAATTTGAAATGAATAAAAATAACAAAACCAAAAATCAAACCTGCTGCCATCGAGTCAATCCTAACTCATAGTGACCCTATACGACAGAGTAGAACTGCCCCATAGAGTTTCCAAGGAGCACCTGGTAGATTCGAACTGCCAACCTTTTGGTTAGCAACTGTAGCTCTTAACCACTACACCAATAAGTACTGGTTGTATTTTGAATCACTTTCTAAAATTTTATATACAATTTCTTCTACTTTTGAATCTATCAATTGTGCCCAACCAGGAAAGGAGTTCTTTTTGTAGTCTTTCAGAACTCAGCTGATTACTGTGCACTTTGCGATCTTTCCCAGAAGGAGGTATTCCTCCTCAGTGCCCTTGTAACATCCCGTTGTGGTGAATCATACTTGTCTATTGCTGTTTCGGAGCCCTGGTGGCATAGCGGTTAAGAACTACAGCTGCTCACCAAGAGGTCAGCAGTTTAAATCCACCAGCTGCTCCTTGGAAACCCTATGGAGCAGCTCTACTCTGTCCTAGAGGGTCGTCATGAATGGAAATCAACTCAACAGAAACGGGTTCGAGTTTTTATTGTTGGTGTTGTTACTGCTCTTTCAGCAGTCTCAGAACTTCTTTGAGATTGAAACTATGACATATTCATTATTTGTATTTTCAGCGGTATGCCTGACATTTAGCATGCATTCAATAAACCTTGACTTGTTTTGGACTCTTATGTCTTAATTTCCAAAGGGTATGTATAGGATCTGTTAGCCAAATTTCACGGGGAGCTAGTTGGTGAGTACCTACCATGTGTTATTTTGGAATCTGAACCTTTGAACAATATCATACCAAGGGATATGATATTTACTGGAGAGGAAAAGAGGTGACGAGAGAATGAAAAATAAAAGAAATGAGAGATTGTAGAGAAATAGACAGTACTCAGAAAGTTAATTTGAAGCATAGTAATTAAGTCTTAAAAGCAATTTTTGAGAACTAAAATAAATTTTTGTATTCTCTAGATGAGTAAGACCATGAAAAAGACAAGATAGGATTAAGAAGAAAAAAGGAATGGGGTATGACTGAAGTACCTGAAAATAATGGAATGCAAGAGTGGTCCTCTAGAAAGTCTCTTAAATTACACCATGGTAACAAGCCAAAGGGGAAATACATGATTTTTTTTAAGTGATACCAAAACCCCATTTGACAAAATTCAAAATGGTTTTTTCATAAATATCTTTGGTAGAATAAAAATTGATACTATTAAAAAAATAATTATTGTATACATACACCTCTCAAACCAAAAGTCAGCATCACTAAGCTTCATGGCGAACCACTGATAGAAGCATTGACATCAAAGGCACAAACAAGACAAGGATGCTCACTAATACCTCCATCATGTACATACATCCATTATGTACATTGTTCTGGGTATATTAGCAAAAGCAAATACTCAAGAGAAAGAAATAAGGTATGAACACTGAAGGGGAAGAGAAAAACTACTCATTTTTGTATATATAGCAATTATATGGTTAGAATACCATAACAGCTAGAAAAAAAAAAACCTACAGAAATCAGTAAGTTAGATGAAAATAAAATTAATACAAAAATTATTCGATCCTATATACAAGCAGTAAACACATGGAAAATATAGTGAAAGGAAAGATCATGTTTAGACTATCATCCAGGGTCAGCTTTTGCTGTTTGCAACTAAGGGCTCTGACTAATCTAACAGAGTTATCAAAAAAGGGTTGTGAGCAATAAAACTTCATAGAATTAGGGGAACCTAGGATGGGATCAGATTGGTGCTGCTGCTCTGAAAACTAACTAGCATTAGGAATAGGACTTCAGTGGTCCATAGTTACAAGGGGAAAAAAAAAGGCGAGGTGCTGTCAAGTCGATTCCAACTCATGGCAACGCCATGTGTATCAGAGTAGAACTGTGCTCTATAGGGTTTGCCATGGGCTGATTTTTTGCAAGTATATCACCAGCCCTTTCCTTCCAGGCTCCTCTGGGTGGACTCGAACCTCCAACTGTTTGGTTGGCAGCCAAGCACTTAACAGTTTTTGCCCCCAGGGATGCCAGGAAAAAATAGATAATTCAATTATCACATGGAATAACCTATAATGAATTCACAGACTCAATAGGTCCCCTAGAGAACATTAGGGCATTGATTGGGAATGAAAGGACCCCCCGATATTTGAAATAGGAGATTTGAGATACGTCAGTGTGCCCAGAATACGCAAATGCCAATGAGAATGCTTTGCCAGCAGAAGCAATCCTTTCTTCACAATTTGTTGTAGAATTTGTTCCTGCCTTGCTGGAAGACCCTGTAATGAAGTCACAGAGGCAGTTCCCCTGTAATGGGAAGTTCATTCTCTTTATGCCTTACTACCACCATCCTTAAGTTATCTCCAGACCTGTAAGTAGAACGACACCCTATGTGCCCCAGGGTACCATCACAATATTGTACCTTAAAAGAGAAAGCTCACTAGAAAAAGAATTGCAAGGCTTTGATAATCTTTACTGGCAAAAATTTGGAGAAAATCTGAGAGAATGAAATTCAGAAGTGCTAGACCAAGGAGGAAGATACATAATTTTTTATCGGGCTGAATTTATCAATATGGATGAATTCACTAGCAATTCATCATGGTAGCTTGGGCAACAGTCATGTTCAGTTGACTGAAAACTGTATTCAGTGGTGATCCACTCCAAATGAAGCTGATATGAGAGAAAAAATTGATGTATTATAGAGAGGAAGAAACCTAAAGTCTTAGATCATATGTGACCCACTTACCCTCCCCCCACCAAGGGTGTGACAGACATTTCTGTCTCCATGATAAATACACTGGTGAGAAAAGCACCAAAGTCCTTAGTGTACTGACAGGTCTTTACAGGTAGGGGGAGCTAGCTGGAGACACAGTAGTGGGGATAAAGGACTTTCATGAGGCCATAAAGGGGTGTAGTTGCTATAATATGCAATAGAGCCAAAGCGATTCTCAGAATGATCTTATCTACAGAGATCATTGGTGGTGGCTAATGTATCATAGGAAACCCTGGTGGTGCAGTGGTTAAGAGCTACCTACAGCTGCTAACCAAAAGGTCAGCAGTTCAAATCCATGAGGAGCTCCTTGGAAACCCTATGGGGCAGTTCTACTCTGTCCTATAGTGTTGCTATGAGTCAGAATCGACTCAATGGCAGCAGGTTTGGTTTGGGTTTAATTGATCACAGGATTCCTAGGACCACCAAGATCTTATTTGGGCTATATAATTAATCTGGTGAGCAGAGGACTGACCTGATCCACAATAACAGGTCTTCCTTGCCCCTCAGAAGATGTCTGGGTGGCACAAATGGTTTGTGCTTATTCTATTTATCTGGTGCTGCTATAACAGGAATACCCCAAGTGGATGGCTTTAACAAACAGAAATTTATTCTCTCACAGTTCAGGAGGCTAGAGGTCCAAATTCAGGGCGCCAGCTCCAGGAGAAGGCTTTCTCTCTTTGTCTGCTCTGGGGAAAGTCCTTGTCATCAAACTTCCCCCAGTCTAGGAGTTTCTCAGCGCAGAGACTCCAAGTCCAAAGGACGTGCTTGCTCCCAGACCTTCTTTCTTGGTGGTATGAGGTCCATGTCTCTCTGCTCACTTCTCTCTCCTTTTATCTCTTGTAAGATAAAAGGTGACGCAGGCCACTCCCCAGGGAAACTTCCCTTACACTGGATCAGGACTGTGACCTGAGGAATGGTGTTGCACCCCACCCTAATCTTCTTTAATGTGATCTAATCTTCCCTCATTAACCATATGCAGAGATTAGGATTTACAACACATGGGGAAATTGCAAAGTGACCATAAAATGGAGGACAACCACATAATACTGGGAATCACAGCCTAGCCCAATTGACACGTATTTTGGGGGGTCACTACTCAATCCATGATAGTGCTCGACTGAAAACCACAGGGTTGGTGGCTTGAATGCACCCAGAAGTGCCACAGAAGAAAGGTCTGGAGTTCTGTTTCCATAAAATCACAGCCATTGCAAACCCTATAATACACAGTTCCGCTCTGAAATACATGGGATCACCAAGAGTCAGAATCAACTCGACAGTAACTGGTTTTTTATAGACCTTCAGTTACTAGACCCGAGAAAATTTTCAAAGTCAAACTCTATGAATGAATGCAAGACCCGGACACCTTGTTGGGGGGAAAAAATAGCAATAATAATATGTTCCATATAGTATCCCTTTGCCTTTCTCAAAAGGACAGGTGGTCATTTGCTAAAGTAAGTAAATATTGGAAAAAAGGAAATGCCCAC
Organism: Trichechus manatus latirostris; assembly: GCF_000243295.1. Classification (NCBI taxonomy): domain Eukaryota; kingdom Metazoa; phylum Chordata; class Mammalia; order Sirenia; family Trichechidae; genus Trichechus; species Trichechus manatus. Next base: position 7,306,720 of record NW_004443998.1, read on the forward strand.
GCCTCTCAGGGATTATTAGCTAACCCAAAATGTAAGCACCAGTAAGACTGAGCCTTTGGAGATTGGGTGATAAATGGAATTTGGTCTGGGGTCCGTCTGATAGTGAGCTCGATAGGTCAGTGTATTCATCCTGTAGTTATTTTCCCAGGTTAGAGTACATTAATGAAATAAATATACTCAGCAGAATCAGTGTCAGCTCCATTTGGCTCTATGTGTATACATATAAGTGAGTGTAAACTTACCTAATATTCACAACAGTCTATGAGGTGAGTTCTGTCATTATTCCATGTTAGAGATAAGGAAACAAAGACCAGCGTGGATAAGTAATTTGTCCAAGTTCCCATGCCTAGTTTCCGGCAGAAATGGCGTTGGATTACAGGTGGTTAGGTTTCAGAATTTGTGCTTTAGTCATTGCACTATAATACCAAACAGACTATAGACTACACTCAGTTCTGCCAAGGAAAAATATACATATATATACACAAAATGTGTGTGTGTGTGTGTGTGTGTGTGTGTGTGTGTGTGTGTGTGTGTGGATACTTTCGAGAATAGTGACAGGTGGAAGGAAGTGAGAGGAAATCTTTTAGTTTCTATTTTATTTACATTTTTTATAACGTGAAGTTTCTAAACGTGCATATTTTACTTTTGCTTTCATGGGAACAGATTGGGTAGTAGATTTGGGTTCTGAGTCATTTTTTTTTTCTTTATACTTCCTGTATCAAATAAATAATAAACGATAAAAAATAACAGAACACATCATATGATCTTATGTCTGCTAGTAAATAATTTTAGAAAATATAAATAAGTTTTATTTCATGAGAGAAAACCTAATTAATGAGGACTCAGTAAGCAAGCTTTCCAACAGAAGACAACGTGTGTGCAAAGGCCCTGAATTAAGAAAGAGAATTCTTTGAAGGGGAAGAAAGAAGTTTCCATAATTGATGCATAGAGATAGTTCCAGAAGAAGAGAGATAATGATGAGCTTGGAGAGGAAGGCAAGCCCTTGTAGGCCATTTTAAATATTTGGATACTGTCCTAAAAGTAATGGGAAATCATTTAGAGTTTTAAGCATGGGAGAAACATGATCAGATCAATGCGGTTTTTAAGAGATCACTGGGTCAATGGTGTGAATAATAGATTGGAGAGAGGCAAGAATGATGCCAGAAGCTATTTACAAGTGAATTAGAGAAGTGTAGAAAAGGTAACAGTGATGTAGGCTGTGGCAGTGGCAGTGGGGAAAGAAATGAGTGAATGGATGACAGTGATAGCAAGGTCAATGTGATTTGGTGATTGACAGGATGCTAAGAGAAGGAAGAGATAAGACTGACTCCCAGTGTTTTGACTTGCACCTTCTATGGGCAATGGTATGATCTAATGAATGAATACAAAGGAGGAAATTAGGGAAGAACACATGAGTTAAGTTTGGAATATGTTGAACCAGAGGTAGAAGTTAGAAATCCAAGTAAAGAGGTAAATGGATATAAAGCTTTGAAGATCAGAAAAGAGGTCTCTGTTGGTCCATAAAGATCATCATGGGAGTTAACAGGAAACTTAGGAAGAGAGTGACTCTTGAGCAGACTCTGCATAAACGACCAGCTCTCTGAAGGGACTCAGTAAATAATTGTCGAATGAATGAATGAGGCAGCCAAGGAGACAAAGGAAGTGTTTTGTGAAGAAATAGAGGGAAAGTCCAACTCACATTATAAAAGAAAAGGGGCAAAAAGTGCTCAATTCTGTTAAGTGTGGCCAAGAAGCAAAAAGCTGATATAAGGGATTTATTTGAAAAGAATTCCAAGGTTTACTCTAAGGTTGGTAGAGATCTAATCAAATTTCCAATATCTCTTACAAATATAGTATTGTATAAGTAATAATATTGATTATGATATGATTAGGATAGTGTAAGATGCAGAATCAAAAAAAAAAAAAAACTTCCATTTTGCCTAATATGTTCTGTTGGTAAACTAGACTAGTATGCGATTTTGGTCAACTTTCATTTATCTAAATAATTAAAATAATTAGATCATCCAATTTTCAAACAGATCATTTAATTAAGTGATTTTAAACTGAACATCAAATATAATGGATATAATTAAGAGACGGTAACATGGTTTCAAGTAGGTTCAATCCAATTTATAATTGTGTCAGAGCAGAGTCATGCAAGGTATCTCAGAAATACTGACTAATACGATTGACTAGTTTTGTGGTATTTTCATGCTTAATTTAATCCTCCTAGTTTTTCTACAACCTTTTCTCTCTGTATGAAGCATGTTCTTCATTCCTGTAAGTCCACTGTCTCTCTGAAAAGATGGCCTTATACACATTTCCCATGACCGGCCCACCATCACCATGCCCTGCCCCCCCTCCCCCCCATTATCACGATCAGTACTACTACTTAGTAAAGGCTGCAAACTTATGAGGACGGTAATTCTCATATATGACATTCTCTCCTTCATACATAGTAGCTGAGTAAATCCATCTAAAGCCACTTAAATTGTAACTTTCAGACATAGATCTCTTTGTCTGAATTACATGCTCTAATAGAAGATGGTATATTATTAATAATATGCGTTACACTTGGTGTTCTTTTGGAGAAAATTCTGCTTCCAAAATTTACATAAATATGCCTTAAAATTAGGATCTCAGAGTAGAAAGCCTACTTAAAGCTCATTTAAAATGCCATGGGATATTGTGCTTCCATCAATTAGCTAAATGGCATCACCCCCTGCACATGAAGTGCTAATTATGGTGCACTTCATTAAAAGACAGTTCAGAATATCAAAGAACAAATCAGTCTTAGAATAAATACAACCAGAATGTTCCTTAGAAGCGAGGATGGCAAGACTTCGACTCACTGATTTGGAACCATTATCAGGAAAGATCAATCAATAAAAAAGGACATCATGGTTGGTGAAGGAGAGGATCAGTGAAAACGAAGGAAACCTCCAATGAGATGGATTGACACAACAGCCACAACAATGGGCTCAAACATACCGAAGATCATGAAGATGCTGCAGGATGGGGCAACATTTCGTTGTCATACATAAGGTTTCCGTAAGTCGAAGCTGACTTGTTGGCAACTAACAACAACAAAGAGTTGGACAAAGGAAATCAGAATCAGGCATACCAGGCAGAAGGAAAGACCATCTGATCAGAGAAGCATAAATAAAGAGAGAGATAACTCTTGTTTAACAGAAACAAAAGCAGTTTGGTATTACTAGAGAATAACATATAGGACAAGAAGTGAAAATACTTGGGATTGTATTGCCAGGTATGGATCTAGGAATCATGGAAGCCATGAGAAGAATCTTAGGACTTTAACCTGGTGACGAATGGGACTGTATGACTATCTCGTTATCCAACATTTTGCATTTACAACAATAGTTAAAAAATCTACTATCTGACTATTTTGTGCATCAACAATATACATCTGGTAGTAACGAACAACAAGGTGCAAGGTGAGAGTAACACTGGATATGATGGTTAAGGTTATGTGTCAACTTGGCTGGGCCATGATTCTTAGTGGTTTGGCAGTTATGTAACGATGTAGTCATCCTCCATTTTGTGATCTGATGTGGTCATCCTCCATTTTCGCAAATGCCATAACAACCTGGTCTTTGGAACCTAACCATGTTGATAAGTGAGGAGTGTATATATAAAATTAGATCTCTGTGTTGAAAATGGATTTAAATAGAACATGATTTGGAGTCAGATAAAAAAGGAGACTGTAGTGGTGATTTAGGAGAATAGAAAAGTAAAACAAGAGAGGAAAGATTAGATTTGTTGCAGACATTTATTATTTTTGTCTGCACAGCACCCCCTTCTCCACTTCTTATGATAAGAAAATCTTCTTCATTTGGGGGATGGGTGCCCTCTCTACCACTATGGCTAATGTGATTCTAACTTGGCCCGCTCCATGGATCAAATCAGTTAGTTCCTACCAACTCCACTACTGTAACTGGGCCATGTAGTGGAGACATACCACAAGAAAGGCCAATAAAAATCATGTCTAGAATTGGAGTGAAGAAAGGAAGGACCCTTGTCTCTCTGTATGAAGCTGTGAGCCTGAAGTTGCCAAGGAGAATACAGCCTACACAGAGAAAGAAGTAGAAATCATGGGGTAATACAAGAGAAAGACTGAGAAAGAGAGTTATCTAGGCACATTAATTTTCTAATTTCCTTGTTACACAGCTGTATTTCTACAACTCCAAGTAAACAAGTCTGTACAGTTTCCCTTTCACCTAAAGGAAATTGAAGTTGATTTCCATCACTTGCAAGTCAAAGGATCATCATTAATATAAGACTTATGTAACATTTAGGAGCTAAAATACTAAGGACTTGAAAAGTGACTCCATGTGGGGAATGAGAAAAACAGAGAAAGCAACAATGATGTTAATGCTCTGAATAGTCATGGATGGAAAATGGTACCATTAACTGAGATAGAGTACACAGGAGGATGAGCAGTTTTGAGGAAATAAATGATGAGTTTACACATGTTAAGTTAAATGTGCCTATCAGATATTCATAGGATGCTCAGATAAGTGGATAGAAATATGTCTGAATCTCAGGCTAAGTTCTGGAAGGTTACAGACTCTAGAACTCTCATAAAGATGATAGATAAAGTACTTTAAAACAATGGGATTAGATAGGGGAAATGTGAAAATGAGTAAATCAGTGGGTTGAGGATGACAGTCTGGAAAATGTCAATTATTAAAGGTCCGAAGTGGACGAGCACATTTAGCACATTAAGCTGTAGAAATACAAAAGAAACAAGTATATGCAGTATTATAGAAGCTTAATAGTAGACAGTACCTAGGAAGAAGTTGCCAAATCTTATAAAAAGCTATAATGAGGTCCAAAATGATAATGTCTAAAAAGTCTCTGTATTCGTTTTTCATTGCTACTGTTAAAAATTATCACAAATGTGTTGTTGTTAGGTGCCTTCAAGTCGTTTCCGACTCATAGCGACCCTAGGTACCACTGCCCAGTCCTGTACCATCCTCACAATCGTTGTTATGCTCATTGTTGCACCTACTGTGTCAATCCACGTTGTTGAGGGTCTTCCTTTTTTTCACTGACCCTCTACTTTACCAAGCATGATGTCCTTCTCCAGGGACTGGTCTCTCCTGATAACATGTCCAAAGTACATGAGATGAAGTCTTGCCGTCCTCGCTTCTAAGGAGCATTCTGGGTGTACTTCTTCTGAGATGGATTTGTTTGTTCTTCTGGCAGTCCATGGTATATTCAATATTCTTTGCCAACACCACAATTCAAAGGTGTCAGTTCTCCTTTGGTCTTCCGTTTTCATTGTCCAGCTTTCACATCACAAACTTAGCGGCTTGAAACAACACAGATTTATTAGCACTCAGTTTTGGAGGTCAGGAGTCCAAAATGATTCTCATGGGACTAAAATCAAGATATTAGCCCAGCTGGTTCCTTCTGGAGGCTCCAGGGAAGAATCTGTTCCTTGCCTTTTCCAGCTTCTAGGGGTTGCTCATATTTCTTTGTTTACGGCTGCATCACTCCTTTCTGCTTCCATCAACACATGGCCTTTTAACCCATCTGTCTTCCTCTTATAGGGAAGCATATCTTTGCATTGAGGGCCCACCTGGATAATCCAGGATAATCTCCCCATCTCAAGACCCTTAATTCAATTATATCTGTAAATCCCTTTGCCATGTAAGGTTACGTATCCACAGGTTCTGGGAATTAGAACATGGACGTCTTTTAGAGGCCATAATTCAGCTTACCCCAGTCTTCACAACAACTGGGAGGCTATTGGTATTCTCACAGAGAACTACAGTAACAGAAGGGTGAGAAGAAAACCTAGTTTCCTGTAGACTGGGTTACACATGTGAGGTGAGGAAGTTAGCTACAACCAACGCAGTTCTTTACAAGTTTTTATAAACAGAAGATGAAAGAGTTGTACCATAGCTAGAAGGGAACACAGATAAGGTTTTACTAGGCTAGGAAAAACACCAATGGGGAAATTATTTGTATGTCTATATATAGCATCACTCTGGACCCAGAATTCTTGGGTTTGAATCTTACTTGCTTTTTGTTCCAGGACAATTTATATAACTTCTCTGCGCTACTTTTCCCCTTTCTGTAAAATGGAGATAATAATGGAAATTATTTATTGGAATTATTGTCAGGATTGAATGAGTTAATAGGTAGAAAGAACATAGAACAGATCCCGGCACACAGTAAGCACTCGGTAAATGTTAGCTATCTTACAGCAAAGATAACCCATGTTAGAGAGCTTTTATAGTTACCAAATATTCACTCGGAAATCTCTTCCTTTAAGGTTGCTCAAGTGTGTACGGAGAGAAGGATGCCAGTGCTCACACAGACACAGCATTACATCTATTGCTCAGTAATGGACAGAACTCCCCATGCCAGAAACACTGTGGGCAGGCTGAGAGGACATCAAGCATTGATTTCTCTGGCTTTCCCTGTCAGTTCTCTTCCTCATAAGTCATTCCTTTTCCTTTCAGACCCAGGCTCTGCAATGTCCTTTTTATTGACTTGCTCTGATGTGTTTCTCTTTGACTCCCAGAAGTGCTACTTTCCAGGGCCACAGGTTGCAAGATATCACTATCGTGGGGCGCACGTGCTTCATTTCTGGAGCCAGCTGTCCTTGATGACGCCTGCCCAGGACTCTTTATTTCTGCAACAGGTCTATGTTCATTCCCTATGAATGCTGGATACACAGTCTATAGAATATGCAGCAATGTAAAATCTATGAAGAATTATTAATTATGAAATGCTATGATATCATGTGATTAAAATAAGAATTCCAAAAATACATCCACAATATAATCCGAACTATGAGAATGTATGCAGGTGTGTGTGTGTGTGTTTGTTGTGCTTGAAAATATACAGAAAAACTGGAAGGAGAAACACTAACGTCTTAAAAATGCGTATCTCTTGGTGGTATGGTTTTACTTTCTTCTCTGTACTTCCCCAAATATTTACAGAGATCTTTTATTACTTTCAAAAACAAAACGAAAAACTCTTCTTAAAAAAAAAAGAAAAAAACTCCTCTATAGGCTTGAAGCACTTACTGATGAAGATCAAAGACTACAGTCTTCAGTATGGATTACACCTCAACATAAAGAAAATAAAAATCCTTACAACTGGACCAATAAGCAACATCATGATAAACACAAAAGATTGAAGTTGTCATGGATTTCATTTTACTTGGATCCAAAATCAACGCCCATGGAAGCAGCAGTCAAGAAATCAAACCTATTACACTGGACAAATCTGGTGCAAAATATCTCTTTAAAGTGTTGAAAAGCAAAGATGTCACCTTTAAGACTAAGGTGCGTCTGACCCAAGCCAAGATATTTTCAATTGCCTCATATGCATGCCCCCCGTGTGTGTCAGTTTGTTGTACTGTAGGGACTTGCGTGTTACTATGATGCTGGAAGCTATGCCACGGGTAGTCAAATACCAGCAGGGTCACCCATGGCAGACAGGTTTCAGCTGAGCTTCCAGACTAGGACAGACTAGGAAGAAGGAACAAGCGGTCTACTTCTAAACAGAATTAGCCAGTGAAAACCCTATGAATAGCAGCGGAACATTGTTATAATACCAGAAAATCAGCCCGCCAGGTTGGAAGGCACTCAACAGACAACTGGGGAAGAGCTGCCTCCTCAAAGTAGAGTCGACCTTAATCAAGTGGATGGCGTCAAGCTTTCGGGACCTTCATTTGTTGATGTGGCACAACTCAAAATGAGAAGAAACAGCTGCAAACATGAATTTAGGAGAATTGGAAATCGTCAAAAATGAAATGGAATGCATAAACCTCGATATCGTAGGCATTAGTGAGCTGAAATGGACTGATAAAAGGAGAAAAGACTGAAGTTGTCAAGGACTTCATTTTACCTGGATCCACAATTAACAGCCATGGAAGCAGCAGTCAAGAAATCAAAAGACACATTGTATTGGACAAATCTGCTGCAAAAGACCTCTTTAAAGGGTTGAAAAGCAAAGATGTCATTTTGAGGACTAAGGTGCACCTGACCCAAGCCATGGTGTCTTCAATCACTGCATATGCATGTGAAAGCTGGACGATGAATAAGGAAGACCGAAGAAGAATTCACTCCTTTGAATTGTGGTGTTGACAAAGAATATTGAATATACCATGGACTGCCAAAAGAATGAACAAATCTGTCTTGGAAGAAGTGCAACCAGAATGGTCCTTAGAAGCGAGGATGGCAAGACTTTCTCTCATATACTTTGGACACATTATCAGGAGGGACTAGTCCCTGGAGGACATCATGCTTGGTAAAGTAGTGGATCAGCAAGAAAGAGGAAGACCCTCAATGAGATGGATTGACACAGTGGCTGCAACAATGGGCTCAAACATAGCAATGACTGATGGCGCAGGACCAGGCATTGTTTCGTTATGTTGTACATAGTGTTGCTATGACTCAGAACCAACTCAACAGCACCTAACAACAACAACATTCTATAGGCTGGATATACAAAAAACTTTTATTGACATTCAAAATCTTCCACATTGTGTTGTTCCTAGACAACTTTGCAGACAATTTTAATGCTTTCAGAGCCCAGTTTACTGTTAAAACTCATCTTGAAAACTGTCAGTGGCAATCTCGATCCTACATCATTTAAAAAGAAGAGTTTTACCCATCTCTTATTTCGTTCTGTTGTTCATGGGGTCTCTATGAGTTGGAACTGACTCCTCGAGGGCACCTAACAACAACAGAAACTTATAGTCTTGGACCCCTCGTGGCGCAGTGGCTAAGAGCTCAGCTGCTAACCAAAAGGTTAGCAGTTCGAATCCACCAGCCCCTCCTTGGAAACCCTATAGGGCAGTTCACCTCTAACCTATACAGTCGCTATGAGTCAGAATCGACTCAACGGCAATGGGTTTGGTTTTTCTTACAGTCTTGTTTAGTGTGGTTGCATTTTTTGGTCTTAATATTTGGTCATAAAACAAATACTTGTGTGTCCACTATGTGCTGGCTTTATTCTCTGGTGATAGATCAGGAAACTAAATAGACATAAACCCTTTTCCTCATGGAACATTTCATCCACAGTATATATTTATCTCTTAATTATGATCTCATAACAGAATATTTATTACTTAACTAAGGCTGGATGTTGCAATATACAGGAATGCTCCTGATGGTGCCACCATTTTCCACTCTCTACTTGATCCTCTCATCTGCTTCCCTATAACCACTCATCCTGGCAGTGCCAAAGTTCTTTCCCAGGGATCCTGATGACTAGAATTGCCCAACTAGGGAGCTAGACTGGGGAGTGTTTGTAGTTCTTACAATGTAATGTGATAGGTAATGTTAACTTTTATTATGGAATGAATTATGTCCCCCAAAAGAGATATTCAAATCCACATCCCTGGTACTGTGAACATGATGTTGTTTGGGAATAAGGTCTTTGAAGATGTTAGTCAGTAAAGTCGACATGAAGCCATACGGGAGCAGGATGGGTCCTAATCCCATCTGAGTGATGTCCTTATGAAAAAGAAGAGACACAGATAGGGAGACAGACAATGGCTAGATGGACAGCAATACTACTAACTAAATAAAAAATACAGGACAAAAAAAATGCAAGTTTGGGGGTGTCTTAGCTGTCTAGTATTGCTATAACAGAAATACCACAAGTGGATGGCTTTAACAAACAAAAGTTTATTCTCTCACAGTCTAGGAGGCTAGAAGTCCAAATTCAGAGCATCAGCTCCAGGGGAAGGCTTTCTCTCTCTGTTAGCTCTGGTGGAAGGTCCTTGTTATCAATCTTGTCCTGGTCTAGGAGCTTCTCAGTGCAGGGACCCCGAATCCAAAGGACACACTCTGCGCCTGGTGCTTCTTTCTTGGTAGCATGAGTTCCCTAACTCTCTGCTTGCTTCTCTCTCCTTTTATCTCTGGTAAGATAAAAGGTAATGCAGGCCACACTCCAGGGAAACTCCCCTCACATCAGATCAGGGCTATGACCTGAGTAATGGTGTTGCATCTCACCCTAATCCTCTTTAACATAACCTAATCTTGCCTCTTGCCTCATTAATCACAGGCAGAGATTAGGATTTACAACATATAGGATAATCCCATCAGATCACAAAATGAAGGACAACCACACAATACTGGGAATCATGGCCCAGCCAAGTTGACACACATTTTTATGGAACACAATTCAATCCATAACAGGAAGTAAATAAGGACAATCGTTTATTAATTCACTCAACAAATATTAGCAAGTTTTTACTACATACCCAGTACTTTCAGAGAAACAAAGTTCCTAGCCTCATAGAATTTACATTCAAGCGTTCTCTGAACATGGAAAGTTTGAAGCTTCCACTAGATACATAAACGAAGATGTTGTTTAAGCAGTTAAACGCATAAATCTAGAATTCAGGGATTGGATCAGTGCTGGGGATATGAATTTGAAAGTCAGTATATATATATACATATATTATTAAAACCATGAACCTAAGTTCGCCCATGAAGTAAGAAGGCTGAGAACCAGAAAAACATGAACAGATTATAAAGAGAAAGGAAGGACCAATTAAGGTGACAGGGAAAAAATCAGACAGTGAAATAGGAGGGAAAACAAACAATGACTCCAGTTTTGACGATGTCTGATTTTCCCTATGTGCCTTTGAAATTAGTATTATACAATAATGATTTTGAAATACGTAGTTTATACATTCAGTGCATAGCAGCAACTCTAAGTAACGTCTCTAAATGTAAAAACTTGAAGGAAAGAACTTTAGTGCATTATCTACACCAACCTATAATCAACAGGAAATAGCTCAAGTCCTTAAGGAATCTGTTCTCTTTAGCAGACATTTCTCTCCCTCTGGCAAGCTTGTTTAAAATACTAATTTGCTTAGTATAGACTGTGCAAAGGTAAACAGCGCAGATGGGCCCTCATCGGCACTAACTTTATAAACATCTTGTAGCTACTGACAGATATTCTCCCACTGACTCTTGCTTGCCCGTCTAAATTTCCCTTGTTTCCCATTGTTTTCCCACTTGAGCGTCCCCATTCTCCAGTACAAATCTCTCTTTTTTCACATTTCAAGCCTTTAATTACTCCCCCAGACACCCTTTCCCACTTTGGCAGTGCAAAGAAACAGACGTCAGGGAAAGGTTTTCTAGAATTAAACAAACGGATTACGTCAGTGTTTTCCTGTTCTTTTAAGAATTAGGACAAAATTATGTCTTTGTCATGTTAGTCCATGTGAGGCTGGGCCAAAGGAGAAGCTGACAATGATTCCTCGGGGAAAACGTTAAGCGGTCCTTCATCATCATTCACAGCTGATGACGGTAATTCTGGGGGAAACAAAAATGAAATCTTCTTGGCTCCTATGATAATACCTTCATTTGCTTTCAGACATTGTTCTTGTTTCGCCATTACCAGATTCCTGCGGCTAGTGGAGAGCAACTCTGATGTGTCCTTGTCAGATTTCTCCCCAGTCCCTCCAATTTCTAAGGTCATTATTCCCATTTTGTTTTTAAACACAATCTACCTTTGATTAGTAATCATCTTTTCTAAATCTGTCCCAGCTTCTGCTTTTTCAAAGCACGCATAGAAATGGTTTTCTTAAAAAACACATACATTTAATTTTGGCTTCCATTTTACTTCCTCTTAATAATAAGACTATTAGAAATACCCATTCTCCACTTCCTAATGGGGCCAAAATTTGGAGGCGTACTGACATGACTGAACGCCATTCTGAACTAGTGGCACATTATAAATTAAATACAAAGTCAACACAAACTTGGTCAAATGAGGAAAACAAAGCCAAAACTCCGGCTTACTTCCCTTATGGTCCATTCCCTCTCAATTCCCCAATGTGTTGTTCTGTTTTCCCTATCTCTTTCTCTCAAGCTTCTCAAGCTCTCAGTTTGGGCACAGAGTAGAGACAGGTCATCGCCTTCACCCGTGACGCAGGGCCAAGTCCTGAGCAGTGAATAGTCTCTCGTTCTTAACACGGTGAGGTGGTGGAGCCATAAAGAAGCAAAGCCTGAGGCAGATGCACGTGGTCTGCAAGCGTCAGGGGAGGAAGGCACTGGGGGATCATGTCATGCAGGAGGAGCACACTCCCATGTCTTCAGGGCCAAGAACGGGGTATCATGTCATGCAGGAGGAGCACACTCTCATCTCTCCAGGGCCAAGAACTGGGATCATGTCGTGCAGGAAGAGCACACTCCCATGTCTACAGGACCAAGAATGGGGGACCATGTCGTGCTGGAGGAGCACACCCGTATGTTTCCAGGGCTAAGAACTGGGATCATGTCGTGCAGGAGGAGCACACTCCTATGTCTCCAGGGCCAAGAATGGGGGATCATGTCATGCAGCAGGAGCACACTCCCGTGTCTCCAGGGCCAAGAAATGGGATCATGTCGTGCAGGAGGAGCACACTCCCATGTCTCCAGGGCCAAGAAATGGGATCATGTCGTGCAGGAGGAGCACACTCCCATGTTTCCAGGATCAAGAACGGGGGATCATGTCATGCAGGAGGGGGGGATCATGTCGTGCAGGAGGAGCACACTTCCATGTCTCCAGGGCCAAGAACACGGCATAAATGAGAAAGCCAAACAAAAACAAGTGTGGCTCACTGCAGAGAGCATGCCTCATGCCAGCGGAGTTGCTGCTACTCCTCTTCAGCCAAATATTATCGGTCAGAACTGTGGGATTGTTACCGAATGCAGTGGGTTCGCTGCTTGTACTCCCGTTATGAATAACTAAGAGTCAAGCGGATTTAAAGCAAGGCATAGTTTATTACTTGCAGCCAGTAAGGAGACGAGGGGGATCCTTCCCAAAGCACTCTGTCCCTGAACAAATGCCTGGGGGAAATTTTGTACTACGTGGGAAAGAGGAGGTCATACATATTCATTAATTTCATACATATTCAAAAAGGGGTCGGGCTAAGATTTGGCACCGAAGTGGCTGACGGACTTCTCCCTTCTGAAATGGGCTCGGTCACCGCTGGATTACGTATGTCCGGTGATTTTGGTTCCTTGGCTTGGGTCTTTTGATTCCTCGGCAATACTTACTATGGGATGGGACCATCTGGCTGTCAACCTGGTCTCTTACTGCGCATGCCCAGGATTCTAGCTCTAATTGGCTGATCTGAAAGACAGCTACAAAGGGACAGATTAGGAGGAAGCCAGGAACATTTGCACCCTTCTTCTTCTAGAAAAAAATTTTAACCGACACAACTTGTTGTTTAAGGCCTTCTCTGTCCCTCGCTGGTCTCAGGATCAGTGATGGTGTTGCCAAGTTCCTGATTAATATTATTTTTTAGATAAGCTAGAAATAAGTTATTTATGTGTTTATTTGTTTGTTTTGCTACGTGTTTAAGTTAATCCAATTTTATGAGTCGGTTAATTTTTCTTTAACACCATGATACTTAGGGATTAGCAATTTGAAACGTCCAGTTTTACAATAAGAAAACAGTGTCCCAGTGATCCCCAAGGCCATATGCTGATTGGCAGGGAGAGCTCAGATCTATGTGTAAATCCTATTCCTCTTGAATATTCCCCAACTGCTAAGAGTTCAGCTGCTAACCAGAAAGGTTGGCAGCTCAATCCACCAGCTGCTCCTTGGAAACCCTGTGGGGAAGTTACAGGGTTCCGTTTGCTAATTTATCAAATTCGTTTTGATAAAGAAAAGACAGGAGGTAAAGGTAATAAATAGAACTTTTTAAAAAAGTGATAACAACAAAAGGAAGACTAATAAGGTCTTCCCTCGACGCCCGTTAATTTAATATGCTGTTGAGTTTCTTTCATTCTGTGCCTTTTCAGAAAAATTGAGATGTACTCTTGGATAAAGAACTAACCTCTTCGGAGAGCTCTCCATGTGACAATTTCCTGAGGAGCTTAGATGTGTTTTGTCTTTTATTTAATTAAGAAATTGGAGAGTAATGTAGGCAAGTAGGAAATAAAATGAGGCCCCAAAGCATAATTAATGTTAAACTTTCTTCACATAAAAATAAATAAAGAATTAAAGAATAAGAAAATAGTGTGTGAATGTAGCTCCTTAAACATCTTGTAAGGCGAGTATCGGGATCTGGGACAATTCTTTATTTGTATACATATTACCTAAAAGTTATTTCTGATACAAGGTCAGAGTCCTGACCCCCGAGCCTCCCACCTCCACTTGAGACAGTCAAGTCACCTGCTGAGGCAAAAGGACCAAGACGTTAGTTGTTGATGTGCATTTGAATGCAGCTTCACTAGGAGCACAGGAAGAAAGACTCGGTGCGGTGCGTACAGCTCACCAGTGGTGAAATTTGCTGTGTTAGTGGGAGCAGACTGGGGGAAAAGGAGAGGGTCTTGCTAGCCCAGAACTAGTGCACCCAGTGCTTTTCATTTATTCCTTCCTTCTTTCCTTTATTCATTCATTCAGAATATATTTACTGTATGCAGCACAGTTCAAAACGTAGGGGAAGTAGGGCAATGAACAAACCACAGAAGGTCCCTGCCTTCATGGAGTTTATGTTCCATTAAGCAGAGACAGACAACAAACAAGGAAAAAGAAATAAATGAGCACCGTAATTTTAAACAATGCTAGGTGCTAGAAAGAAAATCAAGCCAAGTTCTGTGACAGAGAGTGGTGAGAGTGATGGTTGTGGTTGTGGTTGGTTGCTGTCAAGTTGGGTCCCGACTCATGGCAACCCCATGAGCGTGACGCTAAACCAAAAAAACCAGACCCATTGCTGTTGAGTCGATTCTGACTCATAGCGATCCTACAGGACAGAGTAGAACTGCGTCATAGGGTTTCCAAGGAGTGGCTGGTAGATTCGAACTGCCCACCTTTTGGTTAGTTGCTGAGCTCCTGACCACTGCGTCAGTAAGGCTCCAGTGTGATGGTAGAGGGAAGTTATTTTAGATATTTATATCAGAATGATTATGCTCCAGAAGTAAGGTTTGAGAAAAGAGGGATCAAGAACAGCATGTGCTAAGGCCCTGAGGTAGGAATGAGCATGAAAATTTCAAGGGACAGAAAGAGGATCTAGGAAGCTGGAGGGTACTGACTAAGGGTCAGGAATGCGGTCAGAGAGGTCACGGGAGTCATATGTCCATGCTCTGCAGCCTGGAGCAGAAGGAAAATTCCAGAAGAAAGGGGTATTTCTGAACTCTATGTACATGTAACCTCCTATGGAGGTTCCCGGGCAAACAAAGGAGTCCCTAGGTGGCACAAATGGTTAAGCGCTCAGCTACTAACCAAAAGTTTAGTGGTTCGAATCTACCCGGAAGCAACCTCAGAAGAAAGGCCTGGCAATCTGCTTCCAAAAGATCGCAGCCATTGAAAACTCAGTGGAGTGCAGTTCTACTCTGAAACACGTGCGATCGTCGTGAGTTGAAATTGACTGATGACACTTGTTGTTTTTGTTTTGTTTTGTCTTTAGTTTGTTTGCTTTGTTTGGGGGCAAAGAAAGGAGTTTGGCAGACAGAATAAACACTGGCCAAAGCTGAAAGAATGCACAGATCTTGCTCGTAAACTATCACTCAGAGCCCATTAAAAGCAACCAATATGCTTCATCAGAACATGGACTTAAAGCCTACGGGCAGAGCAGAGACGGCCCTCTCCAAAGGCAGCAGTCCACACCGTGGGATACCCACGAGACTTTGCACTTTGCCTGTTCATCCTACCTGCCGGTCTTTGAATTTCTTTTTCTCTTTAATATAACTCTTCAGAGTTTGCACACATTGTTAGTAGGACTGTAAATTGGTACAATCTGTTCATTTGTATCAAGAATGATAGAAATGTGCATTCTCTTTGACCCAAAAATTTTACTCCTATGAAATTACGTTAAGGAAACGATCAGAGATGCTGTGATTAAATGAACATATGGAAAAAGCATAAATGTCCAACAACAGTACATGGATTAGGTAAATTCTGGGACTTTGCAGCTACTCAGTATCATGTTTAGGGAAAATACTTAAAGGCAGCAAAAAGTTTCACAACATATTTTTAAGTAGAAACGGAGGTTACGGAATAATAGAGCTTACAGCATGATCCTAATTTTTATATGTAAATATTTTATTAACATTATGTGTTTTAATATATTAAAGTGTTAACAGAGGTTACCTCTCAATGATGAGACCCAGTACTGTCAATTTTTCTTTCATATTGAGTCTCCTCTGAATCTTTTATAATGCACATAATTTAATTTTGTAGTATAAAAAAATTATTAAAATGCACTACTACCTTCCTTGAGTGTACTGTGTCCAAAATGCTTACTTGTGACATCGTCGAGGCTAGTCTTGTCAGCTGTCGAGAACAGTGGGAGTTTTGAAAGGTAACCCAGACCTGTTCAGTGGCCATCTGTCACAAGGGTCAGACAGGTATCTCCATGGCCCATGTAATAAGACCAAAAAACAA
Organism: Trichechus manatus latirostris; assembly: GCF_000243295.1. NCBI lineage: Eukaryota > Metazoa > Chordata > Mammalia > Sirenia > Trichechidae > Trichechus > Trichechus manatus. Next base: position 7,323,100 of record NW_004443998.1, read on the forward strand.
AGGAAAAAAAGTCCAGGCTGCTTGTAATTTGAAACATTCTATCCTATTTTCATATTTGTTCTTTTTTTTTTCCCTCTCTTAATTCTGAACTTTATTAATTTTAAAGTTTCTGTACATTTGGTAGAGGTATTCTCTTTATCCTACTAGAATACAAGTTCCACAGGACAGTTAGAAGTCTAATTTTTTCGTCCTGCATTTCCAGTGCCTTAAACAGTGCCTGGCAAATACTAGGAAGGAGGTAAGTATTTGTTGAATAAATGAATGAAGGAATGACTCCAAGCTCTGTTAATGGGCACCCAGAGAAAAACACGGTATAAAGACATGGATAAACCCAGGTGCATCCAGCTCAGCGTCAAGTAAAAACATAAGTGTTGTTTAGGAGGACTGAGTTAAGCTTTTTGCAAGGGTGCACTGTCTTATACATGGAGCTGAAAAGTGCCTTTTGCTCCAGCAATATTTTAGGAGCTACTAATTTCTCATCTGGATGGCTTCAGACAGAGGTTTCTTTTCCACAACAAGCAAGAAGATTAAGGCCTGCAGAAAAAAAAAATTGATATTCATATGCTAGCATTGCTGCCAACATATCCAGGAAGACATAGAATGAAAGGGGATTTAAAAAAAAAAAAAAAAAACCTCAAAGAGAAGAAAGAAGTAAAATGAATGAGACTATAAAAATATAAAACAGTCTATAATTATTTTCTCTATGCTACTCATATTCAAAAACCATAAATACAGGGAGCATGCCACAAAGCCCCATGATATTTCATAAAATCTAAGTATATAACAGTGGTTAAGAGATTGGCTGCTCACCAAAAGGTCGGCAGTTGGACTCCACCAGCCACTCCTTGGAACCCTATGGGACAGTTCTACTCTGTCCTATAGGGTCGCTATGAGTTGGAATCCACTTGATGGCAATAGGTTTGGTTTTTGGTTTTGGTAAGTATGTATTAAGGATCTTGAAAATGATCATATCTTTTGATGCAGTGATTCTATTTCAAGGACATAGACGAAGGAAAAATAATAAATGCAGACAAAGATTTGTGTACAAAACTGAATTCCAAGTTCAAAGACCTTCCACTTTATACATGCAGTTCAAGCAAATGGAGCTGAAAGGACTCATTAGGCCAACATGCACACTGGGAGGGGCTCTCAGAGAAGTGACACTCCCAAGCTTGTTGACAAATAAAGCACCTGAGTCTTGGTATAAAACTTGTCCTCAAGTTACAAAATGCCTTTGAGATTCACATCTGGAACCAGAAAATATCATGACAATACCTTTTATCCTTTTATTTTAATTTCATGCATAGCGTTCCTTGTTCCAAAAGCGTGGAACTCATCTTTCAGGGACTTAGATCATCTCATTAACTTTACATCCCAGACACTTTTAGCACAATGTATCATATCAGAAGCACCCAGTACCTACTGACTCAATCAAACTGAGTCTTGTTGAGCTCAGTCAGAAAGTTAGAGTGTCACATCACCTATCTTCTCTGAGTTTCATTTCTCTCCTCTATAAAATAATAGGGTTTAACTAATAATCTCTACTCGGATGAGTGGTAACTATACTGGAGCCCTGGTGGTGCAGTGGTTAAGAGCTATGGCTGCCAACCGAAAGTCAGCAGTTCAAGTCCACCAGCCGCTCCTTGGAAACCCTATGGGGCAGTTCTGCTCTGTCCTGTAGGGTCACTATGAGTCAGAATCAACTCAACGGCAGCAGGTTTGGTTTGGTAACTAAGTACATGCAAGTTTGGAGGAGAGAGATGGCAAAGGAAGGCTCTTCATGAATGAGGTGAGATTTGAAGGACAGTATGGTGGCGCAGTGGTTAAGAGCTTGGCTGCAAACCAAAAGGTTGGCAGTTCGAATCCACCAGCTGCTCCTTGGAAACCCTCTGGAGAAGTTCTACTCTGTCCTATAGGGTCGCCATGAGCTGGAATCAACTCAACAGCAATGGGTTGACGATGCAGATAATCAGAGAGAAACATAGAGTGTTCTAGTAAAAGAACATAGTGCGTGAAAAGAAACGGGTGGAAATGTGCAAAGTGTGTTCGATGGACGGTGGATTGAGCACAAAGTTGCTGAGAAGCTATAGGGGATGTGACTGGAGAAATGCACAAGGAACTTGAAGACAACATAAATAGTACTGTAAAAGGATCGAGGAGTTACTGACAGTTTTTGAACTGGGAAGTGACATGATTAAAGTGGTATTTTATGGAGAGAAAAACTATACTAGCTACTTTAACTTATCCTCTTGAAATTAATTGACTGCTTTTGTAATCATAGACAGACTAACCCAATTTCATGTATGAATTATACAATACTAAGCTCCAAATCCATGCAACACCAAAAGAAAATAATTTAGAAGTAATTTTGTCATAAAAATTATTCCATTGCAGTTGTCACAACTAATACATGTTATTGCATTTATACACTATCGCTTGTCAGAATAAAATTTTAAATAGGAAGACGTGGGCTGCAGAGAACCGCATTAAAATGAACTGTAGATCTACTGCAAAGGGAAGAGCAGATTTCAAAGTTAAGAAAGAAGAGAGACAGGCTGTAACCAGGTGTCATATTAAAGTTTCCAGGGAGGAAGTAAAGACTGGGGGCTTGCAATTTATCTCAAGCAGTAAAGAACTGAAGTTTTCCAAGTATTAGGCTACGGAGCGTTGTCCTGGAAATAAAAGGAGCTTTGAAGTCTGAGCTTTGTCTCTGCTACTGACTATCCCAATGTCTGAGCAAATACCCTCACCTAATCCATAGCTTCCTCATCTGTAAACGGGCGTAACACTGGGCCAGAGAGTTAACGCACATAGCACAGTACCCCACAAGTAACAGTCGTCCCTAACAGCACAGTTCACTCTCTCTCTGCCTTCTTGACTCTGGCCATCATTGCCCTTAGTTGTAAAGTTGTAGGCAACACCACCAACCTCACAGCGTTGCTATACAGGAGGGAACTGCCAGACTGTTTTCTATCTTACATCCCAGCAGCAACGTATGGAGGGTTCCAAGTTTTTCAAAACCTCCCCTAATACTTGTTATTTTACATCATTTTTTATTACAGTTATCCTAACGGTTATGCAGTGGTTTCTTATGGTAGTTTTGATTTGCTGTGACTAATGATGTCAAATATCTTTTCCTGTCTGCGCTTGTTGGCCATTTGTGGGTCTTCTTTGGAGAAACAGCTATTCAGATCCTCTATTTGTTAACTGGGTTCTTTGTCTTTTTATTATGAGTTGTAAAAAAAAAATCCATTAAAAAAATTCCAACTCATAGCGACCCTACAGGACAGAGCAGAACTGCCCCATAGGGTTTCCAAGGAGTGGCTGGGGGATTTGAACTGCCCACCTTTTGGTTAGCAGCCAAATGCTTAACCACTGTGCAACCAGGGTTCAGATTGAGTTGTAGGAGCTATTACATATTGTAGATGTAAGTCTTTCATTGGATATACGAGTTGTAAATATTACCTCCCGCTCCGTGGGTTGTCTTTTCACTTTCTCGATCATATCTTTTGAAGCAAAAAAGTTCTAATTTTGGTGAAGTCCAATTTATCATTTCTTTTCCTTTAGTGCTTATGTTGTTGATGTTGTATCTAAGAAATTATTGTCTAACACAAGATCATAAGGACGTACTCCTATGCTGCTTGCCTTTTATATGTGTATTTTTTTTCCTTCTATATACTAAGTAATGTAGGAGCAAAGGCTGTTTGGAAATTTGGATGGGTGGAAGTGAAACTAAGTAAATTACATGAAAGAAAGAATGCAGACACAGCCACTAATATTCTACACCAAAACCAAACCAAACCCGCTGCCGTCGAGTCGATTCTGACTCATAGCGACCCTATAGGACAGAGTAGAACTGCCCCATAGGGTTTCCAAGGAACAACTAGTGTATTCGAATTGCCAACTTTTTGGTTAGCAGCTGAGCTCTTAACCACTGTGCCACCAGGGCTTGGTGGGGGAAAAAACGCCCAAAAAAACCTAACATCTATTTTGTCATGTTAAAGTGTAGAGAGTGCAAAATGTCCTCCTTAAAATTACTGGTAGGCGGTGAGTTCAGAGATCAGTAAGATTGAACCAAGAGGGCTAGTGAGAGGAGAGCTGATCAGCGAAGAATACCATCTCAAAAGCAAAGACATGTCTAATTCTTACTCAGGCTGCAACTGAACAAACAGTAAAACTGGAGAACACACAGAAAGAATGTCCAGAAGGGGTGAAATGTTGAACATGCTGAGCAGGAAACAACAAACCACTTTAGAAACGTTCTCGAGACACCAGAGTCTAAGGAAAGTGACCTTAGCCTACCTTAACATCATGAATGCAAAAGAATTCATCTGTGATTCTCTCCTTAACATGAAGTAGGAATATGGTTGAATTCCTACCAACAGGAATAAATACGTTTTACTGATCCACAAAGAGAATTCAACCAAGATATCTCGCCTAGAATATATTGTCAGTTCCTTCTTTAAGGCTTTGTAATGAAGTCTATTTCTACTTCTGTTCCCTTGAATGGCACTAATAACCTACTTGTTGCCAAATCCAGAATAGTCACATATCCTTTCATGAGTAGGAAATGGTAATTTAATGAGAAATATGAGATAAATGTCTTGAGAGACTGTCAATTGAGAAGACTGTTGAAGTTCAAGGCATAAAAAATGAAGACTATTTAAAGACATTAACTTCCAGACTTTCACAGTCTGAAGAATATTAATCTGAAAACCTCTTTTTTATAGATGAGAGGTATGGAGGGGCTGTTTAAACCAAGGCTGTACCACCAGTTGGAGGCAGAAGAAAGATCAGAACCCAGTCTGGCGAGCTGCTTATGGTACAACTTCCTATTCTAAACTTTACAGTCCTGTATTATTCAAGGGTTTTAGGTGTCATATGTATGTCTTGGAGTCCTGGTGGCACAGTGGTTAAGAGCTTGGCTGCTAACCAAAAGGTTGGCAGTTCGAATCCACCAGCCCCTCCTTGGAAACCCTATGGGGCAGTTCTACTCTGTCCTGTAGGGTCACTATGAGTTGGAATCCACTCGATGGCAATGGATTTGTTTTTTTAGGGGTATATATGTCTTATCCTTTTAATAATATCATAAGCTTTTCAGGAGAGAGGCTTTGTTTTCTGATTCCTCAGCATCCGGCAGAATGTTTGACTCAAAAAAGTATTTGTTGAGTATCGTATTTTAAAAGGTATTCACTTGAATTTTGATTTATCACTTTAGCTCCCTATAAAAGTGCAGCCCACTTTTTCCTTGGAAATGAAACTTCTATATCTCAAAATCTCACTGTTGTTTGCTTTTAGATTTTTCAGCTTTTGTTCTTTCTAATCTCATGATCTGATACCTATCTGTTGCTCTTTTTTTTTAATTTTCAGGGACATGATAAAGAATTCTGAAACTAATTAGAAATTTTTTTTTATATAAAATTAGTATATATTACACAGAAAGAAAAGTGGTTATCTTTGGAAGAATTCTCAAATAACTTTCCTAGTCAAAAGAAAACACACAAGTTAAGAAAATAAAGTAATCAAAGAATTCAATCCAATTCAGTAAGCATTGATTGAACCTTATGTTTTATGCACTGAAGATATAACAGCAAATACAATACAGATCCTACCTTCAAGAAACTCATATTAGAAGAAAATAAATATTATAATTGTTCACTTAATTGTATTTTTAAAGAAGTTATACTATTTCATATGTGTTATTATTATGTACCAGTACTTTTATGTGTATTAACACATTTAATCCTCAAAACAACCCAATGAGGTAATCGCTGTTATACCTTCATATTACAAACAAGGGAACGGAGGCAGAGAGAGTTTAAGTGACCTGCTCAAGTTACATGGCTGGTTTTCGGCAGAGCTGGTACCTGAACTAGGCAATGAGGATACAGAGCTTTCATTCTTGTGCCTCACTGGACTTCCTCGCAACTATTTCTTGTTTTTTATAAGATGGTTTATTTCTTTTTATAAATATATCACCAAAACTAGATATTAAGATATCCTGGTGTTATGGATTGAATTGTGTTGAAATATGTGTTGAAATCCTAACCCTGTGGATGTAATCGAATCTAATGTAATGTAACCACCTTCAATAATACAATATAATATAATGCAATCAATCAGTTGAGGTCGGACTGTAGGGTGCACCCAAAACCTAATCCCTTCTGAGTTATATAAAGAGCGTCTTGAACACAGAGACATTCGAGCACATGCTGGGGAAGACATGCCTTCTGAGGATCACCAAGAACCAAGGGACCCCCGGGACTACCAATGAGGAAGGAATTGACACAGCTGAGACCCTGACTTGGTCCTTTAGCCTCCAGAACTGTGAAACAGTAAATTTCTGTTCTTTAAAACCACATACTTTTTGTATTTGTGTTATTCAGCACTAAATAGGAGCCCTGGCGGCACAGTGGTTAAGAGCTCAGCTGCTCACCAAAAGGTAGGTAGTTTGAATCCACCAGCCACTCCTTGGAAACCCTATTGGGCAGTTCAACTCTGTCCTATAGGTTCTCCATGAGTCGGAATCACCTTGACAGCAATGGGCTTGGTTTTTTTGTTTTGTTTTGTTTTTGTTTAACAGTAAATATAGCACTAAACAGCAAAGACATGTGGTTATTTTGCATCAACAAGGTAAATCCATTTTGACCTTTTGAAGACTTGTCATGCAGAAGCAGTGTGATGATTGTAAACTCATTTACGAATATACGACTATTTTGATTTGATAAAAATGTGTATTTAGAAGTACAAGCATCTGCTATAGCACATACATATGCATCCTGAAAACCTTGCAATACACTACATTGCAAACTAAAAGTTGAAGAGCTTATGGAAAAAAATAGGATTCGTGCAGGTCATTCAAATCCTGTGCATTAACCAAAAACAACAACAAAATTAAAATCAATTCAGCACGTTTTTTAAAGTGTTAAAATCATAATAAGGAAAGTAACGTGGTAGTAATCACTAGTATAGGACTTTATCCTAGAATCCTAACAGCAGGGGTATAAAGAAGCCTGCTGTGACATAGACTGGACTATGGGACATAAAATGATACTCGTGAAGAGTGTACTTCTTAGCTCAAGTAGATACATGAGACTAAATGGGCAGCTCCTGTCCAGAGGCGAGATGAGGAGGCAGAGAGGATCAGGAGCTGGTTGAACGGACACGGAAAATCCGGGTGGAAAGGAGGAGGGTGCTGTCCCAGTATAGGGAGAGCAATTAGGGTCACATAACAATGTATGTATAAATTTTTGTATGGGAGACTAACATGAATTGTAAACTTTCACTTAAAGTACAACAATAAAATAAAAAATAATAAAAAGAAGAAGCCTGCTGAGTTATGGAGACAAGCATATCACCATCATACGCTGTAGGTAGATACGAGATGCAGTCTTTGCCCATACTATGGTGATGATATGGACTGATGGCTTTGTCTCATTGTATTGTGATTGTTCCTTTTGCACCATGGCTTACTGAGTTCAGCTGTGATAGTATACTTCGCATTCAGCTACTGTTACTAGCAGTGCAAAACATCAAGACAGATGTTGGGGAAAACCACGTAAGAACCTCTGGTCTTCCGAGTTATATTGCCATCATCCCCCTATTTACCAATCCCATATGAGCTTATTCACGTTACAGAGCAGGCGCTGTAGCAGAAGAAACTACAATTAGAATGGACTACAATGAAGGAGAGTATCAACAGCTTTTTCACTAGTATCATTTCTTAACTTAGGTTCCTTGCTTTTTTTTCTGTTCAACATACCTAAACATTGAAAAGGTGTATTTTACTCAGAGCAAAATATTTTTAAAATCAATTCCAATTATACTTAGTATCATATGAGGGTCATTACATAGACAGTACCACACCCCCTCTAAGCAAAAGGGCCAAAGAGGTCATTCACACATTTCTCTTTGTAATTTCAGCATGAGTGCAAGTTTGTTTCTTCTTTAATCTCCACTTGCATTAACACAATGTTAAAAATAGTTGGGGTAACTATTATCGCCTTTCATTCTCAATAGCCATATTGTAGGACAGGGATTAACTGAAAGTCCAGTATCATTTAATAACACAAAACAAAAATAAAGACAAAACGGCACTTCTGAACATTTGTCACAGAGAAAAGTTTTTGTCCAATTTATAAGAAATTGCTGCTGATTAAAACCCATTCATTCAATCCTGGTTGATGTTGCTATCAAGCTGTTATTTGAGAAGTTGATTAACTTTCTCCAAAGCACCGCAACCAAAGAGATGCCTTTGTTTTCTGTAGGGTTGTCCTAATTTCGTCCTAATGAGGAGGCCAGCCTTTCTTGCAGCTTTGTTCCTTGGATTGCTGAAGGCTTGATTTACTCCTCCCAGTAAAAGTCTCTGCTAGTTCACCTCCTTCTCTGAACAAAGACATTTTCATATGAAAAGAGCGAAGGCTTTCCCTTAGGCACTGGGGCTAGCTTCAAGCCGGAGAAGTGGGCTGTTGCATTTATTTTTGTCATCTTTCATCACAGAAATGTTTTCAAAAGGCCATGAAGCAGTGATAGCCAAGTTGTTCTCTGCTTCCGTGAAAAGGCTGATGGAAATGAATTTTAAACAATTTTAGCAAGGGATGTTTGCTAGCGCACGAATCAGGATTTACAGCAATTAGAGAGAGGCACATTTTCATAAAACGGTTTAGGCACAGCCCCTCCCTCCTTGGTCTAGCAAGACCTGAACACTCATTGTTCTTTTTGGTTTCCCCCGTGACAGCTGATAACATCAAACATTTAAAACTGAGCACGAATGCAGCTCCAAGCAGCTCAGGTTATCAATGGTTACAAGAGTAACAGAGCACTCCAGGGCCTGGACTGGGTCTTGGCTTGTAATATGCCTTTCAGTTCCACCTCTAATATGTTTTTATGTAGAAAGTCTCACTCCCTACTAACTCCCAGGAATTTTTTTGGAAGGGAACAAAGGATTTTGAAACATTGAAGATCGGGTGATAAGATGGAGACATATACAAAATTGTATTTGCCTGTAGAAAACCACTCTAAACCTCTGCTTGTACACATGTTAACAACAAATTCCAGGGACCCCGAAGAATTCCTAAGGACCTGATGGAGAGCTTTGTAAATGCTAGGGAATTCTTAACCCTGCCTATCAAAGCCTTGTCTTGGGACTTACACATCAATTTGCACGGCTTGTACAGCAAAAGGAGCCCTGGTGGCGCAGTGGTTAAGAGGTTGACTGCTAAGCCCAAAAGATCCAGCAGCCGCTCCTCGGGAACCCTATGGGGCAGTCCTACTCTGTCCTAGAGGGTTGCCATGAGTCGCAACGGGTTTAGTTCGGTTTTGATTTGTGCTGCAAGAAGCAGGTTAATTCCAGAATGCAGGGCAGATGAAAGGTGGGAACTGAGAAAGGAGGCTGAGTGCTTTCTCAGGAGAGGCTGGCTACTTTTTTCCTGAGGTTCTGTACCTGGAAGCCTCGAGAAATACAAGTGACATGGAAGAAAATGAGAACATGCATCCTTGTGCTCTAAATGCATCCCCAGTCCCCCCACCGGCCCTACTCTAGCAAGTGACCTGATGTTTTGCAAGAGGACCAACGACAGACTGTTGCTGGGGGCTAGTCACGGGGCAGCCACACAGAGCAAGGCGCGAGAGTAAACCGTTAGAAATCTGTCTTTAAAACGTAGCTTTCCTTAACACAGATTTTCCTCAGAAAAATGATTAACAAGTTAATGATCAAATATATGAATCCAAGAGTGGTGTTAAGATATTTACGTTTCTATAACATTTGAATAAAACAGGAGTACGAGGAAGGACAATAAATGAAAGGCAGAAGATGGGAACAGCTACCTTTTCTTGATACAGTTCTAAACTAGTGCAGGGCTCACCTAGATGGTTACCATGGGCGTCCATTGGAGACTAATTAGGAAAAGAAATAAAATATATTCTTTCAAAAAGAATGCCTCATTTTTTAAAATGTTTTCATTTAAAAATATTATCAATGCTAATATATTTAGAAAGCTCTTAAATCCCATATAACTTCCTTCAGCTCTGATACGATTTCCTGTATTGGTTTCTTTCTTTCTTTTTCTTTCCCTTTGGGCTTGAATAGGGAAATGGGTGACTAAAATTATATTGCTATATATAAAAATATTGAAGTGAAAATAATATCTATCAAAAGTTAACTTTTTTTGACTTAAACCAGTTAATTTTGGGCAAAGTACTAAGAAAATTCATCTGTGTAATGATGAAAGGCATTATCATATCTCAAATCCCTGAAGTCTTTCTTGCCTCTTGTAGTGAGGTACATTAGCCGACTAATAGAATTTCCAGATGGAAAGATGGAAAGGAAAATGCTGAGCCTCACAGAGAGAAGAGCTTAATAGACTTGTGTATATACATTAGCCTTATGAATCATAATTGCTCTGCTCAGCAACACTGCCAACTCCATCTCAGGGAGCCCATCATTAACACTTCTTCTGACTCCCTAACCTTCCCCCCTCAAATTATCTTAAAGGCTTTCCAAGTAGATATTTTAACTTAATATTTCCTTAAGGATGAGAGAATTTAAACAGGTTCAAGACAAACTAATTTGATGTCTCATTTTCTTGGATGATTTCAGCAAATGTTCAGTTTAGGCTTTATTTTATTTATACTGTCTATATCCCTATTGACACAGACAATCAACTAATATTGAGTCCTTAAGGGGCTGAGAGAAAAACAAAGAAAAATAAAGACCTCTCCCTGTCCTTAAGCAGTGATGGATTCTTTTCAAATTCCTGAAAGTTTCATGAGTTTTTAAACAATCAAGTTAGTTAACAAGCAGTGGGCTAAAACTGAGCAAACACACAAAAATGCAAAAACTGGTGATAAATTGGCTTCATTCAGTTACCAAAATTGTTTTCACTGCCCCTTTTTGTTTCCTGTATTCTAGCAACACCGGGAACCAGAGACATGAGCAGAAATGAGTTGCTTTACTCTGCATGAATAGAAATCTGCTAGTTTGTCTTTACTCCTGATCAAGTCCAGAAATAAAATAGGTCATGATCTCCAAATTTAAGCGCTGAGATTTATGTGGTATTTCTCATTCCTCTTTCACACTTTTAGGAAGTCTGCATAAAGACGTCACCTATGGTAATTGTTTAAATGTGTTTTCTTTACCGTACTTCTTCGTGTGAGCAGATGATTTGCATTGTTTCTAAACAAAGAGTAAAGACAGACTAAAATGACATTAATTATCAGAAAACAAAAAAGTAATAAGCAGAGACTTCTACAGACTTCTCCTTATTTTTACGTTCTTCAAATTCTACTGCTATTACAGAAGCAGCTGGAAGAGAAGTCTGTTTAAAATGGCTTCTATAAGGATGAGCGCTTAGTATTTAATAATTCATTCACTTTAACATTTTCAGAGTTGAGCCGTGAAGGACTTTTTTCACTGTTTCAGAAGCAAGGTCTTGTGTATGCTCCCTTTGCCCTTTAGATGAATTCTGGCCTAAGATGTATTTGCATCGCCCTGTTCCTCTGCCTACAGAAGCTCTCATTCCTTGGTCCTCCCCTTATTCTGCCGGCTCAGAACTTGAACCAGGCTCCGTTCTTTTCATATCTTCCTAGACCACTCCCATCCTCCATCACTTTAATCACTTTTGCCAGCATTGCCACGTCCCTTGTACTGCTGTCTTTCTCTAATTCTTATTATTTCCTTTCTTCTGGCGCCCAAGGGCTTCTTTTGCTGCTCTTTCTACTTGTTCCAGTTGTAGGGTTAATGTTTTGATTTTGACCTTTTCTTCTTTTTGGACGTGTGCATTTATTGCTATAAACTGACCTCTGAGCACTGCTTTTGCTGTGTCCCAATGGTTCTGGTAGGATGTGTTTTCATTCTCATTTGATTCTATGAATTTCTTTATTCCATCCTTAATTTCTTCTATAACCCAGTAGTTTTTGAGCAAGGTGTTGTTCGGTTTCTATGTGTTTGATTTTTTTTCCTGGCTTTTTCTGTTGTTGGTTTCTACTTTTATGGCTTTACGGTCAGAAAAATGCTTTATAATATTTCGATGCTTTGGATTTTGTTGAGGCTTGCTTTATGGCCTAATATGTGGTCTATTCCGGAGAATGTTCCATGTGTGTTGGAAAAGAAAGTATACTTGACTGCTGTTGGGTGGAGTGTTCAGTACATGTCTATGAGATCAAGTTGGTTGATTGTAGCATTTAGATCTTCCGTGTCTTTGTTGAGCTTCTTTCTGGATGTTCTGTCCTTCACCAAAAGTGGTGTGTCAAAATCTACTATTATTGTTGAGCTGTCTGTCTCTCTTTTCAATGCTGTTCTGTTAGAGTTTGTTGTATGTATTTTGGAGCCCTGTCATTGGGTGTGTAAATATTTATTATAGTTATGTCCCCCTGGTGTATTGACCCTTTAATCATTATATAGTGTCCTTCCTTATCCTTTGTGGTGGATTTTACTTTAAAGTCTATTTTGTCAGAGATTAATATT
>NW_004443998.1:7335662-7378645 GCF_000243295.1 Trichechus manatus latirostris
GTGGTGGATTTTACTTTAAAGTCTATTTTATCAGACATTAATATTGCCAGTCCTGCTCTTTTTTGAGTGTTGTTTGCTTGATATATTTTTTTCCATCCTTTGAGTTTTAGTTCGTTTGTGTCTTTAAGTCTAAGGTGTGTCTCCTGTAGGCAGCATATAGATGGATCGTGTTTTTTTTATCCATTCTGCCACTCTCTGTCTCTTTATTGGTGCATTTAGTCCATTTACATTCAGGGTAATTATTGATAGGTCTGAGTTTAGTGCCGTCATTTTGATTTTTGTGTGTGGGTTGTTCACAGTTTCTTTGTTCCACTTAATTTTCTGTGCTGAGTCATTTCTCTTTATGTATTTTCTTTTCATCTTTTTCATTGTTGTTGATTTTGTGTTTGCTGAGTCTTTATACTTTTCTTGTTTTTTATTTTGACGGGTAGGATTGTTAGTTTCCTTTGTGATTACCTTAATATTTACCCCTATTTTTCTAAGTTTAAACCACTCTTTTATTTCTTTATCTTGCCTTGACTTCCTCTCTATATGAAAAATTTATGTCTACATTTTTCAGTCCCTCTTTTTTGCTTTAATGTTGTCATCTTTATATATTGACATCTCTGTTTCCCTATTGTCAATGTTTTAGCTTTGATTTGTTTTTGTGACTTCAGTTGCTCTGTCCTGTGTTCTAGTCTTGGGTTGTTTTCTGATGTTATTGATTAGCTAACCAGAGGACCCCCTTTAATATTTCTTGAAATTTTGGTTCAGTTTTTGCAAATTCCCTAAACTTCTGTTTATCTGGAAATGCCTTAATTTTACCATCATATTTGAGAGGCAGTTTTGCCAGATATATAATTCTTGGCTGGCAATTTTTCCCCTTCAAGGGTTTATATATTCATCCCATTGCCTTCTTGCCTGCATGGTTTCTGCTGAGTAGTCCGAGCTTATTCTTATTGACTCTCCTTTGTAGATGACTTTTCGTTTCTCCCTGGCCACTCTTAAAATTCTCTCTTTAGCTCTGGTTTTGGCAAGTTTGATTATAATATGTTTCGGTGACTTTCTTTTGGAATCTACCTTATGTGGGCTTCGATGAGCATCTTGGATAGATATCTTGCCATCTTTCACAGTATCAGGGAAGTTTTCTGCCAACAAATCCTCAACAATTCTCTGTGTATTTTCTGTTAACCACCCCCAACCCCGTTCTGGTACTCCAATCACTTGTAGGTTATTCCTCTTGATAGAACCCCACATAATTCTTAGGGTTTCTTCATCTTTTTAAATCCTTTTATCTGCTTTTTCCTCAAATAAGTTGGTGTCAAGTGCTTTGTCTTCAATCTCACTAATTCTGACTTCCATTGCCTCAATTCTGCTCCTATGACTTTCTACTGAGTTGTCTAATTCTGAAATTTTATTGTTAATCTTATGGATTTCTGATTGTTGTCTCTCTATGGATTCTTGCAGCCTGCTAAATTTGTCGTTATGCTTTTCTAATCTTCTTAAGTTCTTCTATTGTGAGGTCTGCGTTTTGCCTAATTTCCTTCCTGATGTCTTGAAGAGTTCTGTATATTAATCTTTTGTATTCTGCCTCAAGTAATTCCAAGAAATTTTCTTCCTCCAGAAAATTTCTAGATTCTTTATTTTGTAAGCTTGCTGAAGCCATCATGGTCTGCTTCTTTATGCAGTTTGATATTGACTGTTGTCACTGAGCCATCAATAAATTATTATATTTATTTTATGTTTGCCTACTGTGTCCTAGCCTCTTGTTTTGTTTTGTTTTGATATGCCCAAATAGGCTGCTCATGTGAGCTAGCCCAGTCACCGGCACCCCTGAAGCTCCAACGTCCTGCTAGCAGGTGGCCAGAACTGCCACTAAGTATGTGAGCCCAGGAGTCCGCCTACTCCTCCTTTATGGATTCAGCTTAGATGTCCAGGTAGTCAGCCACCAAGTGTATGGTGCAGGTTCTCACCTACAGTCCTAGACAGGCATGGATGATTGGTGTACGCGCAGGCATCCAGTTGCAGCAGGGGGACACATGCTGAGCAAGGCAAGAGGCCGACAGCTGCCCCTGAGTTTCTTGAAGGAAAACATGTCCCTGTTCCCTAGAGCATGTAGGTGGGTGGGTTTTTCAGCTAGACTATAAGCACCCAATGCTATTGGCTGTAAGGACTGGAGGACACCTCTTGTTCTTGGGCCCCTGTTGTAGGTGGCTAGGTGGCAGGAGTACAGCCACCAGTCCTCAGGCCCCTGACATGGGTAGGTGAAGACCCTGTTTAATGGGCAGAGCAGTGTCAAATGTCATGAACCTGCCACTTCACAGCTGAAACATTTGAAGTTAGACTTCAGGTATATACCCTGTTGTACTGTGGTAATGAGGGCCAACACTGTTGAGATGGGCCCACACAAGTCTATGATGGGGGAAAGGCACTCAAAGTTCGTGGATCCTTTATGCCTGTGCCTAGGCAAAGGAGCTGTGCCTACCCTGAGTTCCTGGTTTAGGGGAGCCAGCAGATTATTTTTCCCCATTTGTTAATTTGTTCCCTCTCCAAGGCCGGGAGAATGGCTGAGGGAGTGTGACAGGTCCTACTTCCGGCCCAGGGGACTCAGTAATTGCTGAAGCTGTCTCAGACACAGTGCAGACCAGGGAGCAGGGAGGTAAATGGGAGAGAAATTTTTCCCTAAGGAGGATGTTTTTGATCCGCACAGTAGGCCAGATGCAAGTACTTATCTTTCACGGATTGAGGGCTGCTCCTCACTGGTTCTGGATGGCCGAGTAGAGTATCTGCTACTGAGTCTCTCCCAGTGTGGAAAACGCCTCCTGAGCACTGCTGCTTGCCTGCTTCACCACGCAACCCAAGCTGATCCAGGCTGAAGGGTTCCGGCTCCCGGGGGTCAGGCCTGGCAACACCTCGCTGCTTCCAAACCGTCTCTCCCTCCCCCGCCACTCATTCCGATTCGACAACTTTGCCTTTGATGTTCAAGGCTCCTAGATTGTCACATACACTTAATTCACTTGTTTCTTCGGGTCTTTGTTGTAAGAGTGACTACCAGAAGCGTTTGACTACTCCGCCATCTTGGCCCTGCCTCCCTGTCTTTCTCTACACCTCACTTACCTAGCCCTAATCTTAAATCAATCCAGTATCCTGGCACCCAAGCTCTGCTGGAGAAACGAAGCCAGCCTGCAGACAAACACTGTTCTTGATGCCTGGTCCCAGCTACCCTGTAGCCAGCCCATCCAACCATTTCTATGTTCATAGTAAGTAGTCTCTCCCATCCCTCACCATGGCAAGTCAAAACCATTGGCAATCTCCTTCTGCTGCCCCTCCACCCTGCTCCCTCCACCTCAGCAGGTCTCGTCCCTCCTACTTCACAGATAAATTAAAGCTTGCCGGGAATTTTCCCTCCTGACTTCCAAGGCTCATGCGTCTTTCTCCCCTTCAGATGGTCTTTTCTACTTGTCTAAGGTGTCTTGGTGGTGCAGTGGTTAAGAGTTTGGCTGCTAACCAAAAGGCTGGCAGTTCGAATCCACCAGCTGCTCCTTGGAAACCATATGGGGCAATTGTACTCTGTCCTATAAGGTCGCTATGAGCTGGAATCCATTCAACGGCAATGGGTTTGTTTTTTTTTGGTTAAGGTGTCTTAGAGAATTTTCATAAGAATCTCCTCCCTCTCGTGTTTTCAGTATCTCCTTCTCCTATATCCTCATCTTCTATCTACCTTCAGCAGACTATTTATTCTCTGGTTTCCGCCTCCATAGCTCTGCTAAATTTGCCAATAACAGCCTAACACTGCCCCTCAATAACCCTTTTCAACTATGTCAGTTGATATCTTTACATTATTTGATACAGTCAATCATCCCATTCTTCCTTAAATTCTCTTCTGTTTGTCCTCCACAACCATGCTCTTTACAGCTCTCCTCTTGTACTTCAGACCTTTCCTTCCAGTCTTCTTCCCTGATTCTTCCTTCTTATTCTTCTCCTGTATGTCTGTGTTTCTACGAGGGAGCTGAAGTGGTGAGATCAGGATTCAGAGCCACACACACAGTAGAACTCCAGATTCTAGCTACACAGGCTCTGTATTGTGAAATGGCTACAGCAGCTGGCTTTAGAGTTACACAAAAAAGAGTTCAAACCCCACTCGACCACTTCGTGGATAGATGCTTTGGGGCAAGTAATTTAGCCTTTTTGAGTGTTGGTTTTCTCATGTATAGAATATAGATAATAATGCCACCCACCTAGGCTTGGTGTGAGGAATAACTCTGCTAACACAAAGCGCTTAGCACCAGTGTCTGCAAATAGTAGCTTTCTGATAAATGGCATCTATTATTATTTTATTGGTTTGGTGTTTCTTCAAATATTTATCTGTTTTCAGAGTCACGTAAGGTAGAGAATCATTTAGGGCAGCATTACATTAGAGCAGGAGAGAGGTATTCTTGCCACACCAATTGAACCTATTTAATAATTACCTGAGCTATTTATCTTTAGCCTAATTCTTCCTTAAGTTTATGAGGCTTTCATCCTTTTGGGGACACATTGAATTGAATGTCTTACCAGCACTGTTAGCCAGTGGCTCCTAACAGCCCCCCTCAATTTAACCTAGACTCTCTGTGGACTAACGAGACAATTCTCACTATCTTTAAGACAATCCTTGAACAACAAAGACAGAAATGTTTGATAACCTGTTAAGCAAGTCAGAACATTTCTAATTTTGTGGAGAGTTTTTTATCTATAGGTTTGTCATCCAGAGAAAGACAGAAGAATCTGTTGACTAAAAGCTCTTGATAAAGGATAATTTTTTAGAAAAAGAAAATCATGACTGCCATACAAACGGAGCCCTGGTGGTGCAGTGGTTAAGCATTTGGCTGCTAACCAGTTCGAATCTGCCTGCCGCTCCTTGGAAACCCTCTGGGGCAGCTCTACTCTGTCCTATGGGGTCACTAAGAGTCAGAATCGACTCACAACAATGGGTTTGGTCTTGGTCTCTTGGTCATACAAATATAAAATAGGCATTTGTCAAATATTTTATTTAACTCATTAATTAATGAGAGAATAAGATATTACAACTAGGTCAAAGGAGAAGCTTGAGTATATATATGTATATATATACAGGGTATTGAGAATGAGAGCCCTGGTGGCGCAATGGTTAAGAGCTCAGGCTGCTAATCAAAAGGTTGGCAGTTCCCATCTGACAGCTGCTTCTTGGAAACCCTATGGGACAGTTCTACTCTGCCATATGGGGTCACTATGAGTCTAAATCAACTCAACAGCGTGTGGAAATGAACTTACAGATAGATGCAAAACTGTCAGTATCCACAGGACAATGGTTAATTTAGTTCCTCCATCCACAATTCATTTGCATTTCTATGGTCAGGAATTATTTCTATTATTATCCATTTTCTACATCTTACAGAGTTGTATAATAGTTTTAACACAATGAAAGGGAGAGAGAAACCTGACAGGTACACTAGGTGGACCGCACCAGTTTTTGGGTTTTTCCCCCATTTCAAAGTTTTTCACATTTTTCCTGACAGTTTAATTCTTAAAACTAGGAAGGATCCACCTGTACATTTTTCTACGGCTTGATAGGATATGCAGACATATATGGTAAGACTGCCCAACCAATGGCAAGACAGGTTAGAATATCTTAACTAGTTCCAGAACAATATATAGTGGTCAGAGTGTGAATAGGTTATAGAACCCCTACTTTTTATTTCCAGAACTATTTGTTTAGTACTTTGAGCAACTGTTTCCTCATTTCCTTACATGTAAAATGACATGCAGGTTTTTTCTAGTCTTGGGTTTTAGAGTAGACAGTATGGGAGAAATTACAGAAGCAGGGAAAATAAGATTCACCACTTTAGGATAGAACAGAATAACAGACTAGAACAATGACTGTCTGACTTACATGTCCCCTTCATTCTTCCTTCCTCCTCACCCTCTGGGCCACATTATAACATCTGTTACAGGACCTCTCTGGGAAGGAGGCGAGTGGGCGCTAGTGCAACATAGGACTTCAGTGGGAAGAGGGGAGTGGGTGCTAGTGCCACGTAGGACTTCAGTGGGAAGCGGGGAGTGGGCGCTAGTGCCACGTAGGACTTCAGTGGGAAGAGGGGAGTGGGCGCTAGTGCAACGTAGGACTTCAGTGGGAAGAGGGGAGTGGGCGCTAGTGCCACGTAGGACCTCACTGGGAAGAGGGGAGTGGGCGCTAGTGCCATGTAGGAACTCACTGGGAAGAGGGGAGTGGGCGCTAGTGCCATGTAGGACCTCACTGGGAAGAGGGGAGTGGGCGCTAGTGCCATGTGCATGGAACCTGATACAGAATCGCCGTGGCATCTCCATAATGAGATCACAATGGAATCCTTGTCAGAGCTCCCTTTGCTGTGACCCTGATGCTGAGCATGAACTTCGGGCACATGCCCCACAGTTCATCCAGCTGGAGCCCTAGACGAACAAAGAGGGTGATGTCATCTTTGGCACTCGGTTTAAGTCCCATAAAGTCTGTGCCTAGTATCTCACAAGAAGATGGATCACCACCCTCAGCTCTGTGTTTACAAAGGCATCAGCAGTAAAGACACATACCTTTTAGTAAAAGAAAACCACAGCCACTTTCATCACAGGGAGAAAGGAAGAATCGATTTTTTTAAACACCATGAGTAATTTAGGAAATACTATATAAATATAACGAGACCCCTCTTTGCTAGATATTCATATCACCAGAGCACATGAGAAGAATTTTTTTTTTTTGCCTTTATTTTCCGTGAACGAGAGCTCTTTGTCTCTTGTAAATATTGATGTAAGCATCAGTTACTATGTCGGCCTTTGCAGTACTTTACAATTTCCATTTTAATAATAACATTGAAAAGACCAAAATAAAGATTTCTGTGCTCTGAGGAGACTCCATTCTTTCTCAAATTACACAGTTTATATTTTATTTTTTATTTCACCACCTCTACATAGCAGTAACAGTGATTAAACAGAACTGCTTTTTTTTTCTTTTTCCTTTTACAAATAACTTTCAATTCTACCCTGCTTCTTTCACAATCAGACCCATTAGGCGTGGCTTTTAACATAAAGTAAATGTTTTAACTGCATCTTTGGAGAAGGCTTTCAAGGAAAAACACAGAGAAAGAACTTACATCAGGGACCCAAACTTTGGTGGAGTTTAAGCTCATTTAAATATTTGTAAGCTAATCCTTCTACCTTTCATGAAAAAAAAGTCTATCATTTGCTTGAGAGCACTGCCAACTGCCATTAGATTTGGTATTACCTGTTCCTTTAAAAGATAAATGTCTAAGTATTTAATGGGAAAGGATGTCAGGAATACTTGTAGATATATTCTTTCCCTAAACACGTGCACGCACACACACACACAAAATAAAGTTCAAAGAAAAAGGAACTTGCATATTGTTGCTTGCTTTTTGCAGCAAAAACTATGTTGAGAAAGAGCTATAGCTGCTGACGGTGAACAAAAATGGAAGCACTTCGTTTTATCATAGAGTTGACTAATGCAAAACCTGTACTCGATTTCATTTCCAAAATAACCAAGGCAATTTTGTGATTTTTCTCTCTAATTCTTGCCATTCATAATAACAGATAATGTATGTTTAGTGCTCAAATCCTGCCAGGCACTGTGCTAAGTGCTTTACATGCACGATTTCTAACCCTTACAACAATTTTATGAACCAGGTGCCATTATTCTCAGTCCCTTTTCACAGCTAAGGAAATTGAGGCTTTGAGAGGTTAAGAACTTGTCCAGAGACACAGAGCAAATAGAGGCAGAAATGGGTTTTACCCATCAGCTAACTCCAAAACCTATATTTGGCAATTCTGTATCCACTGCCATGGCCTTGCGGTAGGAATCCGTGGCAAGCATTGTCTTTCCTGTTTTGTGTAAAGCGGCTTAAAATTCAGTAGTAGGGCGTGCTAAAGAGATTCAGAAACGCAAGTAACCACTACCTGGCAATACTTCTTAGACTCTGTAGCAATCTTTCCACAACATCCCCATTTCTCCTTAGGGTTAAAGCATGTGGAGTGCCTTGATTTCATTGTCTAAATTGTTAACAAGCTTTATCGAATTCTCTTTAGCCTGAAAAATTCCAATAAAATTTGCCTGCAGATGCCCTTTCCCAGGTCCTCCTTGTGTTTTTCTCTTATTCCTCCAACTACATTAAATTTTTAAACAATACTGTCCGCAATGAAAATTACTTACATGAAATCCTTTTGTGATCCTTCTGGTCAGGTTCAGCAGGAACCCAATTATACCATGTAGCGATAAGGCTCCAGAGAATCTGTTAAGTAAAGATATCAATTTGTCAAAATACGTTACACTTGTCACTGAGGCAATATCTTAATTACCGAAGATTTTTAGGTAACCGGGGAGAAAATCATCATTATCCCAAACAAAAAAAAAAAAAGAAAGTTTTAACTCAGAGAAACTAAAAACTCTTTACTTTCTCTCTTCTTAATCATCCAAACTTCTCCACTGTTATCAAGTAACAGCCTTCAGTAAGAACAGGACAAGGGTTTCCAGCCTACAGAAGGTGAGCCTTCGGAAGTGGGATGGTTAACGTTATGTGCCAACTTGGAGAGGCTATGAGTCTCAGTGGTTTGGCAGACATTGAACTGATTGCTCTTCCATAATGAAATATGATGTAATCACCTCCATGATGTGATCTGATGTGATCAGCCAATCTGTTGAATTACAAGTTTTCTTGGGGGTGTGGCCTGCCTCCAGTATATAAATGAATGGTCCAGCAAGGCTAGCTCTCCCTCTCCCTCTCTCTCTCTCTCTCTCAACCTTGCACTCTTCTCATCATCTGATCTCTGGTTCTTGGGACATAAGCCTGCAGAAGTTTTCAGCCTGCCACCTGACCTGAAGATTTTGGATTCTCTAGCCCCCACCACCCTACGAGCCAGTAGAAGCCTCCAACCTGCCGCCTGACCTGCAGATTTTGGGTTCATCAGCCCCTGCAACCACATAAACAAGCAGAAGTCTTCAGCCTCCCACCTGACTTGGGGATTTGGAAATTGCCAGTCCCCACAATTGTGTGAGCCATTTCCTGGAAGTAAATCTTATATGTAAACATATAATTCACTAGTTTTGCTCCTCTAGAGAATCCAGAATAAGACAGGAGACTTCTGCTGCTCTGTCGACTCTTTCTTAGATTGCATACATTCTTAATATCAGAGGACTCTCTGGGTGGCACAAACTGTTAAGCACTCAGCTAACAAACTAAAGGGTGGCGGCTCAAGTCCACATAGAGATGCCTCAGAAGAAAGGCCTGGTGATCTACTTTAGAAAAATCAGCCATTGAAAACCCTGTGGAGCACAGTTGTACTCTGACACAAATGAGGTTGCCATGAGTTGAAATCAACTTGGTGGCAACTTTTTATTTTTTAGTATCAGAAGCTATGGCTCCTGATAAAACAACACATATACGCACACACATCTCAGTGAGGTCCTTTGCTATTTTTACTCTTCTGTTATTCAATAAACATTTATCGAGGACCCACTATTTTGTCACCTTTGGGGCTGAGATTATAATTTACTTAACCAGAAAGATAATCTCCTGCTCTTAAGGAGCACACCATTTAGTGGAAGAAAGTGAAACCGACGAGAAACGATTAAATATAATGCATAATGTTACTTTTGAAGTATCGAGTAATTTAGGAGGAGGTAGAATTCAGTCAACCTAATGGGGAGTGAGAAAAAAGTCATTCCACGTCTCACACCCCAGGCTCCTGCCTGGACCCCTGTAATAGTACAAATAGCTTCCTCTCAGGGCTGCCTGAATAATTTATGGGGCCCAGTGCAAAATGTGCCTTTAAAGGTACTAAAATATCAGAAAATAAAAATCATTTCTCCCTCGCTGTCACTCACTCTCTCACTATCATGGTGTTTTATATTTGCTGTTTAATGTCACACTCCCTTGGGCACAGGATGCAAGAGTCACCGGAGTACCCGCCCCACGACTTGGTGAGCATGTGACATGCATCACACCAAACCTGCGTGGTAATCACACGTGGTCCCTGATTTCTAGAAAGCCAGGAAGCCATTAGAAAAAGGGAACTAATAACTAATATGGATTTCTCCATAAACACCATGTCCTTCAGATCAGAGCCTGGACGCACATGAGCACATGGAAAGTATCTTTTATTACTTACAATAAGAAGCAGACAGTGTACAACAGATGAGCAGCCGCCCCCACTCCTGGCTGAAAAGGTACTGGAGTGAGATTGGAAAACTTCCATGCACGCCCCACTTGAAGTTGTGGGGGTACTTAAATGGGACAGTTATATAGCACACCAATTCCCCCTGGCTTCAAGAAACTTCCCAGGGGATATAAAGGAAGCTTTCACATAAGCCTTTCACCTGGCATCATGGTTGAGGGACACAATGGGAGCCTACCCTCTGGCAGTCTCTCCCTGGCCCGGTCGGTCCGCTTAGGTGGCTGTAAGCTGAATGCTATGTGTGCCCCACTAGCACCATAGCTAAAGAGACAAAGAAAAATATCTCTCTCGGCTGTTTTATACCCCAGCTTATGTGACCCTTTATACGGAGAATTTTCCCACCTAACCATGCTAGCAGAGGGTGTTCAGATATCTTGGCACCTTGCCCAAAATTATATCTCCTTTACCCTACTGGGAGCCCTGGTGGTGCAGTGGTTAAGTGCTACAGCTGCTAACCAAAAGGTCAGCGGTTCAAATCCACCAGCCATTCCTTGGAAACCCTGTGGGGCAGTTCTACTCTGTCCTATAAGTTCACTATGAGTTGGAATTGACTCGACAGCAATGGGTTTGGTTTTGTTTTCACTCTGCTGACATTTAGACAAACCATTAGGCTTGGAGGGGGTGTGGGATGGTTTGTTCCTGAAGCCCAAAGATGCTATCAGGGGGAGATTTAGGGAAGACCATAGCCGCTAGGCTTGCCCTAAGGACTACCCCTCACAGCATGTATTTGCTAGCCCACCAGCTACTGGGTTGCTCCTTCCACCAGCTGCAGGACCTATGCCACGTTGCAATAAGTAATGTATCGTGCCCCGGCCAAGGGCAGGAATGTCGAGTCAGGCATCTCCCCTTCCTACAGGACTGCTGTCTCAACCTATGATGAAAATGATGACCCTCAAGAGGTACAACCGCCATGATGGGACCAGCTTGGTACCTGGAGTGGGGTAAAGCAGAGACTAACACCCACTGAGTTGCCCAAGCTGCTGTGCTTTTCCCATCCTAAGATGCTGTGGGGTGTTCACACATGCCCCTCACCCTTCCCATGTTCTTGCTCAGGTCACCACTTCACTGACAGCAGCACCAACTGGGATGAGTGTGGGGAAGGGACGGTCTGGTGGTACCAAGGTGCCAGGGATCATGGGAGTAGACAGCCTGGGGGAGGCAGAGAGGTGGCAGGAGTCCAACTGCATGTGAGCCAAGTCTGCAAGCCCCCAGCACATGTCCTATTGTTCAAAGCTAAAATGATTAAGAATTTCAAAACAGCAACCACAGAGCATTACAGCTGTAAGAGGAGGCCCTTCTGAGCACACAGTGCTGGGCCTTGGGTGACTGCACAGGCCACATGCCCATGTAGCCAGCCCTGTTCCTTCCCACCAACCTCCCACCCTGTCAGAGTACTATCGTCTGTTACTACTCTAAGCAAGAAATTTATCAAGTACCCTTCTTAATTTTTCTTTAACAGCCATTACTCTAAGATAAAGTTAAAATGTCTGAACCTGGCATAAAAGAGGTTTCAAAATGTGGCCTCACCTTTATCGCCAATCTTATCTCTTCCCACTGCTTTCCACTATGTCTCCTATCTCACATGCCATTTGCTATAGCTACTCTGAACTTCTTGTTGCCACTTCCTTGCATTTGACTTACTGTTTCCCTCACTGGAAAAGTCCATGGCCCCCTTTAACAGTAGCTCCCTTTCAAGGCTTATATTGAAGCTTATGTCTACCTAATTTCCCCAGATGCTTGATCACACTCCTCTCACTTAGCATCATGCCTTGCTCCTTGCTTTCCTTTGTTTCCCCAATGTCTTGGTATAGTTCCTAGAGCACACTTCCAATGACAAAGCCCAGGAAACTCTTAGATGATGCCAATTAAAATATTTGATCCTGAATGAAAGTCATATACACCCCAACTTTGCTGATAACCCTTACCCATAAAGAGAGTCATGCGCTGGGGCAGCAGGAGGAGAACTCAACAGATTGCCAATGGTTTTGACTTGCCATTGTGAGGGATGGGAGAAACTACCTACAATACGTGGTTGGCCAGGTATCTAAGATACTGGATTGATTTAAAATTAGGAACAGGTAGGTGAGGTATAGAGAACAACAAGAGGTACAAGGGACATGGCGATGCTAGCAAAAATGACTAAAGGGATAAAGGAGAAGGGGGTAGTCTAGCTGGATATAAAAATAATTGAGCCTGGTTGGTATCCTAAGCTGATAAAATAAGTGGAGAGCCAAGTAATGGGGACTTTAATAGGAGGAAGAATGGGTGGTGAAAAGAAAAAAGCTTGAAGAAATTTGACTCATTCTAAAGTATTCGATAAGGTTTTTTTTTTTTTTCTTTTTAAATCTGAGAGACTAAAATTGGTTAAAACTTTGAAAGAGACCTCAGTGTGAATCTGATTGATCCATAAAAAGCTTTCCTATCTGCAGTAATGGGTAACTATACTAGAAATTTTCACAGAAGCACAAACTCTCAAAGTCATCAGCTACAATAGTTAATACGTACTAATAACTGTGTTTGAGAAATAAAAATCAGGACTTTAAAAGGTGTGAACTCAGTCCACTGGTTCCCAATGAATTGAGCTGGGTTTTAACTAATTTGAGGTGGATTCACTCACAAGCCATAATCTAGGAAATTGAAATAAAAATAAGTAACTTTTCATAGTATAATTTATATTTTTCACCAACTGCTGCAAGTTTGAGAATCTTACACATACTCATTGCCATCGAGTCAATTCTAACTCATAGTGACCTTATAGGACAGAGTAGAACCGCACCATGGGGTTTCCAAGCAGCAGCTGGTGGATTTGAACTGCTGTAGTTCTTAACCACTGCACCACCAGGGCACCAACATCTTACTCATAGTAGGCACTAAATAAGTATATCAAATCAAAGACTTCTAAACCCAAGTGATGAGTCAATCAATATTTTAGAAATACTCTGCCAAAGATGATGGAGTGGGGGGTAGAAGAATTAAAGCAACTGGGTTCAGGAGGAGTGTGTGTATGCATGGGTGTGTGTGTATGTAAGAAGCTCTCAATAGTTCTCTGTATTTTCCCCTTAGTTTTTCTCAGAATGGTTGTACCACCTTACATACCCACCAGCAGTGCATGAGAGAGAGTCCCATTTACTTATATTCTCAATAATGTTTGGTATAGTCATTCTTTTTAGGTTTAGCTATCTTTATGGGTGTTCAGTGGTATCTCATTGTGATCTTGGTTTGCATTTCCTAATGTTAAATGATGATAAGCATCTCTTCACGTGTTTATTTGTCATCCATAAATCAAATCTTCTTTGTGAAGTGTCTGTTCAACTCTTTTACCCATTTCTAAGTTGAGTTGTTCATTTTTGTTACGAGGTCTTTAAATTTATTCATATGTTCTGGATACAATTATTTTTTATCAGATACATGCTTTGCAAATATTTTTTCCAGTCTGTGGCTTATGTTTTCATTCACTTAACAGTACCTTTGGAAGGGCAGAAGTCCAATTTATCCTTTTTTTTTCAGGATTGTGCTTTTGGTGTTGTATCTAAGAAATCTTTACCTAACTTAAATTCACAAAGATTTTCAACTAGAATTTTTATGCATTTGTGTTTTACATTTAGATTTAATATCCAGCTTTTGTTCAATTTTTTACATGGTGCAATATATAGATCAAACATATATTTATACACACACACATGCACAGTGGCACACTGGCTAAGAGCTCAGATGCTAACCAAAATAGCAGCAGTTCAAATCCACCAGCCGCTCCATAGAAACCCTATGGGGCAGTTCTACTCTGTCCTTTAGGGGTGCAATAAGTCGGAATCAACTTGACAGCAACAAGTTTGGTTTTTGGTTTATATATATATATATATATATATATGATATATACATATAGATAGATAGCTAACTAGTTTTTTGACACAATTTGTTGAAAAAGACTATCTTTTCTTGATTGAATTTCCTTTAAATTTTTATTGAAAACCAGTGCTCACACACATATGAGCTTATTTCTGGATTCTATTCTTTTGTCTATTTGCCTGTCTTGACACCAGTGTCACATCATCTTAATTACTAATTACTTAACCGTTATTATAATTAGTCCTGAAACCAGGTAGTGTTAGTTTTCCAACTTTGTTCTTTTTTTTTTTCAAAGTTGTTTTAACCTTTCTAAGTCTTTCGCATTTCCATATTAAATTTAGAATCAGTTCGTCAATTGCTACTAATAGGCCTGTTGGTATTTTGATAGGGATTGCATTGACTATTGATCTATTTGGGAAGAATTGATATCTTAACAATGCTGAGTCTTCCAAACAATGAACAAAGAATATCCCTCAATTTATTTAGGTTTTCCTTAATTTCTCTAAGCAATGATTTATAGTTTTTAATGTACAGATCTTTTATATCTTTCATCCGATTCATCCCTCAGTATTTTATATTTTTGGTGCTACTGTAAACGTGATTATTTTAGATTTAATTTCCAAGGAGACTACTCTTTACATTAGGATACACACTCATTTTATTTTTCCAGGGCACTGTGTTTAAGTCCTTATAAATTCAAAATTACTGCCAGAATTTTCAAGTCATTTTATGGATATCTTCTTTTCCACTTAATCTATTGAAGAAAAATCCCCTCAAAAAAAGTACCTGTTCTTTTGATGGACTATATAATAGAAGTTTGGGAAAGGCACTTAGTAAGAAACTGAATGAGGTTATTTATCCAATTGTGTGGACAGCTTTAAGGGGAATTTCTTTTTATATACTTCTGAGTCTGATGCATTGGACAATAGTACTCTAGATATTAAGAGAAAAGGAGACCATTGGGATAAAGCTTCTTGTGATCTCCAGTGGACAGCACTCCAGAGGATGTGTGTTTACCTACCTATATTATATTTGCTGCTGGGAGACCAAAGTACCATTTAGTAGGTTACTTTTTCCAGAGCACTGGATGGTGTTTGGTTCTCTGTGGGGTTAATTTAACTAAGACAGTTAATTCAGTCAATGCATTTCCCCCAGAGAAGCTTTTACTCACCCTCATTTTCCACTGAATTGAGGAGAGGCTGCATTTCCCTTATTTTTGGTATATCTATATCTAACATTACTCCTTTGGGTACTTAGCAGCACTGAAATTACAAAATGAATTAAGATTGATGACGGACTTTGGCAGAAGCTGTAAAGCTGTTGGGTACAAGCTGAGAATGTGAATTGTTTCTAAAATCCCCGATGACTGTGGTTTTTTCTTAAGGCCCACTGAATCATACTATGGAATATGGGCCTTGAAAAGCAAATCTCCACCCAAATTCAACAGCTATTTTGAAGTCGTGTGACCTGGATACCTGAATACAGGCAGCCATTTTCTTATTTGTGAATATTAATTAGTGATTCATCATATTCCTGTGCTTTACGGGTTGGTAAGCACGCCTGGAAGTCTTGGGGGCACACTAGACACTCGCATTCTTAACCAAAACATTGCTCAGAATCAAACCTGTCATTCTCATAATACACATGACCCTAACTTAAGTCTACATTATGAATCGGCATAAGCACTAGACTGGAACTCCTTAGAATTGGGTTTTAGTCCAAGTTTTGCCATGACTAACAGTATGATGTTGGACAACCAGTACCACATCTTTAAGCTTCTGCTTCTTCATTCACAAAACGTAAAGATTGGTTCAAAGATTACTAAAGACTGTTTCAGGTCTAAATGGTTAATATTATTTTGATGAGATGGCCATTGTCTTTTCTACAAATAAATATTATGACTTTCAGTGTTCTTGGTTGCAGGCATCAGAGGAAAAAAAAAACAGCCCTGGCTCACTTAAGAAAAAGGGAATTTGTTGATTAAGTGTGTGGGTTGGGAGAGTAAGGGGAGACCAGAGGCTCTGACTTTGTCAACAGGAAAGACCAGGGAGCTGTGAAGAGCCAGGTGGCAAGACAGTCTGTTCACAAGGGCCTTTAACTGTACCCTCTTCCCTGCACACAGGCAAGGAGAGAGAAGACCTGGCACGTGGCGTATCCAGTGTGGGAGGCTGGCACCATCTTCCACCAATGCCACACATAATGGGGGCGAGAGACTCGTGAAGGGACAGTGAAAGATCACAGCAAGATGGAGCAAGATGAAGCACCTTCCCTTCCACAAAATGGCAGACAACCACTGGGAAAATCTTACATTATGTAATGAACATTAAGTTAAATATTCTTGTAAGAGTTAACAAAAAAATAAAGCAAACCATCCCGAAATTTTTAACGTCTCTTGACAATCACATTTTGACAATAACTTTCTAAATAAAACACAAATTAGAAGTGGAAAGCTGCCACCAATTTTTTCTAGACTTTATTGATCTCATCTGTCAACTGTTAACTTATCTGTTAACTGCTTTGTTTGTTAAAAGCTGAACTTGGAAATAGATGAATTTTGAGGATTCCTCACTGCTAGAAGCTCTATGGTTATATACTGAAGATGTGATAGACTTTTTTCCTCTATCATGCTTCCCTGCTCTCTCTATTTTTTTTTTTTTTTTTTTGTACTTTAGATGAAAGTTTACAGAACAAACTAGATTCTCATTAAACAATTAGTACACATATAGTTTTGTGACTCTGGTTACCAATCCCACAACTTGTTAATACTCTCCCTTCTCAACCCTGGGTTTCCTATTACCAGTTTTCCTTTCCCCTCCTGCCTTCTAGTCCCTGCCCCTGGGCTGCTATGCCCCTTCAGTATCATTTTGTTTAAATGGGCCTGTCAGCTGAAGGATGAACCTCAGGAGTGACTTCCTTACTCAGCTAAAAGTGTGTCCGGGGGCCATACTATCGGGGTTTCTCCAGTCTCTGTTAGGCCAGTAAGTCTGGTCTTTTTTTTGTGAGTTAGAATTTTGTTCTACATTTTTTCTCCAGCTCTGTCTGGGACTCTCTATTGTGATCCCTGTCAGAGCAGTCAGTGGTGGTAGCCGGGCACCATCTAGTTGCGCTGGACTCAGTCTCGTGGAAGCTGTGGTAGCTGTGGACCATTAGTCCTTTGGACTAATCTTTCCCTTGTGTCTTTGGTTTTCTTCATTCTCCCTTGCTCCAGACAGGGTGAGACCAGTGGAGTATCTTAGACGGCTGCTCACAAGCTTTTAAGACCCCAGACGCTACTCACCAAAGTAGGGTGTAGAACATTTTCTTCATAAACTACGTTATGCCAATTGCCCTGCTCTCTCTTTATGCAGAGGTTAATTCTCCTAAAGGGGGAAGACAACTGCTCACAATAAATTGATGGTTTCACTCAGTTCTATAGTCTCAATTTATAGATATTCTCTAATGATTAAGTCTACTACATTTATATTTTTTCTAAAAAGCTTCCTGGAAAATACTGTTTACATTATATTAAAATGCTAGTAATCATATTTAATTATCCCTCATCTGAAGATACTGTTACATCTCTTTTCCTCAACTCTGAAGTAAGAATTTTTAAAAATTTTTATTACTTTAAAATAGCTATCCAAAACTTCCCTTAGACATGAAACTTTATTTTGGATATCCCTAGAAGTTCAAGTTCTTACTGAACTCACTATTTTGGTTCTCATTTCACGTTTAAGTATTTTGAAACCTTTTTATACTGATTCTTATTTTGCTCATTTTTAGTTAATAAAGTATCTCTAAAGCCTTGATTATTGTGTATGTTACTTTTCTTTTCCATCCCTACTAGAAATTAATATCAGTGAATGCTCATTGATTCAACGAATATTTAGTGAGCAGATACTATCAATTATTGTTCTAGACATATAACAAACCCATTGCTGTCCAGTCAATTCCAACACATGGTGACCCACGTGTGTCAGACCAGAACTGCACTCCATAGGGTTTTCAATGGCTATAATCTTACGGAAGTATATCACCAGGACTTTCTTCCGCAGTGCCCCTAGGTAGAGCTGAACTGCCAGCCTTTTGGTTAGTAGCCTGGCACAAACTTGTTTACACCACCCAGAGGCCTTAGACATAGAACAGGTATTCACTTACATTCCTTTGTAAACTATGATAATTGCACTTTTTTTTTTTTTTGCTTGATTGTTTTGCCACCAAAACTTTAGTTGTGAAAACAAAACACTAACTTGCTTGACTGTTTTTATTTTATTTTACTGGAAATAGTAATGGAGGCCCTTTCCATCCTTCACTTCTTGTAAACACACATCCAGGAAAAGGAAATTCTTTGAAATCTGAAGAAATCATTAAATTATCTACCTAGAAGAGATCTTACAGAGGTTTCTAAACTTTTAAATTAGTAATGATTTTTTTTCAAATTAAGTCATACATAGGACTCCAGTTATTTGTAACAGCCAGAATTTCACTTCAGCTTTGATAATAAAGAGATATTGTACATATCCAAGTTTATAACGTTTTCTTACTTCAGCAGCACTAAATTAAAACAAAGAAGACTTGGTGGCACAATGGTTAAGTTCTGGGCTGCTAATTGAAAGGTCGGCGGTTCAGGCCTATCCAGTGGCTCTGAGGGCAAAAAGATCTGGCAATCTGCTCCTATAAAGATTATAGCCTAGAAAACCGTATGGGACAGTTCTACCCTCTCCTATCGGGTTGCTACAGGGTTGTTACAAGTTGGAATCGACTTGACCACAACAAAAACAAATGAAAGCAATGAGCCAGTTTCGATAAACGTAGAAATTGAAAACTGGAGTGACATTATGGGTGGCATTTGTAATCATATCAACCTCAACATCTCATTGATTTTTGCACTGTGGTACAGTTATACACTTCCACAAAGACATGTACTCGCAAACAATAATCACTGTTTACCAGTTTGCCTTGCACTCTGGGAATACTTTTCAATTACTCTAATTTAGGAGCCCTGGCGGTGCAGTGGTTAAGAGTTCGGCTGCTAACCAAAAGGTCGATAGTTCGAATCCACCAGCCGCTCCTTGGAAACCCTATGGGGCAGTTCTACTGTGTCCTACAGGGTCGCTATGAGTGGAATTGACTCAATGGCAACAGCTTTGGTTTGAATCTAGGAGTTGGAAAAAGGAGGTAAACCCAAAAAAAACCATTGTCATCAAGTCCATTCCAACTCATAGTGACCCTATAGGACAGAGCAGAACTGCCTCGTAGGGTTTCCAAGCAGGGGCTGGTGGATTCGAACTGTCGACCTTTTGGCTAGCAGCCCAGCTCTTAACCACTGCACCACCAGGACTCCAACTGACAACATCTAACATCTGCTCACATTCTCTTTCATGAAAATAAAAGTCAGACAAGAAGCTCGCAAACTTTCAGATAAAACCCATAAAAGACGCTATCGCGACTTGGCGAGCTACCCGCTCGCTAGGTATTGCACGAGTTCTGCGAGGCGGCGATGAGCGTATGCGCGAAGCAGAGGCGACAGCGCCCCAGCTAACGTCTAATTGGACTTGGCTTATGCGTGCTTGTTGGTGTAGTCACTCATACATTTTTATTTGGAAGAACAAGCACAGGCCTGCACTGAAAAAAGGAAAAGAAAACAGGCCTTCCTGATCTATGAACATTTACAAGAAGTTCAAATACATACTGGTAGACTGAAGGTCCTTTTTCCAAAGACCGCACCTGACTAACTTAATTTAGAACAAACTGCTGAATGGGTTAACTGTGCTTCAAGGGACACAGTATGAAAAACCCTAACCTTGTCCAACGATTTCTCTCCGTGGGTGAGAAACCGCGGCCATGTGAAGTCAAGCAAAACACACAAGACCTTCCTCTCCATTGCTTAGGCTGTTCCCTTGACTTGGAGTCCATACCCCTTCAATTCTAACCGGCAAATCTTAATCTTGTTTTTACAGTCCTTCTCGGCTATAGACTCCCAGGAGCTTTCGTTTTCCCTCAGGCAAACATCATCTCTGTCTTTCTCTTCTCTATCTCTGTCTCTGTGCCTCTCTCCTTGTCTCTGTCAGTCTGTCTCTCTAGATCAGCGAAGCATTTGAAATTTAACATATTCCCTCATTCCATCCTGTATCCGAGGGCAGAAACCTCTTGATCTCACTTTAGTGTAACTCTTGCTGCATCTAACAACAGCCTGCACATTGTAGGCACTAATTAGTGACATCATTGAATTGTTTACCCAGAAATACATGATCTTTACTAGGTCATTTGCATCAAAATAGCTTGTATTTCGCTTGATTTACTCAGTGTCTTCTGCGATCCCTTTCGCATTCTGGGATTCTGTAGATTCCTTCCCAGGCTTTCATACTACAATATTTTTTCTGCTGCCTTTTAATCCAATTCTGTTAAAAAGCATCGCTGTTTAAATTGGCGAAAAAGAGATGTTACAAGAAAGGTAGGAGAGTGTTGACAACATCTAATTTGCCTGTGTCCTTTGACTGAGGGGCTGCTGAAAGATTAAACAGCCGACATGCGAGATTGCACCCAATTATAATAAATAAATCTGTCTCTTTGTGTTTGTTAATGCATTCTCTCGTAATTGTGTGCTTTTTTCTATTTTTTCATAACCTCCTCAAACTAACACAGGATAGCGCACATCTCAAAATGTCACTTTCACTCTTGTTGCAGGTCTGGTTCTCCAGACGCAGTTTGGCAGACGGGGCTTTTACTGGGGACAAACACCTTTGGAAAGGGAAGAGCAAGAAGCAGGATTGGACAGAAGGACAAGTCCCATGGAAAGCTCTAGGTATATATGGCCGATTAGAGGTGACCCATGTTGGGGATGGACTGACATGACTGGGCCTCTATAACCCTGCCTCGTTCACTCATCCGATACGTGCTGCCCAGGAAAGGCATGCCCTTGAGCAAGCTGGGTCTCTGCAGATGAACCAGACCCTAAAGAAGCTGGCAACTGCGGCAGAGTCCTTCCTTGGAGGGCGATTCAGATGGCACATCTCAATGTTCACCATATATCTCCTCATATAATATCCTCTCCCAAAAATGGGGACACAGATTATTTTTAATTTTTTGAGACTGAAAAACAGAGGCAAGGAGCTAAATTGCCATCAGCAGTCCCAGCTAAACATTCAGTTAGCAAGCCCCATGACTGCCTTGGCAGACTAAACTCGTTGCTGTCAATTCCGACTCATAGTGACCCTACAGGACAGAGTAGAACTGCCCCAGGGAGTTTCCAGGGAGCACCTGGTGGATTCAAACTGCCAACCTTTTGGTTAGCAGCCGTAGCTCTTAACCACTGCACCACCAGGGCTCCTTAGCAGACATAGGGGAGTTTATTTCCCTACAGCCTGAATATTGTGATTTTACCACACTGATTACATTACAGCTTCATAGTTCTACATAGTGAATCCTCGCATTACCTAACATTTGTTAGATTGAAATTCTCCAATTTCAAATACCAAAGAATATAATTTTTTTTTTTTAAGATTTCAGTTCCTGAAATAAGTAGAATTGGCTAATTATCCAAACCTCAAGAGGATTTGTTTAATTTCTCTGAGCATATCAAACATTGTTTTACGATGTGGGGGTTTGGATCACTTTTCTCCAAAATGTGACCGTATGACAGTGTGATATTAATGATGAAAAATTAAGATTATAAACTGTTTTAGTGGGATCACAAATCAGTCTGACTTGTAACAAGTCAATCCTTGATAATCAGGGATCCATTTTCTGAGTCTTGCTATTACATGGGGCAAATCTGCTGCAAAAGACCTCTTAAAAGTTTTAAAAAGCAAAGATGTCACTTCAATGACTAAGGAGTGCCTGACCCAAGACACGGTCTTTTCAATCACCTCATGCATGCAAAAGCCGGACAATGAAAAGGAAGACAGAAGAAGAGTTGATGCATCAGAACTGTGGTGTTGGTGAAGAATACTGAATATATTGTGGACTGCCAAAAGAACAAGCAAATCAGTCTTAGAAGAAATACAACCAAAATGTTCTTCAGAAGCGAGGACAGTTAAGACTCACTCGCTTACTTTGGACATGTCGTCAGGAAAGACCAATTGCTAGAGAAGGACAACACGTTAGGTAAAGTGGAGGTCAGCAAAAATGAAGGAATCACTCAATGAGATGGACTGACACAATAGTCTCAACAATGGACTCAAATATACCCATGATCATGAAGATCATTCTTTTCTATTAAATAGTTAACTGGAAAATCCTGTTTTATAGTCCTGCTTCAACATTTTCTACAACACATCAAACAGTTGTCTTTGGTGTAATTGAGGGGTTGTTTAAATCGTATAACAATAGTTCAATTACTCAAAGATTTTGGTTCTTCTTTTATAATATTATTATATTCTGTTACTGTGACATATTACTTTGAGAATTCTCAATGATGAAAATTCTTGCACCTGAACATAGTGGCTGGATTGAGGAGAAGTAATTGAAGACATGTCTGGAATGTTCAGTGAGGTGTGAGGTGAAGAAAATTCCCAAAGGCTGCATGATAAGTTCTGGTGTCTTGAGTGGATAGCCCGTTCTTTGAAAGGAATATGAAAATAAGTAAGGTGGTGCCTGATCATTTTTCAGTCATGGATATTCTGTTATTCTGAATTCTACATCTCTATACTGTCAGTGGAGCCCTGGTGGCATAGTGGTTTAGCACTACTGCTGCTAACCAAAAGGTCAGCAGTTCAAATCCACCAGCCGCTCCTTGGAAACCCTATGGGGCAGTTCTACTCTGTTCTATAGGGTCACTATGAGTCGGAATCGACTCAGCGGCAATGGCTTTGGGTTTTTTGTTTGTTTGTTTGTTTATACTGTCAATAGAAAAAATATTGTTATATTCTTAGGAGCAAGTCTTAAAATATGTATTAAAAATGTGTCTTGAAAACTCTCAAAGTCCAAGACCTTAATAAGTAGCCTTACAATTGATTTCAGTAACACAGGGATCATTCTGAGTCTCTTATTCATCTACTGACTCTCAGTGTTTGATAATTTTTCAGATGAATGAATTTATTAATAAATAAATGTATGAATAAGCGTCGACCCTAGTTATTGCAGGACTTATGACAAAGTTTTAGCCTTAGCACTAACGCAGCATTGTCATTAAAATACTGAACAATCTTCAAAGAAATAAGAAACTCATTCTCCATTCTGACCCAAGAAGACAGTGCTCCGGTGATTACTGATGCTTCCTCTACAAGATCAGAGTTCTGGCACTTGAGAATCCAAAGTATACTGTATATTTTTTTAAATATGAGGTAGTGTTTTAAAGACTGATAGAGATCTCAATGTTAAAATATTTCATTTACTACTGTTATTATTCCATTTATGCGTGGATGCATGCTACTGTCAAAACGAGATTTACAGGTCCACTTAACTCTTGTTCCTTGATAAAATCAACTCTGTAAAATTTAGTGCAGCACAGTAGTGGCCATCAAATTCTTCTACACTTTTTGATTTACAGGGTAGCATCATGCTTCCAGGTCAGGGCAGACCCACAAGGCAGGTGCTTATAAAATATAAATGCCACCAGGCTGGCACACTGCGTAACTCCAGAAGGTACCACATGCTCTGCAGTCCTAATGGATGATGTTCCCAGGAGTCATACGACGTGCAACTGACAGCACTAAAAAATAAAATGAAGGGAGACATAGGTAAGAGCCCAAGACTGAAGAGTAAGACAAAGTATAAATGCAATATTGTCGGAGCCCTGGTGGTGCAGTGGTTAAAAGCTTGGCTACTAACCAAAAGGTCGGCAGTTCCAATCCACCAGTCACTCCTTGGAAACTCTATGGGGAAGTTCTACTCTGTCCTATAGGGTCTCTAGGACTCAGAATCAACTCAACAGCAATGGGTTTGCTTTGGTTTTATTGTGAGATATTCTTATTCTATGTCTCTTTGTAGTTAGGCTTGGGTGTGCTCCCGACACAGATTAAGAGAAAAGATCAAGGGGACAAATGAGTGCTTATAACTGGTCCAAAAAGCCCAGCAGGACTTTTCACTGAGTGACAGAGGCATCAAAGACAAGAATGCTTCTTAGAATTCCCAACACTGATTAGCAGCTACTTTAGAGTCTATATAATTTTGGGAGCTGGAAAGATCCCAGACAGGTTTCACAATCTGAGACTCCATTCTGAGAGATGGGAATGCTGCTGCCAGCCTCAAACAAGACTCAGAGGACAAACAACAAAAAGCCCTTGGGAAAGAATTAGAATTATGTGGGAAGTTTTCTCCTTGGGTCTTGCATCTGTCAGTCTTTGGATCTCACAAGTTTCTTCTTTTCTGAGAATCTGCCAAATAATGTGTTTCTGTACGTTAGACATGAGACCTGAAGGACCAAATTATAAACTTAAACTGATTTTGACACTCCTTTCTACATTTTAATTCCTATCTTTATGGGCCTGGAAAAATACCATGCCACAGGTATTTTATAAAAATATAGTGCCTTCGAGAGGGCTCTGGATATATAGTTTGCCTAGGAGAATAGCTGTGTGTGTATGTGTGTGTGTGTGTGTGTGTGTTGATTCTGTTTTATTAACGAAGAAAAGACTGGAGAATATGTTGACTCACTGAGTTGCAAGAAACCTTGAAAGGAAACTTGTGGCTTTTTTAGGAAAAAAAAAAGAATATATACATATATGCCAGAGTAGAAGGTCAGAGCCCATTTTAGGTGTCAAGAAACACCCATGGCCAGGTATGTCTATATGTATTTCATGATCTGCATAGAACAAAAGAATTAGGTAAACCTGCGAGGATTAAGATTTGCCAACTTCAGAGTGAAACAGACACAGTATAACTTCTGGCTCTTCACTCACTACCTTTGTGACCTGGCCAAGTTCCTGAGTCTAAGGGTCATCTTCATCTTCTATAAAATAGAGATAATAATACTTGCCTCATGGGGTTTTGGCGAAGGCTAAATGGGGTGAGGGAATGTAAAAGGCTTAGTTAGCACAGATCTGGCACGAGTAAGCAATAATAAATACAAGGGATATTGCTATCAGATGTCATTTGGAAAGATCAGTGCCTGAGCAAAAGATAAAACCATGTGAAGGGATAAAGGGATAAGAATACTCAAGCAGTCCAAAAAGTTTAGGAACAGTTGACCAAGAATTAATTCTGGGTTAGCAACCTTAGAGGAGTAGGAGGAGCTTTAGAGGGAGATTTGAATAAATAACGAGAGGAAGGGGGAAACCTGCTAAACACAGGCTTACTTAGAGGCCCAAGGGGAAGAGAATGTTGGGGGAGGGTAGCAAAGTCACATAAAGAGTTAAATTTGCTTGTTGGATTTGGAAGAAGTACAGCCAGATTGCTCCTTGGAAGCAAGGATAGTGAGACTTCGTCCCACATACTTTGGACATGTATCAGGAGGGACCAGTCCCTGGAGAAGGACATCATGCTTGGTAAGGTAGAGGGTCAGCAAAAAAGAAGAAGACAAATGGATTGACACAGTGGTTGCTAAGATGGGCTCAAACATAACGACTGTGAGGGTGGCGCAGAACCGGGCAGTGTTTCATTCTGCTGTATGTAGGGTCACTATGAGTCAGAACTGACTCAGTGGCACCTAACAACAACAACACTGGATTTGGTAACGTGGAGATGGTCAGCGACCTTTGCCAGACAGTATCAGAAGAGAGTAAAGAGTTAGACTGCACCAAGTTAAAGGGTGTTGGGAAGGTGAGGAAGGAGAATACTCAATTAGTGTGTTTTCAATAAGCTTGGATGAGAATTAAAAGTAAGGGATAGAGTGAGACCTAAAAGAGGAATGAAAAGGCAAAATTGGCAGGACTTTAAGATGTTTTATATGATGAGGGAATGAGAGCGTAGAGAGGGAACTAGATGGAATACGTATCCCAGGCAATGAAAAAAGATGACCTCGTGAGCTAAGGCACAGCAGTAGACCTAAAACAAGGCAAGACTGGCCTCATCCTACGACTAGAGATAAAAACATACGTAGATGACCTTAGACACAATGATAGTAACAGCAAAAACAGACAGAGGTTCTGAATGGTGGACTGAGCACATGCATGCTCTCTCTTACAGAATCCCATCAATGATAATACCAAGAAAAAAACCAAACCCGTTGCCGTCGAGTCATTCCGATTCATAGCAACCTTATAGGTTAGAGTAGAACTGCCCCATAGGGTTTCCAAGGAACGCCTGGTGGATTTGAACTGCTGATCTTTTGGTTAGCAGCTGAGCTCTTAACCACTGCACCACCAGAGCTCCAATGATAATACTTAAGAATCCCAAACACAAAATATAAATAAATCCATAACACTGAAAATAGCCTACCTGAGGTTATCGAAAGAATAGAGTTTCAACTAACTTCTTAAAGAGAAAAGGAAAGGGAGGGCTTTGAAGAGTCAAATAAAGGAAGGAAAGAACAGGACATCCTTCAGAGGGGCTGCCCACCAGAACCTCAGAGAGCAGATGAGCCATTCAAAACAAAACTGGGGGATTAGTTAAAGTCGCAAGGAACAACTTCTCCCGTTTAGCACCTCCTTTCCTTTCTTTTGCTCCTATCCAGGCGTGCAGAGGCCTCGCAATTTTCTTTGGGCAAAAAGCAAAAGGCTCTTACATACAAAAGAAAAGGAATGAATAATTAGCAAAAAGCAAACTTTTAGGGTGTTAGTGTCAAATTAGAACTTCTCTCATTGTGAACTGCCCACTCACCCTAAAGCAAATTCTGCCAGTTGCACGCGGGGCCCACATACACAGAGTTTCCAGTGACTTTCCACTCCGAAGAGGTCTACCAGAAAGCACACCAACTTATACCATGCAGAGGAACCACATAGGTCTACCCCAAACGACCGGCCTGGGCTTCAGTTTTAAATGTAAGTAGAAAGCCAAGGATCAACAGTCATCTAAAGGAAACCAACAGCACATTAAAAGTCTGGAATAAAGGAACAAATTGGGGCCTGAGATAATTTAGAGAACAGAAAATTATATAACACTCAAAACAACCTCATTAATTAGTACATCCATAAACATTGAAGATAGTCTGTTCCAAGTAAAAATAGAGAACAAGAAAGTGGTCTTATAAACAAAAATATTTAATTACTGAAATAAATAGACTATAATAGACAGACAGATAGATAGACAGACAGAGAGACAAATGGAAGTGCTGGTAAGAAAATCCAACAAGCCTTCTACCACATAGGACAAATCATAAGAAAAAACCGAGAGCAAAAGACCAATCCAGAAGATCTGCTAACCAACTAATGGGAGTCCTACAAATAGCAACAGTTGAAATGTTGTTAGTTGAAATGAAAGAAAGAAAATATTTTTTTGAATAATTTATTGAGGTGAAATTCACATAATATGACATTAGCCACTTTAAAGAAAGCATTTCAATGACATTTTGTACATTCACAATGTTGTGTTATTTGTCTTTTTCCTGTTGAGTTGTAAGAGTTTTTAACGTATTTTAGATACTTCCTGTTGTTGTCAGCTACCATGGAGTCCACCTCTGAGTCATGGCGACCCCACGCACAATGGAACGAAATGCTGCCCAGTCCTGCACTGTCTCCATGATCATGGCAGAGAAGACCCTTTTGATCCATAGGGTCGTCATCAGCTGACTTTCAGAAGTAGATTGCTGGCCTTTCTTCCTACTGGGTCTTAGCCTCCGCTGAAACGTGTCCAGTGTCACAGCAAAACACAAGGTCCACTGACAGGTGGTAGCTGTGCATAAGGGCGTTACCAGGAGTCAAATCTGGGCCTCCCACATGAAAGGAGAGACTTCAACCACTCAATCACCATACTAGACTCTCATTGTTTCTACTAACTTTGGGTTTAGTTTGCTCTTCTTTTTCTAGTTCCTTAATGTATAACGTTATGTTATTGATGTGAAATCTTTCTTCTTGTTTAGATTAGGAAGTTACTGTTATAAATTTTCCTCTGAGCATTGCCTTATCTATGTCCCCTAAATTTTGGTGTATTGTGTTTTCATTTTCACTCACCTCTAAATATTTTCAAATTTCCCTTGTGATTTCTTCTTTGGCCCATTGGTTGAGACTGGGTTACTTAATTTCCACATATTTGTGAATTTTCTAGTTTCCTTCTATTTCTATTTAATGGTATAATGGAAGTCCTAGCCCAGGCATTAAAAAGAAAAACAAATGGAATAAAAGATAGAGGAATTGGAAAGGAACAGATAAAAATTTTCAATAATTGCCTAAAATATCCATCAGAATCTACAAACTATTCGAAGCATGAGTGTTAATACAAGTAATAACCCATCTAAAAATGTAATGTGAAAAAAGAAGAACAGCAATAACTAGTAAAATATAAACAACCTTGGAAAATGTGCATAGTTTTCTATATGCGAAGTA
This sequence comes from Trichechus manatus latirostris, assembly GCF_000243295.1. Taxonomy (NCBI): domain Eukaryota; kingdom Metazoa; phylum Chordata; class Mammalia; order Sirenia; family Trichechidae; genus Trichechus; species Trichechus manatus. The sequence continues at coordinate 7,364,060 of NW_004443998.1, forward strand.
TTTATGAGTGAAATTGCAATATAGTACCCCAACTATATAGGGCGTCAACACTTCAAAATGGTGACATAAAACATGTCTGTAGGTAGAATTCATGATGCTATTTGTATAAAGTTTGAAAGCATGTGAAGCAATGCTATATATTGCTATGCCAAAACCCATTGCTGTCGAGTCAATTCCAACTCATAGCAACCCTGAGGGACAGAAAAGAACTGCCCCATAGGGCTTTCAAGGAGTGGCTGGTGGATTTGAACTGCAGATCTTTTGGTCAGCAGCTGAGCTCTTAACCACTGTGCCACCAGGACTCCATATATTGCTATATGGATAATAAAAGTACTAAGGAAAAAAAATAAGAGTTTAGTAGTGTGGAAGGTGAGGGGAGGGAAAGCTTTGATGGATGAGATTAGGAAGGTTAAACAGGTATCACTAACACTTTTGCACTGGTTTCTTTCTTAATGTGATTGATGGGTACATGGTTGTTGTTTTATTCTCTGTACCTTTACATTTATTTTATAATTTAAAAACATTCCCAAGAATTATGTGTTCTTTCAATGGTATTTAAAAAAATAAAGGCAAAAAAAAAAATTGTGGATTCTTATCAAATAAAAAATAGGCTGGCAGGCTCAGACTGAACTTGTTCTTACAATGCATATTTAAGGCTTATATCTGCTGCACACTCAGATACAACAATACAGACCATTTTGTTTATTTCAAATGCATTGATTCCTTAATCAATGACTCTCAGTATTTAAACGGGGAAATAAAACACCTTCATGTCTGAGCATCCACAATAATCTCAAAGTCCCCAAGTTTCTTTTCATTTGGCAGCTGTCACAGCAGCTGAGACCATCATTTTTATCTCAAGGGAAAAATGGGAATGAATAAAATGTTGTTTATGTCCTGGATTTACTAAAGCATGAAATACAGGCTCCAAATCTGATACCACAAAAGAGTCACTAAATTCTTAACATCATTAGGGTCTAAACTTTAAAAATCTGCATATCCCCATTTAAAAATCCTAAGCAAATAATCCCCACTGCCATCAAGTCGATTCTGACTCATAGCAATCTCATAGGTTTTCCAAGACTGTAAATCTCTAGGGAAGCAGGCTGCCACATCTGTCTCCAGCAGAGCCGCTGGTGGTTTCAAACCACCAACCTTTTGGTTAGCAGTCAATTGCTTTAACCACCACACCACCAAAAAAAGGAGCTCTGGTGGCTCAGTGGTTAAGAGCTCGGCTGCTAACCAAAAGATCGGCAGTTCAAATCCACCAGCTGCTTCTTGGAAACCCTACGGGGCAGTTCTGCTCTGTCCTATAGTGTCGCTATGAGTCAGAATCGACTCTGCGTAACTGGTTTGGTTTGGTTTGGTTGAAGCAAAGAATTAAGCCATAATACTTGGAAGGAATCAAACATAATTGATAGTATATGTGTGTGTGCATGGGCGGCGGGTGGGGGGGGGGAGGTCCCTGCTTTGTTTCATTTTGCTTGCTTTCATGAGTGTCATGGATTGAATTGTGTTCCCCAAAAATATGTGTATCAGTTTGGCTAGGCCATGATTCCCAGTATAGTGTGACTGTCCAACATTTTGTCATCTGGTGTGATTTTCCTCTGTGCTGTAAATCCTATCTCTATGATGTTAAGAGATGGGATTAGCGGCAGTTATGTTAATAAGGCGGGACTCAATCTACAAGATTAGATTGTGTCTTCAGCTGATCTCTTTAGAGATACAAAAGAGAGAAGCGAGTAGAGAGACATGGGGATCTCATACCACCAAGAAACAAGAGCAAGGAGAATAGCATGTCCTTTGGACCCGGGGTTCCTGTGCTGGGAATCTCCTCAATCGGGGAAGACTGATGACAAGGACCTTCTTCCAGAGCTGACAGAGGGAGAAAGCCTTCCCCTGGAAATGATGCCCTGAATTTGGACTTGTAGCCTACTAGACTGCGAAAGAATAAATTTTGATATAAAAATAAATTTCAAATATCATGTCTGTTTGTTAAGTTACTTCTAATTTTGCCTGAATACACAGCTCTGATTTTAGAGCAACTCATGTTACTTCTCAAATGGAGCTTGTATTTTCTGTATTTAATACACCCTTGAAAAGACACCTGGAGTCCCTGGGTGGTGCAAACAGTTAATGCACTCAGCTGCTAGCTGAAAGGTTGGAGATTTGAGTCCACCCAGAGTGCCTCAGAAGAAAGGCCTGGACACAGACTTCCGAAAAATCAGCCATTGAAAACCCAGCGGAGCATAGTTCTTCTCTGATACACATGGGGTCACCATGAGTCAGAATGGACGTCACAACAACTGTTTTAAAAACAAACTTACTCTGTGCCCACTGCTGGGCTTCAAAAAACTACAAACACATCCAACACTTCCCTACTTTTGTAAGGTTCTTAGAACACCCTACTCAGCTGATCTGGCGTATCGAAACCTGAACCGGGCCACACGTTGTCCACAGCACTCTTTCACAGAATATTGGTGTTTTGTCAGCCTTACGCATTCTGGAACTTGAAGCTGTAACATATTATTTTCCTGTGGTTTCGTGTGTTTCAATATCAGATTCCAGAGACAATAATGGTATCTGGAGCCCTGGTCGTGCAGTGGTTAAGAGTTCGACAGCTAACCAAAAGGTCAGCAGTTCGAATCTACCAGCCGCTTCTTGGAAACTCTGGGGTAGTTCTACTCTGTCCTATAGGGTTGTTATGAGTCAGAATCGACTTGACGGTAACAGATTTGGTTTTGGGGTTTTTGTTGTTGTTGTTGTTGTTTTTTAGTATTTACTGACAACTTGTTTTGCCAACGGTTACGCTAAACACTTTGCATGCGTTAGCTCCTTCAATCTCCAGAACAACCCCCTGAGGCAGATGCTATTATTATCCCCATTTCACAGGTGAGGAAATTTAGGCCTATGAAGTTAGGTAACTCACCAATGTCGCTAAGCTACTAAGTAGTAGAGCCAGAATTTGAACTCAAGCAGGTTGTCACTGAAACTGTATATATGAATTACTTCACCAAATGTTAGGATCAGTTATAAATGCCCTTGTTACACTCCAGAGGCAACAGAACTGTTAAGCGCATTATCTTACTCGATTGTCACACAGCCATGCCTTTTGCGTGTCATGAAAGTAGACGCACAGAGAATAACTGTACTCGCCAGGTCACACAACTGCTAAGTGTCAGAGCTGGGGCTAACCTTAGGTGTGTTTGACATCAAGTATCTATCATAGCTCCCTACAAATAAGACAGCAACACATTAGGTGTTGCTTTGAAAACCTTATTTCTAACTGGAAGCATATTGAGGCACTGGTCCATGCAAAGCAAGTTACGGTTTGATGCTAACAATTGTGGAGTGGAAAATTTGGGAAGAGAAATGTTTATCAACTGCTACCGGCACAGATTATTACATAGTTCTAAGTTAGAAGACTGTCTAAACTGCTTAAGAATACACAATAGTTGATAAGGAAAGAACAAAAGAAAAGAATTGATGAAGAAAAGTCAGGGATTAGAGGGTCAGTTGAGTACATTAAAATCTTTTCCTTAGTATGGAGGGACTGGGCACGGTTTCTTCTAAGTATTTCCAATCCAAGACGATATATTAGTCCTTATTAAATAACTGCAAATTACAGTATACATTTAACACCTACTATGTGCCAAGCATATACTATGTGGGGCCCTGGTGGCGCAGTGGTTAAAGAACTTGGCTGCTAATCAAAAGGTCAGCCATTCAAATCCACCAGCTGCTCCTTGGAAACCCTATGGGGCAGTTCTATTCTGTCACATGGGGTTGCTATGAGTCAAAAACAGAATCTGACAGCACCTAACAACAATAGCCGACAACACAGTGCGGTCACATCTGTTAGCGTGTTTTATGTACACGTTTTACGTACACACGTTAACCGCACAAACACAGACAGAAGGCACTGATGAACGACGTGCCTCTTCTTTCCCTAAACAGCCTATTCATGTTTTAAATTTTGTGGGATTTTTTTCTCAGAGATAAGATGTTATGGTCACAGTATCCAAAAAGCAAATAATTTCAGACAAACTAAAACCCTGGATTTGTGAATTGCCAAGAATGTGACAAATTCACAAAGCCCAGACAGCGCATGCATGCATGCCCCCATTGCGTTCCCAGGAGTGTAAAACTTGACACAACACTTGGTGTGTTTGGACCTGAGCTAACCTTTCAGGACACTTCGGTGATGTCTGGTCAAAAATGCATGATCTGAACTACATGTGCATCAACTTCAACATTATGGGATGTTTCTTGCTGGTTTCATTTTAAAATGGAAAAGCAATAATATCGAATAAGTCGAGATATAGAATTCTACTCACCAATAAAATCAGACTTTACTTCTGTAGTCTACCAAAAGTGTTCAATGGCACACAAGAGTTTAAAAATAAATAAAAAGGGGCAAAAACAGTAGTCAAAAGAAACAAAAGCTACAGTACAGACAGTGGACTTGCCATTTACACAACCAACATTTATAAAAGTGAAAGAATTGTCTTTGACAAGGTTAACAGAAGATGTGAGGCTGCAATGTTTGCCCTGACATTATGGGAATTGTATGCAGATTGGCTGTGATTGTTCTCACAGGCAGACTTCCAGGCACGAGGTGAGTACTTTCTGTACTTCACCCCAGAATCCTATCTAGAGTCAGCCTCATCACTTCTTCATTTTTGTGATTAAAAAATAGTGTGAAAGTGGATAGAGAGCCCAAAACTCTACAAGGAGGGAAAGGAAAAGGAAATGGAACCTTTTTTGATCAGAAGGAGCTCTCATCTGGGAGCAGTAACCAGGCTGCCTGGAAACAATCTTCATGTTGAAGAAAAGTCCCAGAAGGGGCACTGATCTAATACACTGATCTACTGAGAGCAATCTTATCTCTTCAAGCTACTCTAATTGTATTTTCGAATTAAAAAAAAAAAAACCATATAATTCATATAATGCTTCCTGTGTTAACATATATTTGGACTCTTTGCAGGGAGGGGTGGATAATGGAATCTTTCAAAAAGCTCTGTGCGCGGTTACCGAAGTGCATAATTTAGGAAAGGACACAATTACCCTTCTGATAATACTTTTTATACTTTATTTTCTCTCCCAAAGGACAGAAGTATAGACTTCCCTAACGCCTTGTTTCTTACACTGCTGCACGGATTTGTTCCCCTGGGTGCCACCCAACCCTCAGTTTGTACGCTCAGCAAAATTTGAATGAACTTCTCTCTCTCTTGTCCTAATTCTAGTTTTCAGGACTTTTGTTTTCTTAACAAAATAACTCGGCAGCTAACAAAAGATGGATATTAGGGCTTTTGGGTTCTGTCTCTGAAACCACAGGAAACTGGAGATGCTGTCCAAACACTCAATTTTCAGTACTTCATACATGAATTTGGTCAATCTTTTGATTGTTCCCTCCACCATCTGCAGTCATCTCAAACTTTTTATATCCCATAATTTCCTGAAAAAACCAATGCAACGTGGTAGCCCATCTCCACACACACAAAGGCTGTGAGTAATGCTTACAAATGCCTAGGCTCTAGGGGAGATGTTGAATGGTAGCTTTTATCTGACCAGTCCTGTACATCAGAAACAGTAAAAAAGAATCGACTGTCATCACCAAAGGGCTGTTTAAAGTTTTTAGTGGAGCAGGCCCTTCAGAAATTCCCCCATCTCACCCATTCTCTCTACCACTCTTGCTTTGACTACTCCCAGGGTCCCTATACCATGCTTGTGAAATAATCACTTCTTCTTTTTCCTTACGTTTCATGTTGTGAATGATTAATATTTGAATGATTTTGCATCCTTTTGGTTTCTGTGTAATTTTTCAGGTAGTTACAAGCTAATTTTTTTTTATCATCATGCAAGTCCTATGACAATAAAAATCCAGTGGACAGAGAGATGATTTAAGAAGACAATGTAATTTGTTCGCATAGTGGTCAGACTGGCACACTCAAGAGGGCTCAGACCTGTTCTCCCTATAGCCCAAAGGACAGGAATGGAACCAACAACTGAAAGTTGCAGGAATGTAGGCTTGTTCTAAGGAATGAACTTTCTAATAATTAGATCTGACAGATTTATTATTGTTATTAACTTTGCCTGTGAGTTCTTAGGCAGTGGAAGTATAATAGCCAAGGCTGGGGAAGGGTTCGATAGGAATCTAATATTCCTCCCAATCCTGAGATTCTATGGTTTTCTAATTCATCGTGGGGACCACGTACAGCACATTTGAGCAGATCAATTATAGAAGTCATAGGGGAAATGCGCAGAGCTGCGTTTTGTGGGTACTCACTAAAACTCAGGACTTCATATGCTGTTTTCACAGCCCAGCTCCGTCCTGACTTGAAGTATGGGGCTTTAATGCCTCTGTGCCTGTTATTCATTTGGAAATGATAAGGTAGGGACCCTGATGTCACAGTCACTGGAACAGTGAGTCCTGGGGTCTAGTTTGGCTCTGACCCAAGTTCACTCTCAGCAAGACGTTCTACTTACACGGGACTAATTTTTCCTCACAAGTAAAACAAATGGAATTAGGAGACCTGTAAGGTCCTTCCTGGCACCCTTTTAACTCAGTACTGACATCACTCCAGAAGTTCACCCTTCAGTCAAAGATTAGATAGGCCCATAAAACAAAAAGAGACTAAATGGGCACACCAGCCCAGGGGCAAGGAAGAGAAGGCAGGAGGGGACAGGAAAGCTGGTAACTGGAACCCAAGGTCGAGAAGGGGAGGGTGTTGACGTGTCATGGGGTTGGCAACCAATGTCACAGAACAATATGTGTATTGATCGTTTAATGGGAAATTAATTTGCTCTGTAAACCTTCATCTAAAGTACAATTTAGAAAAAGATGTAAGAATATATCTTAGGGTGGTTGATTAAAAAGCAACAAGTGAATATGATGAGCACTTAGACTTAGCAAGTACAAAACTATTGTTCATAAGACTATCATTCTCATATAATAATAATGACAAGAGATATGACTGTCTTTCCTATCTGGCCTATGGAAATAGTTGAAGTGTCAGTAGGAAAGCAGGTAGAAAAAAAGGTATTTCCAACAAAAGGTTGTTAACTTCTGTTTAGGGGTAGCTGTCTAGATGCTTCTATGAGCAGGAGATATTTTCAAACATTTAGCCACTCAGTAACAATTTATTGAGTGCCTACAAAGTTCCAAACACTGGGACTAAGATGGTAGCTCGCACACAAGAAAATACACATTCCTTTCTTCGAGAAGTTCACCGTCTGTGGGAAAGAACAAACACGTGATTGGCAATAATAAGCTAGTACATAAACTAAGATTCAAGACCCAGCAGAGGACAGGTGCTTGGAAAATGTAAATGACTTGTTCTGGGCACTCCCAAATCAAAAGGCTGGCTGCTGAGCTGTTCTCCTCCCAGTTGCTAGGAATAAGGATTCAGCACACTGAGTCATCAAGGCTTAAAATTCAACGGCAGTAATGCCTTCATTCTCGGGGTGCCGAAAGACACAGTTAGCCGTCACAACTTGTTACGGAAACAGACTGCTGTTCGGAAGGCTAATCCACTTTGAACATGATAAGGCACGAAGAGGCTGACACCCAATAACTTCTGTCCGCTCCATGCAAATACAGCAAGAGCCCCATAGCCAGCCAGCATACGGACTGTTTGAACAAGACATACTTCTGCCCGTGACTGGTATTTGCTTTAGCGCTGAGTTTGGAGAATCAGATAAATAGACATCAGTTTTGTTTCTCCTTCCTCCTGTCTTCTCTTCCAATCCACTCTCTCAGCCAGGAAATGGTCTCTGTTCTTTTTGTGTGTAAGTTAAGGAGTATTAGACAAACTTTGAAAGGCTCCCTTATTTGAAGACTTCAGCTGGGGACTGATGTTTTCTGTCCAGGGGAGGATCTTGCACAATGAACTGCCTCATTGTTTTCAGACGGGAGCAACTCAGCAGCAAGTGTGGGTGTCCGACTTGAAGACTGCAGATCTTCAGAGACCGCTTGATGGTGATGCCGGCCCCAGAAACAGAGTCGGTTTGTAATCTCATTCGAAAAGCCTGTTACAAACGCAAAAACAAAGCAGGCATTTCACATGTGCCAAAGGTCACTTGTAAAAAGCCCCCATGAAATTCATATTAATTTAGATTTGATCATTTTCTGTTAAGGACACCAGTATTCTAAGCTATTACCCCGAAATAAATTAGGAATTAGGAGACTATTGGATCCCTGGTGGCACAGTGGTTAAGAGCTCGGCTGCTAACCAAAAGGTCTGTAGTTCGAATCCGCCAGCCACTCCTTGGAAACCCCAAAGGGCAGTTCTACTCTGTCCAATAGGGTTGCTATGAGTCGGAATTGACTCAATGACAATGGGTTTGGGTTTTGGGGGCGGTTTTAGGAGACTATTTATAACCAATCCTATGCTGCATTTATCATGACATAGCCAAGGCAGTTCTGAACTGTCTGTATTGAAGGATACATTTTTTAACTCTTTGTATACCAAAATTGTTCTAGAAATTATTTAAAGTGGCTGAACTATCAGTCAGAAGTCCACCCCAGTAACAAACTTGGTTTCTACTTGGGAACAGTATAGCCCACTTAAAATTTTAGTCCACTTGCTGAAAATTACAGTGAACTGGAAGCCCCCAGCAGTGCCAGACAGGCGGCCATCAGCTCCACGAAAGAGCAGGACTCGCTAGACATCTCAGCTGGAGCGATGCTTCAGCAGCTGCCAGTTCGGAAGCAGGCTGGCAAATACTCCTGGCACTAAGTTTGAGCAATGACAGTACAGTTGAGATTACAGCGGCGCCCTCCAGGCCCAATGACTGCCCAAACTGGGAAGCCGAACAGAAAGACAAATCCAATGTTTATCCAGATTTTTCTCTGGCTATACTCAGAGAAATGGCCTCTACAAATGTGGCCGTGTCAGCACTCTCAGCTGTGGGCCTTACTGAATCGTCTTTGAAATTCTGTCTTTTGTAAGAGCTTGGATTCGTTATCTGTGGCAGGCATTTCACGTGTGAGAGCAAATGTGAATACACAGGTGAGCATTTTGAACGAGTAGTTACACTCCACACACATGGCCCTGGCCCTTCTTCACTCAATCTATTTCTTCACTTTAGTTCAGGCTAAAAGGTCTTCTGGCTCTATCATTCCTCCCAAACTCTTCTTATCAAATTCATCAGTGATAGCTTTTAGAGAGTTATTATTTCTTGACTTCTCGGCAACATGGGACAGTTTTAACCACTTTCTCCTTCTGGAAACTCTCTCTTTCGTAGGCTTCTCCGGGGTCACTTTTCTGCCACTCATACATACCTTTCTTTCTCTGTCTCCTTCTCGTTTATCCTTTTCCTTTACTTTCTTGTAAATGTCATTGTTTCCCAGGTCTTGATTTTAATCCTCACCTAATTCTATGCTCTCTTCCTGGGTCATCACATACGTTCCCAGCGCTTTACTTACCGATCGTATTTGGACGGTTGCAGTACGCACTCCTAACACAGGCCTTTTTATTGAGATCTAGCTCTATATCCACTAGTCGTCTGTCAACTTGTCATACTTGCATACTGCCATGATACTGGAAGCTATGCCACCGGTATTTCAAATACCGGTAGGATCACCAATGGTGGACAGGTTTCAGCAGAGCTTTCAGACTAAGACATACTAGGAAGAAATGCCTGGTGATCTACTTCTAAAAATTAGCCAAGGATCATAGAATATTTATTGCCTAAGACTTCAAATCACTTACTTTGGATGTGTCATCAGGAGGGACTGATTGCTGAAGAAGGACACCATGTTTGGTAAAGTTGAGGACCAGTGAAGGTGAGGGAAACCCTCAGTGAGATGGAGTGATACCATGGCCACAACAACGGGCTCAAACATAAAGATGGCGCACGGCCGGGCAACATTTTCTTCTGTTATACATGGGGGCGCCATGAGTTGGAGACAACTTGATGGCACCAAACAATAGTTCTGTGTAGTCCGTTGTCTCCTGGAAACTACCAAATAGATGTCTTACAGACTCTTCATACTAAATATAACCCCAAATTAAACTCTTCCTCTCTCTCCCACTCCTAACCTGCTCCCCTTTTTTTGTGTCCCATATCCCCTTAAATGGCTGCATCTGAGGGTGAACTGGGGACTCATCATTAACTCTTCCCTTTTCATTACTCCCATATCTAATACATCACCGGATCTTGTTGAGCTTACGTTCAATGTCTCCCAAATCTGTCCTTTTTTTGTCCTCAGCCACCAGCTGTCATCCGAATTGCCTGACTTCCCATACTCCCCCAGGGCCTTCTACACTCTAATACATTTTCCAGCTAGATTGATCATTTTAATAAATATTTACTTAAAACCAACAAACTGCTCCCCACCGTCCTTAACATAAATCCCCAAATCCTAAAAATGCCCCTTAAGGCTCAGTGCTGGCTTCTCTCTGCCCTTATTCCGGGCCGTGAATATGCGTCAGCTGTGATAACCTCAGCTGGTTTCTTTCAGAGGATGGTCCTTCTAGTCTCAAGGTCTCTCAGATGCTGTTCTCTCTTTCTGTCCTTTAAGTTTCAACCTAAATCTCACTCCCCTTCCAAAAGCTGTCTCAGCCCATATATTTCCCCTATCATAACAGTCATCGTATTTTAATAGCTTTTCAAACAACTGTTATTTGCCAGTATACTGTAAACTCCACAGGGGCAGGTTCTAATTTACCACAGTTTCCTATAGTAACTGGAGACATAGTAAAGCCTCAATAAATATTACTGAGGGCATAAATTAATGGGCTTCTTATTTTGGATTTTCATATGCATTTTTATGAAATGATGACTGTAAATTATAAACAGCTCTTGGAGACTTTACAGAACTTTTTGATTAGGAAATAACATGTAACTTTGTTATTATTTATAGAAGGGAATAGTGGCATTTGTGTGTTGGTTGATATTTAAAGGAGATAATAATAAGGTCATGTTTCTATCGTCCTCTCAATAGAGGAGCCATCTCTCTGTAAAACACTTATTTGCAGAAAGGAACAACTAAACCAAAATGAGCGACGGCAAGATAAAATTTGGAAATTTTATGTCAGGATTTTGTTTCCTCCTTTCTCCAAATTATCCATGTTACTCTGCATCTTCCCTCCAGTGGATCTAGGGGAAGAAGAGAATGACCTAAGTAAGTAGCAGATGGCCTGGGAGAAATGGCAAAGGTGTAGAGCTACAGCAGAATGTAAGTGCTGAGCAGAGGCCAGAGAGGACCAGAGAACAACAGGCAGAGATGCTCCTTCCCCTGCCTCGGTGGTGGGAAGTTTTATGACAGTGGTAGAGCTGTCACCTTTCATGGGAGACCTGGTTGGATTCCCGACCAATGCACCTCATGTGCAGCTACCACTTGCTGTCAATGGAGGCCTGCGTGTTGCTCTGATGCTGAACAGGTTTCAGAGGAGTTTCCAGACTAAGATGGACTAAGAAGAAAGGCCTGAAGATCTACTTCCAAAAAAATCAGCCAATGGAAGCCCTATGGAGCACAACAGTACAATCTGCAACCAATCATGGTGATGGCACTGGACCGGACATTTCTTTTCGTTGTGTGTGGGGTCTTGATAAGTCAGGGAGCTGATTCAAGGCAGCTAACAACAACAACCCCAGGGAGAAGGAAGAGTGAGCTCTTGAGAGGCAAACAGCTCTGACTGGCAGGCTGAACTTCAACTGTCAAAGTTAAACTCTGAATTGACTGGAAGAGACTGTTTTAAGCTAGGAGAGACCGAGTTACCCACAAGTATAAAGACTGTCATTACAGGGCAGAAATAAGGACTTGAGCAAGTTGGGTTCAGTTTTAGGGGAGCCAAAGAACATTACATTTCTGCTCATCTGAGCCACAGTGTAGAAGTGTAATCCTAATGCAGAGTGAAATAAAATCCTTCCTCTTCCTCAATACAATATTAGTGCACTGTCTCTCATCTGGGGGAGTTATCTGAGTATAAGAGTTAGTTCTCAGCCACCTATTTGACTTAAGAAAGAAAAGTTTCAGCTGTGAATCCTTAACTTTTCCAAATGTCATTTTACTTAAAATATTAATAAGAATAATCTAGTGTCACAAGGAAGCCCAATGAAAGCCCCAAATGAAAGGCTAGCAGTTTTTCCTTACTCTTGATATAAGACATCTGTGTTCCTTTATCTTTTCTTCCTGTCAACTGCACCTCCACCTTCCTTCACAACCCATTTCTCTCAGCCTCCACTTTTATCTGTCCTTCATTAGAAGTAGAAGGAGAAGAAAAATCAAAACCAAAAGAAATTGAAAGTTTCGATTCCTTGGTATTCTCCCCTAGACTCAAGTGAACTTTAAAAATGTTGACCAGGCGTGTAAAACAGGGGTTGGACAAGAAAGAATTAAAATAAAACATGAATGATGATGTATAAAATGTGACTTGAATAAATAATTTTCTCCTTGCCACGTAGAGTTGGCTGATGTAATTTTCTTTGGTCAGTATTTAACACAGACATAAGTAGAGCTATTGGTAACACAACAGTAGCAACATGTTAGTATTGCATTTCTCTAGAAAACTAAACTCAGGGTAGAAAATAAAACTTTTGCAATTAGCACTCTTTTTTTTAATAGTGATGTTTTATTTAACCCAGTGTATCTAAGATATTATTATTTCAGCATGTGTATAAAAAGTTCTTTTTTAAGATTTTTTTATTGTACTTTAGATGAAGGTTTACAGAACAAATAGTTCCTCATTAGTTAGTACACATACTGTTTTATGCTAATGGTTAACAACATGTCAACACTGTCCCTTCTCAACCTTGGGCTCCCTATTAGCAGCTTTCCTGTCTCCTTCTGCCTTCTAATCCTTGTCCCTGGACTGCTGTGCCCCATTAGTCTTGTTTTGTTTTATGGAGCTATCTAATCTTTGGCTCAACGGTGAACCTTGGGGGTGACTTCACTACTGAGCTAAAAGGGTGTCCAGGGGCCATACTCTTGGGGTTTCTCCAGTCTCTGTCAGGCCAATAAGTCTGGTCTTTTTTTGTGAGTTAAAATTTTGTTCTATATTTTTCTCCAACTCTGTCCGGGACCCTCTGTTACGATCCCTGTCAGAGTAGTCAGTGGTGGTAGCCAGGTACCATCTAGTTGTACTGGACTCAGTCTGGTGGAAGCTGTGGTAGTTATGGTCCATTAGTCCTTTGGACTAATCTTTCCCTTGTATCTTGTTGTCTTCATTCTCCCTTGCTGCCGAAGGGTGAGACCAGTGGAGTATCTTAGACGGCCTCTCACAGGCTTTTAAGACCCCAGATGCTACTCACCAAGGTAGAATGTAGAACATTGTCTTTATAAACTGTGTTATGCCAATTGAGCTAGATGTTCCCCGAGACTATGGTCCCCACAGCCCTCCGCCCAGCAATTCAGTCCCTCAGGGGGTTTGGATGTGTCTGTGGAGCTTCCATAACCTTTCCTTGCACAAGCTGTGCTGGCTTCCCCAGGATTGTGTACTGTCTTACCCTTCACCAAAGTTACCACTTATCTATTGTCTATTCAGTATTTCTCCCCCACCCCTCCCATCCCTCATAACCAACAAAGATTATTTCTTTTTGTGTGTAAACTATTTCTTGAGTTTTTACAGTAGAGGTCTCATACAATATTTGTCCTTTTGTGATTGACTTATTTCACTCAGCATAATGTTCTCCAGTTTCATCCATGCTATGAGATGCTTCACAGATTCATCATTGTTCTTTATCGTTGCATAATACTCCATTGTGTGTATGTACCATAGTTTGTTTATCCATTCATCTGTTGATTGGCATCTAGGTTGTTCCCATCTTTTTGCTGCAATTAGCACTCGATTAAAATTTCTCAACAAGATAACTTTACCACCTTTACTAAGGCGATCCTCCTCTCCTCCCCACACACGACATTTGCTAGAATTTCCAAAGACATCTGTAAACTCAGCATTACGAAAAATTTTTGTAGAATTTCCTAACAACTTCTTAGAGAATCAGTAAACAATACTACATTGACACAAATGCATAAGAAAAATTGAACATAACTATGATCTCCTTCTCCAGGAAAGATGAACACTGTTATCTGGCATCATTTTCATTGCTGCATTGCATTCCATTACTTGAATGTCCCAGAATTTGTTTAGTCAAGTCCCTATTGGATATTTCCACTGTCGAAGCATTCAAAAAGTCAAACTACACTTCCTCTAATTAAGTACACTTGGTGCATTAATTTTAAAAGGAGCTCAAATATGTGTTTTTCTCCAAGGACCCTATAATGAAATAATTTTGAAGGGAAAGGACTACATGCTATCCATTGGTGATATGGTCTTTGTAATTTTAGAACAGTCTTTAAAACAATGAATTCTTTATTGAGAAAAAAAATACTATAAATTTTTAACTTGGTTAAAAATGTAGATTTTTATGCTGAAATAGAAAAGGGAAAATTCTGGTTTTTTTGGCATTTAAAATATATAAAGTTCTTGGAGAAACCTCATGAGTATGGCCCCCAGACACCCTTTTAGCTCAGTGGTGAAGTTACCTCCGAGGTTCACTGTTCAGCCTGGGAGTGGACAGCCCCGTACAACCAAATGAGACTAACGAGGTACAGGAGTCCAGTGACAAGGGCCAGAA
>NW_004443998.1:7378948-7497419 GCF_000243295.1 Trichechus manatus latirostris
GTACTACTGTTTCATGAGAAACTATTTGTTCTGTAAGCCTTCACCTGAAGTACAATAAAATATAAAAAAAAAGAAAAAAATATATATATAAAGTACGTCTTTTGTAACCGCATTCATGCCCCAAAATGTCAACTTCTGGAGATAATTTCAGAGTCAATAAACAGTGAAATACCAGTTTCTAAGGAAACATTTGGAATACTCATCCAAAATGAAAAACTGTCCACTATCAAGTGTATTAAACACCGATCAACACATGACAGGTTTAGTTTAATTTTTAAAACTAATTTATCAAGTCTATCTTTTTTCTTTCAGCTAGTAGTCAAGTGCTTAACTGTTTGCACCATCCAGGGACTCCCTCAAAAGGCTGGCAGTTCTAACCCACCCAGAGGCACTTCGGAAGACAGGTCTGGTGATCTGCTTCCAAGAGATCACAGACTTAACCCTAGGGAGCAGTTCTACTCTGCACACATGGGGTCCTCATGAGTCGGAATCAACTCAATAGCAACCAACGACAACAAAATCCTTTTTCTTACTGGCAGTTTTATGTAAAGTATGAGTACTAATCTTCAACATATTATACTGATTTCACGCACATAATAACTGTTCTAGTTTTTTAAAGCATCACGATACCTATCTCTATGATCACTTCAGTCAGTCATTGGAGAGCCATAATGAAATTATCTTTAAGTGTTAGGATAATTACATTTAAAAGACAAATACAATCAAATTGGTTAATTTTTGTAGAAACAAGAAAAATTACAAAATTGCCTTAGAAGCAAAATTATAAGATCACCTTATCATAGCTATTTTGGATAAAAATTATTCTGTATAGTTTATTCACATTTATTCTAGAATCTACATCCTATGTAATCCATAGTGGCTGTATATAAACAGTCTAATTGATGGTTGATTTACTTTCAGCCTACCAGTCTTAAAGTTGTAGTATCATTATATATGATGGCAAATATAGTCCAGTTACTTGCATAGCATGTTTAACAGAATATATAATCACGTAACCATAAGCAAAATTATGAGATTATACATTCTTCAAGGACCAACACGAGACCTTCTCATATCTGAAGGCCCTCAGCAACTTACAGAGTATCCTATATATACTGTGCCTGTAGAAAATGCTATGAGAAGTAGCCAGGGAAAACGTGGGTCTCTGGTTACATTAGGTATATTATAGCAGCAACTGTGCTATAGCTTCTTCAGATATCAACCACCAAGCCTGCCTTGTGGAATCATATGTAACTGATCTCCACAAAGAAGTACCAGAGAGAATGGTGATTACAAATCAGGCTGGAGTATTGAGAGTAAGGATTTACTAAGTGAATTTTAAAGTTCTAATTTTTTACATGCAACATGCCTTTACCTGTAAGAGTAGGGTAAGGGTTACAATTCAGGGAAGTTTATACTTTTTGAAAATTAAATAATAATAGCAAAGAAAAGTAAGATTTTGCTGTTGATCTTCTCTCTTTTGATATATTTTTAAAGTAGGACTCAAGAGCTTTAGGCTCATCTGGGATAGAAGAATGAGTCCATCAGTCCCCACAACTTCCAAATAAAGCCCTTTCTTCTGTAAAGCCAGATTGGGAAGCTTACCAAAGACCAGCTTCTTTGGGAGGCTCTCAGAAGCTCCACTTCTGGCAGGGCCCGGAAACACAGCAGCAGTGCCTCATGGTGTGAAACTCTGGTTCCTCCACTCTGACCACCAGCCAGACACTGGGGTGGAAAAAAGAATTGACATCAACAGAAATGTTTCAATTTTTTAAAAATACGAGGTCCTACTTAATCAAAATTATGGGGGTGAGGTGAAGGGTGAGAAATAAACATTCAAATTATATCTTGGATTTTGGCAGCAAAATCACATAACAGACCTTACGTTCCATGAGAGCAATGGCCGTGTCTGCTACCACTTTTATTTTTCCTCCAAAACCTGGTAGAGAGCTTGTACACTTACTACGTGCTCAGTGGATATTTGTGGAATGAATGAATGGATACCAAAACGGCTAACAATCTGTAGCATGGCTGAAGGCTGGAGATTGGTCAAAGCCATGCCTTCATCATATTTATTTCTCTTCAGGTGAAAAGCGTTACATGCTGGATTAAGTCAAAGTAAGAGGTTTAGAACAATTATTATTAACATCTGCATCATTAGTGCATGATACATACTTTCCAGAGGTGCATAAGTAGCAGAAACACAGAAGACCCTTTACTGGCCAGTGTTGGTCCCCATGGAATCCTGGCCTGCATTTCTACCATCCGACACCATCAGGAAGATGCACCCTTTGGGCTGAGCTTTGAAACTTCACTGACAGCTCACATAGTGAAAGAAGATGGAAAAGGACGTACGAAAGATCCTCTCAGATGTAGTTAAAGAGGACAAAGAGGTTGGAATTCGGAGCAAGAATTTCAGTTTCACCCATTCATTTGTGGACATTTGACATGTTTTCAGTGCCACTATGTGCAAGTTGAGGCTGCAAAGATACACAGACACCGACTGTCTCCTTAAATATCTTTTATTCTGGTAACCACTTCACTGGCTCTCTGTTTCTTACTGTAATTTCTTCTATTCAAAATATAATTTATTTTTCTAAAAATTTTAATACTTCATTCTGGTTTATATTTCTATATCTTGTTGTACATATATAACGATGTTATAGTTATCTCTCTGATAATTATTAACATTTATTTTATTAAACACCTTCTTTTCTATCCTGGGAGAGCTGGTGGTGCAGTGGTTAAGAGTTTGGGCTGCTAACCAAAAGGTCAGCAGTTCAAATCCACCAGCCAGTTCCTTGGAAGCCCTATGGGGCAGTTCTACTTTGTCCTAGAGAGTCGCTATGAGTTGGAATTGACTGAATGGTAATCAGCTTGGTTTTTTTGTTTGTTTTCTCTATCTTGACTTCTATTTTGATTACTGTTTTCTATATAACAATGCTACAGTTATCTACATTATAATGATTTTTATTTTATTAAACACCTTCTTCTCTATCCTGACTTCTATTTCAATTACTATTTTTACAATCAAGTATTTTAAAGTAAATTACAATTATCATGACATTCTACTACTAAATATCCATAAATTAAAAAGAAAAAATAAGAACTAGTAGTATTCTTTAAAAAAGAGAGTCTTCCTACATGTTCAAAATAATTATCACATTTAACAAACTTAACAAGAATTCCCAATCCATATTCAAATTTCCCTGTTTGGCCTCAAATATTCTTTACAACCAGCTATGTTTTTAATTGTGTGCCCACCACCTTCACACCCACCATCACATGGCATGTGGACACACACACAGAAACTCCTGTAGATCTCTTAGTCCCTGTCTTTTTTCAGGTTATAAAGTACGGTGATACCATGAAGTTCATTCCTCCCATCATCCTCTCCCAGCAGTCTTCCTCCCAACCCCACCACTTCCTACTCAGCCTCCCCAGGACAGCATAAAAAGATGCAGGTGGTCAGTCTTAGAATTAAAAACACATTTCTGCACACACTGTTCCAGGGAAGCACTTTTCTGCTCCCAGCCTTGTCTTGGGACTTGGACTGCTTTAGCTATTATAACAGCTCTCAAAGAAGCACTTGTACAATTCGCAAGAAAACTTCTCTTGATTTTTGGCTGTATTTTTGTATTCCGGGAAGCACACAGGAAGGAGAAACAGCCCTCACTTGCATCTGGCACAGATAAACAGAAGCTGGGTGAGTGTCCCCAGAAAGCCTGGGCCTGCATTCATTCCCAAACTTCTGTAATCCCTTCCCTCCTGATTCTAGTTTCTAGAGCACCCTGCAGATAAATTTGGCTTACACAGAAGATTTCCAGCCATTAAGGGTATGTATGTGAAAGAAGAATTGATGCCTTTGAATTATGGTGTTGGCAAAGAATATTGAATATACCATGGACTGCCAGAAGAATGAACAAATCTGTCTTGGGAGAAGTACAGCCAGAATGCTCCTTAGAAACACTGATAGTGAGACCATCTCACACACTTTAGACATGTTATCAGGAGGGCCCAGTCTCTGGAGAAGGACATCATGCTTGGCAAAGGAGAGGGTCAGTGAAAAAGAGGAAGACCCTCAACAAGATGGAATGACACAGTGGTTGAACAACAGGCTCAAACATAGCCACAACTGTGAGGATGGTGCAGGACCAGGCAGTATTTCATTCTGTTGTACATAAGGTGACTATGAGCTGAAACTGACTTAACGGCACCTAACAACAACATGTGAAAGTTGAGCCACGAGCACACACAACGACACACAATAGATACACACACTTTCTAAGGCAGATGCAAACCCTAGTTCTGAACTCCAGGTCTTTTACGGGCACTGGAGAACCAAAAATTAGTTTGGTGGAGGTGAGCATTTTCTCATTTCCTTTTCACATTTATCAGAAAATGTTTTGTGGAACAATTTCAATCAGAAACAGCAGCTCTTACTTTTAAAATTACCTATTAGTATCAGGGACTGCTTAATTCACAGGGTCCAGCCTGAAATCCTTTTATCCTTCAGAATGTAATACTGAGTGCCCGTCTCCAGGAACTCACCCCAATTACAGCTATCCCTTATTATGTGAGGTGGAGTGTTGACAGAGATGAGGAGAATAGGAAGGGCAAAGAGAAGGAGGAAGGGGTTCCAGCACACAGCATGGGATAGGTCACTGACTCAGTGCTGCCTGTGAGCCCAGTCCCTATGGAGATGTGTTCCAAACAGTCTGTGTTTTCAAGTCACTAGGATTTTCTAAACCTTTCCTGAAGCAATGCCCTTTTTAGACCTGCTTTTTCTCAGGTGTGCATTTTCACGTCGTTGTCAGCCATGTTCTCCTAGGTAGCGTGCTATGTTGTCCTGTATGATGTTAAAGGAATTCCACCCATTAGGACCACTCTGCTCTCTAGAGGAGTCCCTGGATAGGCAAACAGTTAGTGCACTCAGCTGCTAACTGAAAGGTCAGCAGTTGGAGTCCCCCCAGAGGTGCCATGGAAGAAAGACCTGGCAATCTACTTTCTGAGAAATCAGCCATTGAAAACCCCATGGAGTTCTACTCTAACAAATATGGGGTCGCCATGAGTCGGAATCAACTTGATGGCAACTGGCTTGGTTTTTGGTTTGTTATCCTATAGGGTACCTTTGTGAAATTAGAAAGAGGGCTTCTTTCTGAGAAGAAGAATTTTTAAAAAGCCCCTCCTAACATGTGATGAGACAGCAGAAGCACCTTCATGCAAAGAAAAAAGGCTTCTCTTCCACCCAGTGGAAGCAACCATCCCATGATACAGGACACAGTGGGCAAAGCATGGGCTGTGCTCCAGTGCCAGCTCTCAGTAGTCAAGTGCTGTACACAGACTGCATGACCTTACCTCCTTACTTAGCAGTCCTGCCCCAAATTTCTAATGGACCAAATCCCTAATGGTGCTGGGCTTGTATACCAACTTGCATTTCAGTATGCAGTATAATTCTCTCTCCTGGTACCTTTGAAGCACCTATATAGCATTACCAAGGTCCCTAGGTGGCACAAACCATTTGCACTTTACTACGACCCTACAGGATATCAGTTCAAACTTCCACCTATCAGTGCTGTGGAAGAAAGGCCTGGCAATCTGCTTCTGTAAAGACTGCAGCTAAGAAAACCCTATGGAGCAGTTCTACTCTGTCACACATGGAGTCACCATGAGTCAGAATTGACTTGACAGCAAGGGGTTTGGTTTTTTGGTTTTATAAAAACCTGTTGTCGTTGAGTGGATTCTGACTCATACTGGCCAACTGCCCCTTAGGGTTTCCAAGGAGTGGCTGGTGGATTTGAACCACCAACCTTTTGGTTAGCAGCCGAGCTCTTAACCACTACACCACCAGTGCTCCTTTGGTTTGATAGCACTACTATTTGTACCTGTATCAGCAATTAGGCTTTCTAACTATTCACCAAATCAAGAAAAAAGAAAAGAAAACGAAACCGTAAGCGAGTAAGCGAGGAGGTGGGGAAGCACACACAGGTGGACAGAGGCTCCGTGGAGCTTTCTGGCACTTACGTCAGGGGAAACGGGACAGCGTTCACTCTACTGGTCTGGCTGATAAGCATGAGAGAAAAGATACATTGTAGGTACATTTCACTACAGAAGCAGAGCTCTGTGCAAGTCCCTGCATTTCTGAGACGAACAGCAGTAATGCAAACTGCACTGTTAAGACGGTGCTGAGTAAACAGTGCCTAAGCACTGCCCTCTTCCAACCAGCCTCCCGTTCACATGCAAACCCTTCCTCCTTCAGGCAATGAAAATGCACCTTGCAAGCCACATATTCTCTACTGTAAAATGGTATTGTTTCCTCCTAGTTCATATGCTAACTTGCAACAATTCTAAGCAATTAGAAAGTAGATATGCATGTATTTCATTGTTTTACAACTATAGAGTCCTTAGGACCTCCTCAAATCTAATTGTCTGATGGGTGGAGTCGGCATAAATCTTACTTGAAAACTCTTTTCTGATATATTTTAATGGAGGAGATTGCATGGGATATATTTCTATTTCAGGGTACAAAATGATAATTAATATACCATAGCCATTCCAACGTGGTGAAAAAAATATTTAAAACTTTTGGACAATGTCAGGACGAAGGAATAACTATTGTTTTCATTTTTAAAAAAACCGTTTTAACAACAGAAATAAGGTATCTTCCCATACTTTCAGGGAGGTTTTTAGAGAAGCTTTAGAGAAAGGAAGTCGTTTGAGCAAACTGGCTCCCAGAACTGCAACTAACCTCAAATCTTTGCTGATGTGGAAATAGAAAACCCTGTGCTGTGAATTCATTTCATTACCTCTTAAATCTCATGCCCCATGCAAATGCTAAGGGCACAAATAGAAAGTTGTTAACTTAATGAAATTTAAATTTACTTCCGAAGTATGAGTCAAAGACTTTACTGTTTAGAGCCTGTGTTATTTGGACTCATAAGCCCTAAATCCATTAAAACGTAATGTACGTTTCTGTAATTTGGGATACAAGAGACTAACAGTAACAGGAAGAAACTCAAAACCCTTTCAAAGTCCCTAAGTACTGGGTAAGGCTTGCCCCTGCCTCCAGTGATATTCCACACCACACCAGCTTATCTGATAGTAGCAATTCCAAGGAGCTCTGGGCATTTAAGGATAAAATACAACCGATGACATGCCTCGTCCCAGGATTTGAAAAAACTCGGATGCCTACAGAGGTCAGACAGAAACACAAGTGAAGCAAGCTGAGGATTTGCCTATTAAAAATGTAGAAATAGTTTGTTTCCCTGAAGAAATACACTCTCCTATTTCTCTTGAAACATACGGTTGCATTGGCATGGCCTTTGGTAGAGACACTTGCAACAGAGAAATATTTCCAGTGCTAAAACAGAACAGAACAACACCTGGCCGTGCAAGTATGATAATGATTGGCAACTGTTGCCTCAGTGTGAGAGAGGCAAAGGGAGTGATGAAATTCCTAGTATCCTAGAAAGCTCAAGCCCCATCCAGTGGGGCAGCTGCTTCTCAGCCCAGGCCATGGCCGTTGAAAGGAACTGTGTCAATACGTTGCTCTTCCAATTTTTTAAGTAGAAGTTGTAAATCCAGATGTTTAGGTAAATTCTCACAATTTTAAGAATGTTAGCTTAACTTCTTTAAAGTTAAAGAAGCATTTAAACCCCTCACAAGAGTCTGCGATTCTCTGACTTAAAGCTCGAGGTTGTTTTTCAGCATTCTTCGTCTATGTCGTGGACTTGGGGACGGATATGCCCTATTTTGGTTGTGTGTCTGTTCTGGATGGATATTTATACTACAGATCACTAGGTAAGAAATTCCTTCGCATTTCTCCACTGGATCAAAAAATTGTCTATGCCAGTAATAGTTGCTACTTGAGTTTCTGGAAGACAGAATAGCCACATTTAAGGAAGAGGACCATGCAGATATGGGACAGTTGCCTGTTAAAGACATGGCCGAGGTCCAGAACCCACTGGATGAGTGTGGAGTAATGGGTTTCTCTTAAGTGGCCTTCTGCTCCTGGGTTTGCAATTCTCTCAGAATGACTGGTCTGATATCCACTTACATGGATAAGGATTGGTCATTTTACAATCCACCTAAGGGATTGTCTGGGGGGATGCCTACCCTGTAGTTGACCTTTACTTGGATTGATTAAGGAGCCTGCCTTGACAAAGAGGACCCGTCCATCTCTCGTGGCTACCCTGTGCTGTTTCCAGTGTATACAACACTCCAGGCAAACATACACAATTTTTAATAGTTTGAGCTTCAGACACAAATCCATTCCTGGCCTTCTACCCCTCAATAGGTGGGCGAGACATCTTGGGTAACTCAAGATTCCCTTTAGCAGGAGGCCTAGATTCCAGAGGAGATTGCTCCAAGCCCTCCTGGACTTTCGTTGTTTTCTATCAAGGGACAAATTCCTCCAGACCCCACCTAATCACCTCAGCTGTGTTAGAGCCAAGAGAAACGAAACAGATCAAACAGAAACCCTTACTTCCTTAAGGCAAAGCTTCATCCAAGGTGCACAGTGAATTCTTCCTTTCCTTTAGGTGGCCCCTTCGGTCCCATGTGGCTTTCCAAGGGTCAGGATGCCTCTGAAATAGAATAGTTCACAAATTATAATTTTGGAATCTCTGCCAATTTTTCCTTCTCTACCTTCCCCTTCTCCCCCTTTCCTCCTCCTCCCCTCTCCCTCTTTTGCTCTAACTCACTCCCCTAAGCCATAGCCCACATTTGCCCAGAAGAAAATGGTAAGAATTCAAATTTCACTAATTTATCTTAAGTTAACACAGCCAGCTCCCAAGAGCAAACTAATAGTACCCAAATTTTCCAGCATGAATTTTTTCTTCTTCTTTAGCCAGATACATGACTTCTCTAGATTTTCAAGGTGGTTGTTTTCAAACAAGAAGCAATTTTTTTGAAACTTTAAATCAAGAAACAAGATGAACAAAAAACGAAAAAAAAAGCATCCAAAAGTTTTTTTTTTTTTTTTAATCTATCTTTAAATTTAACCCAAGTCCTCACATTTGGAAGAGTTTTTAGATAAAAATTCATTTCAAAGTTCCAAGCTTTTAACCCACAGTCATACGTCCCCTTCAGGCAACTCCAATGTGATCTCTTTCTATATAAATGACCTGTTGCTCATTTCCTTTAAGGATTAGTCTCCAAGGTCCAAAGTGAATTCTTAATCATATACGCTGATCTGGGGGAAAACAAACCAAATCTAACAAAGAAATAAGCCAAAGTCTTTAACATATCCTTTAAAAATATGGTCTCTCTTTAGAAAAGAACAGACAGATCAGACAGATAACAGAGGCTGACTCACAGCACTGTTTGTGTGCATGTCCAGAGATTTGGTCAGGTTGTCAGGCAACCATGCTCAGCTCTGTTTGCAGCAAGAGGCCCATAACCCTTCTGAGTGAGAACATCTGTGCTGGAGGCAGGAAAAGGCTACTCAAGGATGCTGCCCAGTCTGTTGTTGGAAAGGAAAGGCAGGCAGGTGCGACATATAGCACTTAATGGTCACTAGTGGGTTCTGTCCCTCCCACGTGTCAAAGTGAAGAACCAGCTCCTGCAAATCTCAGTCAACAGGTGAATCTCGAACACAGCACACTAGCAGACTGTCCTCTTGGAAGAGGCTGTATAGGCCCAGCTCACTATTATTTACTCCTCATTGCGAACCACCATGTTGTCTCATGATCCTGTCTTTCCCTCCAGTTCCATCTCTACAAAAGCCTTAAGATTAACCAATGTTTCTCCTTGGAGGGTGGAAAACAAGTAATAATGATCTAAGGGTGAAAAACCAAAGCACCCATCTTGTGACAAGAAAAACTAGGACGTCACCAGATAATCCCCAAGAATGTTGCCAAATAACGCCCAAGAATACCAGTAGAAGATTAACTCATCTGAGACATGACTACTTCAAGGGGGAACTAACACTAACTTCTAAGATCCATAATCCTGTCCCTATAAAAGCCTTCAGCCGATCCCCAGTGGGGAAGACAGGTTATTTTGGAGGAATCTATTCCCCTCTGTCTTCCATACATCAATGTATAATAAAACTTGCTGCTCACCTCACCCGTTTCATAATTGGCTATTGCAGCAGGCAGCTCCAATCCGTGTTATTGCAGTAACAAATTTGGTGGCCCATAAGGGGAGCTTCAGCTGCTTGAGACGGAGCAGCCCCCGGGGCAGGGCCTGGGGCTGATCGACAGCTCTCCTGACAAGGGGCCACGATAGGTTTCATTTGCCTCTGGGGTGACTGTTGGCCAGACCTGGGTCTGTCGTAGCACTGCTGGTCCCTAACCATGCCAAAACAGGAAGGTGAAAGACAGCAAGACCTGCACGGGAGGGATCCCAAGGGGAGTCCGCGACTCCTCTCCCTGTTGTGCTCAGGGCCGGGGCGGATAGAGCAGGCCCGAGGTTTCCGGAGTGGGACCTGAGCCCTTGGGTTCTGGGGCAAGAGGCACCCCAGATGACTGACCCCATGAGTAGGTTTGCAAGTAGGGACTCCTGGTGACTCTAGAGTCCTGGGTCCGGGTGTGTGAGTGCTCGTAAGTGTGTCTGGGAGGTTGAGATTCTCTAAGATCACCTCTGTCGGCAGGCAGAGGCGTCTGAGAGGTTGAAGGGGTCGAGCGCATCTCCGTCAGCTTGCTGGATTTCTTCATTTACTGTGGTTTTGTGTCTGTCCTGTCCGTTCGTTTACCGTGGTTCTGTGTCTGTCCTGTCCATTGTCTGTGCGTCACTAGTAGTATACCATCTACTTGGGCGCCTTGATTCGGCTGTTAGGGAAAGTGAAAATACCCCAGGTGAGACTGGTTCTTGAGACAGCCATAGTATCTTAAGACTATGTTCATGAGTTAACTGCTCTGGATCCTGACAGCCCTGAAAATGCCAGAAGGGTCAATATAATCTTTACAGGATAAAGTGCCCCCGATATTAAGAGAAAGCTTCAGAAGGAAGGAAACCGAAAGCTTGAACCTTATCGCTTAACATCTTTGATAAATGAGGGATTTCCCCCCTTACCACTGATTCAGTGGTTTGGGGTTCATATTTAAAAACACTATAAATGGAGTATATTAGAAGTAACTTAGAACTTCAGTGGCCACTTTGGGAAAAAGAAGTTTCATTTGTGTTGTCCGTTTCTTCCTTTAGGGAACTTTGCTTGATGCTCAGGTTTTGTCAAAAGGTCTAATATTCGTCCATTTGAGGCTGTCGCAAGTTAATAAGTTTTATCTAGAACCTGTCTTTTCCATTGAATTGAGTCGATCTTACCAAAAACTGCTATACACACTTTAAGAAACTAGGATCCACATATCCTTTTTGTGTGGTGTTGTCTGGTGAGTTTATGTGGTCTTTCTGTCTCCTTTTGTCCTGAAAGAGCTTGCTTCTGGTCTACAGCGTTGTGTCTGTCTTGTATCAGTTTGGAGGTTATGGCTAAGAATTGCTGTTTTTTGTAAGGCTGGTCATAGAACCTCAGTTCTTTCTTCATCCAGAAAAAACTGCATCTTGTGTCTGTCTTATGATTTAGACTTTTAATAGTTACTTGGAGAAACTTTGATATAAATTGGTCTATTGGAAAAGTACACTAAGATCTTAATGTTTTATACTACGTCAATCTTAAAGCAAAATCTTTGTAAGTAACTTAAGCTAGATATTATATAAAATGTGTTTTATTTAAGAAAAAAGGATAGTTTTGTCTTAAAGTAGAAGTAGCAGTTCCAGAACAGTAAAAAAGAAATTAGTTATCTTTTGTCCTTCAAAATTCCTAGGTCAATTTAAACATATGTAAATGCATTGGGATGACATCCCCAGCCCCAGTCTTGCTAGCCAAGTGTTGATGGATTCATTTACAAAATTGCTAAAGAGC
Organism: Trichechus manatus latirostris; assembly: GCF_000243295.1. Taxonomy (NCBI): domain Eukaryota; kingdom Metazoa; phylum Chordata; class Mammalia; order Sirenia; family Trichechidae; genus Trichechus; species Trichechus manatus. The sequence continues at coordinate 7,390,809 of NW_004443998.1, forward strand.
TTTGGTATTTACTGGGTAGACAGCCTTTCAAAATGCCTCCATCAACTTAAACATATGTAAATGTCTTCTGTGAGTCAAGAGAGTGAGGGTGGGGTGCATCAGGCCTCCTCAGCCCCCAGCCCCCAGCCCCCAGTCTCCAAGGTCGTGTAGCTCAAGGGAAGCTTTTGAAAGACCCTTTCCAGCTAGGTGGAGACTCTTTTAAGACAAAAGATAAGAAAAATTGCTGCTTTGCTATAGTTATCAGAAATTGAATGGATCCTGATAATAGAACTGTAAACAAGTTCTCTCTATTACAGGGAAACACTAAGAAGTCAAACAATAGATATCACAATAAGACACACCTAAAATGGCCTGGAAAAATGTTTCCAGCAGTAGCCAGAGGCTTAAAGTTATATCCATATCAATGAATTGGTCAACTGAACAGAGACTTTGTGACTTCCAAAGCCAGTTGATAAAATCATTAAGCGCTAAAATTAGATTGGGAAAAATATGAGAAATAGTAAAAGTTGAATAAAAACTTGGAATGTTTAAACAGACTTTCAACAACAGTTATGTTTCATTATATACAGGCTTAAAATAATTCCCAATACAGTTTAGGTAACTTACTGATGTTAAATTGAGTTAATAGATATTTGTTATAATTTAAGTTTATATACTTTGTCTTTTTATGCCACAAGAGGAAGAATGTATATATATAGATTGAAGCCTGCTAATGAGTGTTCATTGTTGCCATTTAAAGGGATGCACTATAAGAGGTATGCAACAAAGACAACATTTAAGAGGTTTATTGAAAGAGAAATTTATTTGATATGGTCAAGTTTTATCTGACTAAAGTTTAATGGTTTAATTTATGAGATTTTTAGGAGGTTTAATGTTAAGTAGCATATAAAACAAAGAATTGGGTTTCTTGCTGTTAAAATAACAAAATTTTCTTTTGATTTCTGAGTTAAAGGGTTAATTTATTCTTTGTATAATCTGCCTGGAAGATGAAGGTTTGGCTTCTCATTAGAATAAGATTCCTGAGTCTGAATACTAAGCCACATGGCTTTTAGAAAAGAAAGCTAAGGTTTTTACTTTAAAATCTTTGGTTAAATAACTTAACTATTGTTTCACAGTGACTATAATATTATTATTTCTTTACTGGTAACTTGGTCGCAACTTTATCTTTTTGAATCTAGCATCATCAAAGCCAATGGTTGGTTTGGGGAATTCACATCGTTTACCTATGAAGTTTTTTGTTTTTTTGTTTTTTTTTAACAATTCAGCTATTTAGAGGTTTTATAAGCTTGGTAATCTTGGTATATTCTTGGTATATCCTGACTATATGGTATTTTGTCTCAAAATTATTATGTATCTCATCTGAAGCTCTTTGAATACGGCTAATGGTTATATTTAGAAATATTTTTATCTAAAGTTTTTTTTAACTGGTTTTATTTGGCCTTTACAATGTGCTTCTAATTAACTTTTATCAGGTCTTTCACTATTAAGAGTATTATTTTTATGTTAATCTTGGCCATATTAGGTTTTGTCATCTGCAGATAAGTTTTTACTTTACTGATTTGCTGAAAATATTTGACCAAAATATCTCAACAAAAAGATGAACTATATTGGACTTATGAAAAGGACTATGACTAGACTCAATCAAGATTTCCAGAACTCTTATGTAGAAGCTGATGTGTTCACACACTGCTGTTGATCCAGAACCACATGGAATAGAAATTAGCTACATAATACTGAAAAAAACAAAGGAAATTATGGGTTTTATGTGAGAATATTGCTGATGTTTTAAGGTCCTACTTTCTGGATATAAAAAATCATTTTCCTTTCTCATAAAGTATCTAACTAATGGGTTTAGATATCATAACTCTTGAATTAGAAATTCTGTTGGTAAACTTAGCAAAGGTGTAGCTATCATAACCAGAGAAGTGTCTGAAATTTGAGCTATGATTCTACATAATAGAATAGTATTAACCTTTCCGTTAGTCTCTCAAGAAAGTTTGTGCCTTAATAGATAAATGTTGCTGTATTTATATTAATACTCAATCTGAGGTTTTGCAAAATGTAGTTGCTGTTGAGGCACATGAAAAGCAGTTACTGATGCTGCTTATGCATAAACAAACACCTGTTATGGGGAGAGGCCCATCCATCCCAGCCGAATCTCCCCTAGGCCACATTCTAACAAACTGGAGGAGGTATAGCTATAAGCCTATGACAAGAAAGAAAATGATATGCTTATATAACAACGTATGGCCCCAATAACAACTGGGGGACCAGAAACATTGGCTCCAAAATGGGTTTTTGGCTTACGGCACGATTTTTCAGTTTGACTTGTTTTGTAGGAAAAAATGGGACAAAGTTCCCTATATTCAAGCTTTCATGTCTCTCTATCAAACTTTAAATCCCTCTAACCAGGTTCTTTTCCAGGAAAAGCTGAAGGCAAAGGTGCTTCCTGAATCCTCACCGGGTCACCTCTTAGAAGGAATAGCCCCGATAACTGCTTCGGCTCCCCGCACCATATAGGGAAGGTGTGGTAGAAGCCTACAGGTTGGGTCGAGGAATGACGGCAGAGTCCCCCACAGAAAGGGCCGAGCCTGACTCTAGTCTGGCCAGCTTGAGAGGAACTGACAAAGGAAGGGAATTGGGAAGTAAGAGTCCAACTTCATCGGGTATGGTCTCCCCCTACACATACCTGTCAGGGTACTGTTTTTGGTGAGGGTACTGCCAGGGCTTGGGCAGGGCAATTTCCTCTGAGAAAAATTCTAGCCGAAGGAAGAAAAATGTTAGTATGTACTCCTATCTCTACCTCCGACGTGTATAATTGGAAGAATCACAATCCTCCTTACCGGAGTAACCCAAATAGGATGGCGGAGTTGTTCCTTGCCATTTTCTACAGATCCCACCTGAAAATGCATGCGCCTTGCAGGCAACACTATTGCAAGAAGAAATAGTGACACTTAGTGGCATTCCTTTCCATATTCAACAAAAGGTGAATTGCGGAGGTCTGGGCATAAGAAAGGCCTGGGTGAGCCCAGTCAGCCGCACCAGTTAAAATTACTTTAAAACCTGGAGCACCTATTATAAACCAGAAGCAATATCCCCTCCACAAGGAAGCTTTGGAAGGGATCACACCATTGGTGCATCGATACATAAAAATTAGACTTTTGAAATTTTGCCAGTTTCCGTTCAACACCCCTATCTTACTGGTGTTAAAACTGGGGACAAGAGAATATAGGTCTGTTCAAGACCTAAGAAAAATCAGCTAAATAGTCAAGGACATTCGTCCGATTGTGCCAAACCCATATACCCTCTTGGTTACTATACCCAGTCAATGCGCTTGGCTTTCAGTACTGGGTTTGAAAGATGCCTTCTTTTGTATTCCTCTACACCCCAAGTCTCAGCCTTTATTTGCCACTGAATGGACTGATATTAAGACAGGGAATTGCTGTGGGGGTACTAACTCAAACCCTGGGACCAGCCAGATGACCAGTGGCCTACTTTTCAAAACAGCTGGACAACGTGGCCTGGGGATGGCCCCCTTGTCTTTGAGCCATGGTTGCAGCATATGACCTGTTACAGGAAGCCGAGAAATTCACCCTTGGACGAAAGGTAATGGTAAACACACCACATACAGCTCTGCCTCTTTGGAACAAAACGGGGATTTTTGGCTCACAGCTGGACGGATGGGAAAATATCAGGCAATCTTGTTAGACAACTCAAATGTGGTTCTGAAGGCTGTCTCCTCCCTCAATCCCGCCACATTACTGCCTATTTCAGAAGATGCCCCCGTACATGACTGCCTAGAGAGAATTGAAGAAGTTTGTTCTAACAGACCAGATCTCTCAGATGTTCCCTTGACTGACCCAGAGATAGAAATGTATACGGATGGCAATAGCTTTCTATATGAAGGATGCCACAAGGCAGGATATGCAGTGGTGACACAAACTGAGGTCTTAGAGGCAGCTGCACTTCCTGCCGGCACTTCGGCTCAAAAGGCTGAACTCATAGTCCTCACGCAGGCCCTGTGACTACGAGTAGGAAGACGCACAACTGTGTATACTGATAATAAATATGCCCATCTGGTCCTTCACTCACGTGATGCCTTGTAGAAAGAAAGGGCACTTCTGACATCTGCCAACAAAGAAATAAAACATGTACTAGAAATCCTAGAACTCCTGAAGGCAATCAATGATCCCCTTCAGGTGGCAGTGGTATAATGCCTCAGAACCTGGAAATTGTAAATGTCTGCTGATTTTTGTGGACACCTACTCAGGGTATGTAGAGGCTTTCCTTTGTCGAACCGAATGAGCCCAAGAAGTGACCAAGGTGTGTTACTCAAAGAACTCATACCCAGTTTTGATCTTCCAATCTCAGTACAGAGTGACAACAGGGGAGCTTTTACGACAACAGTCACCCAAGAAGTCAATAAGGTTTCAGATATAAATTGGAAATTACACTCAGCCTAGAGACCACAATCAACTGGAGAAACCAAAAAGATGAACCATTCTCTGAAAAAGGCCTTGGTGAAACTTTGCCAGGAGACGAGCTCTATTTAGATACAAGTTCTCCCCATTGCTCTGCTCAGAATCCGGGTAGCCCCTCGAAGTGGGCTCAAGTTGATCCCTTATGAATTAATATATGGGAGACCATTCCTGAAAAAGTCGACTTTCCCCACCTCGGTGATGATCAAGGTAGAGAAAAGAGACTGGGTCCGTTCTCTGAGAGCTGTCATAAACACTGTTAATCAGTACGCTTCTTCTCATTTGTCTTCTCCTTCTGACACTCCCCTCCACAGGTTCCAACCCAGAGATCGGAGATCAGGTCCTGTTAAAACCTGGAAGAATCAACCCCCAGAAGATCAACTGGTCCCTCAGTGAGAGGGACCTTTTGAAGTTCTCCTGACCACCCTCTCTCTGAAGTTAACAAGAGTAGCTGAGTGGGTGCATCACTCCGGAGTAAAAGCAGCCCCACCAGAAGAAGAGAAAGAAGCAGAAAACAAAGAGCCACCGTACTCTTGTACTCCAATTCAGGGCCTGAAGTACAAGTTCAAGAAGCTTGCAGTATAATGGTTTTGACCTTATTTCCCTCTGTCTTTCTATTGTTCCAGGAAACCTGGACAGAAAAGGTTCCGGTGATCCCACAGGCAAAGGGGACACTGACCCTGCAATCTGGGGACACTATGACCCTCCTGTGTGTAGTCTGAACCTTAATTCCAGTAGGTCCAGTTAAGTGGGTCATAGAAGAGCACGAAAGAGAAACCTTAAGAATAGTGATTATTCTAGTCTGTTTTTGTGTCCCCTGTTTCATGAGAATATTAACAAAAGGACTACAAATACTTTTAAGGCTAGAAAAATTTTCACCCCGGTAAGTCAGGATGCCCCTTTTCAAAAGTCTTGAGGACAAATGTCATCTAATTCACCAAGATGCAGCCAATTTCCACGCTAACTCACCCCCGCCTATGGCACCTAGTCGATAGGGGGAGGTTTCTCACCCCAGCCGATGCCCCTAACCAGCAGGAAGTAGCCAGAAAAGAAGAGATGCCCCGTTTCCCAACATTGAGAAACTTCCATTAAAAGGGGGGATTGGAAGAGGCTGCATAGGCCCGGCTCACTGTTATTTACTCCCCATTGCTAACCGCCACACTGTCTCCTGATCTTGTTTTTCCCTCCAGTTCCAGCCTCTGTAAAAGGTTTAAGATTAACCAATGTTCCTCCTTGGAGGGTGGAAAACAAGTGATAAGGATCTAAGGATGAAAAACCAAACAAAGCACCCATCTTGAGACAAGAAAAACCAAGATGCCGCCAAATAACCCCCCAAGAATACCAGTAAAAGATTAACTCATCTGGGACGTGACCACCTCAAGGGGGAACTAACACAAACTTCTAAGACCCATAATCCTGTCCCTATAAAAGCCTTCAGCCGATCGTCAGTGGGGGAGACAGGTTTTTTTTTTTTTTGGAGGAATCTATTCCCCTCTGTTTCCTATACATTGATATATACTAAAACTCTTGCTGCTCACCTCACCCCTGTCTCAGAATTGGCTATTGCGGCAGGCAGCTCCAATCCGCTTTATTGCAGTAACACTCTTGCCGGCTCAGAGACAGACCTGGTTCCATGACAGACATGCAGGACGATTATTGGGCTTATCAGAAAATAGTTCAGCTATTTGTATGGATGGAGCAGGCATCGTGCCAGGTGAAAGATTCTTGCACAACTCAGCCACTCAGGACAGATGATTTGTAAGTCTTGGAACCAGGCACAATATGCAGCTTAAGATACTTGGAGCTGAGACATGAAAACAAAGGATGTGGTCTCTCTGTGGCTCCCTGGTCTCAGAGATCTGTGTGGTTTCCATGATTATAAATTATTTTAAAAGAGGTTTGAGTTTTCAGTCCAGAGAAGTTATTCTGAGCAGCAGGAATACAATGACTAAATTGTCGTGCCTTAATGTCATAGAGTTGCTCGGGTTCTGTTCATTTTGTTGTTGTTATGGTAATTCTCCCCCAGCTTTTGGCTTGTCGAAAATGAACTGCGGAGTGGCGAAGGTGAAGGAAGTGAGGCTGCATCTCCCAGCTGTCTTGCTGTCAACGATTTGATTACGGCACAAATGAGCTCCACAGCCTATCTATCTGAGCAGTGCAAAGTTCACCCTTGGGGGTGGGGCCGTGGTCCAGGGACTCGTTCTGCTTCAGCTGATAAGGAAGTCTGCTTCCTGTTTCTCTCTGAACACAAGAAACTTAAAGTCGAATTTCAGCCAGCATCAGAGAGTCCTCACACGCTCATCTCCCAGCTGGTGAGGAAGGGCTTGCTGGCGAAAGCTGCCCTGGAGCTCGTCTTTGGCTTCTGCAGTCTTGCTGTGAAGAAGAGGAGAGTTTACCTCTCTTCTCTCCCGTGACACCAGACTAAACAGTCCCTTGATATGATCAGAACTAAAGCACATGTTACTTGAGTCTCCTAACCCAAGATTATCATGTCACTATTTTATAGTACTACATTGTTTTCAAGGAAACCCTGGTGGCGCGGTGGTTAAGAGCTCGGCTGCTAACCAAAAGGTCGGCAGTTTGAATCCACCAGCCGCTGCGTGGAAACCCTATGGGGCAGTTCTACTCTGTCCTGTAGGATCGCTAGGAGTCGGCATCGACTCGACGGCAACGGGTTCATTTCGGTTACGTTGTTTCCACCAGGCTATCACTTTGTTGTTGTTAGTTGCCACCAAGTTTATTCCAATTCATGGTGACCCCATGTGTTACAGAGTGGAACTGCTCCATAGGGTTTTCTTGGCTATCATCTTTACGGAAGCAGATCGCCAGCCCTTTTCTTCTGTGGTACCGCTGGGTGGGTTCGAACTGCCAACCTTTAGGTTAGCAGTCAAGCACAAGCCATTTGCACCACCTGTTGTTATTAGGTGCCATCGAGCCAATTTTCAACTCATAGCGACCCTATGTGACAGAGTAGAACTGCCCCATAAGGTTTTATTGGCTGTAATCTTTACAGAAGCAGATTGCCAGGTCTTTCACCCATGGAGCTGCTGACTGGGTTCGAACTGCCAACCTTACTGTTAGCCAGCTAAGCACTTAACTGTTGCACCACCAGAGTCCTTAAATAATCACTAAATAGAATATGTTTTTCTTGTAATGAACACGTGTCCTTCTTTTCGGATGCTCAGCATCTGAATCCCCTTCTTATATGTGTGGGTAATCCGCGTCTTATAAATATTGGTGCAAGACAGAGACTTCCTCTGGTACAAGGACTTGGAAAATTGCTTCCTTGGTGTCCCGTGAAGCAAGGACATAGGCTTGTATCTAAGACTCTGCCAATCAGATGCTTTCTTGCTGGATGTTGGCTTGGCAACTGATGATGCAAAGACATATCCATCGGACTAGGATAAGAGCCAGTAAATCTGGAGCATAATGAGTATCAGTGGTACAAGCCTCAGGGTCTGTGCATACAAACAGTGACATCAGTGTCAGACCAATTCTGCTTGGCCTGGTTTGGGGCAGTGCAAATTTAGCTGTCTGTCCCTGGCTGAAGCCTCCAAGCCTGGATATATGGCCCACTTGGGGAAAAATTATATTTCTGCTTAAATAAACTACATTGATTTCTGTTACTTCCAACTAAAAACTCTGATTCAACTCCTTAGCCTCAGTCTGATGTCCTAGCTTCTTTCTTCCCTCCTCCTCTCTCGCTTCTATTATCTGCTCTCCCTCCCTTCCCTCCCCTTGGCTTCCTGCTCTTTCTCCCTTTTCCTTTTCCTCCTCTCTCTCCTCCACCTTCTTCAGCCCTCTCCCCCTCCCCCCCTTCCTGTCTTCTTTTCTCTCACTCATTCTTTTGGCTTTTAACCACAAGTCATTATAGACAGTCCTATCTTGTCGCTGTGAGCTGGAATCAACTCGACAGCAATGGGTTTGGTTTTTGGTTTTGGATCTTGTGAATGGCAGAGATGAAAAGAACACCCTCCTCATTTTCCATCTGATAAAACTGAGCCCTAACATGTTTAGATAAATTGTTCCACTCAAACAGCTAGAATTTAAGGTGCCTGCTTAGCTGCTAACCAAAAGGTTGGCAGTTTGAATCCATCAGCTGCTCCTTGGAAACCCTATGAGGACAGTTCTACTTTGTCCTGTAGGGTCGCTATGAGTCAGAACTGACTCAACAGCAACGGCTTTTTTGGGTCTCCTAATCTAATCCTTTTAGCAGTGCGTCAGGTTATCTAAAGAGCACACTTGATGTGTTCCCTGAAGATGAATGGGCTATTGACTTAATTCCACAGATATGAGAGAGTAAGAGGAAACCTTTAGTAAAAGGAAGTTTATAAATACAGTGGGACCCGGAACTTGACGGGACTGCCTTGTTTTTCTGAGTCTCACATGTTTTCCACCTTTGAAAGGGGGCAGTCTCCCCACTTTTCTGTCTCACTCTCTTAGTGGAAATTGAGTTTTCCTTCTCTGACGGGTTTCTGCCTTATATAGGTTCTGGCTTTCACAGGTTTTAGTGTACTATATATCTCTATATGTTTTCCATTGTCTTTGAGATAGAAAATAGATAAATGTGAATTTGCATCCAGTCCATGGGACTTGTGTGGTTATGTGGCCAAGTGACAAACTTGGGGTGGAGACCTGGGAAATCACCTCAGTTTGCCCATTAGATTAAAAGTATGTCATCAGTATTCGAGCCCTGGTGGCGCAGTGGTTAAGAGCTCAGCTACTAACCAAAAGGTCAGCAGTACAAATCCACCAGCTGCTCCTTGGAAACCCTAAGGGGTAGTTCTACTCCGTCCTTTAGGGTTGCTGTGAGTCGGAATCGACTCAATGGCAATGGGTTTGGGTTTTCTTTATCATCAGTATTAGTTTTATGAACATGGAAAAAAAAACCATTTGATAACTTGCATAAACACAGTGCTCTTTCAAAAGGTGACTCTTGTCTTTCTCAAGCTTAAAATCACTCCGTGGCCCCCCTTGCACTTGGAATAACATCCAAACTCTAAGTGGGGTGATCTTATCGTTCATATTCCACTCCGGGACCCCTGTGAGATGAAAGAGGCATGATTAACGATCACAACAGGACAGCAGGCACAGTCTGGGACTTGACCAGCCAACCAAGATGCATAGTCACCTATTCACACCACCTGTCCTTGCCCTCTGACCTCACGTAACTCCACTGTCTCCCTGCTCCATTTTCTTTTCCCTGGATTTCCTACACCTGTCTTCTGCTCAGAGCCACTGAGGACCGATCGTTGCCTGGCTCCATTCTTTCACTAGGGATTGCAAAATGGGATTTTTACAGCCTATCATCTCTCCTTTTTCTATCAGTGAGAAGTCTTCCTCACCAATTATTTGGTTGCCTTAAAATTTGACCCTTACAGGAAAGGCAGGATAAATGCTTGAGTCTTTTACTTTACTTGTCAATTTTCAGAGGAAGGAGTTGGTATTCTAGCAAACTCCAAAAGCAATACTTGAGTTTTTCAATTTGTATTCATTTATTTATAAAGGAGCCCTGGTGGTGTAGTAGTTAAGTGCTTGGCTACCAACCAAATGGTCGGCAGTTCGAACCCACCGGCTCCTCCAAAGGAGAAAGATGTGGCAGTCTGCTTCCGTCAAGATTTACAGCCCTGGGAACCCTATGGGGCAGTATTACTGTGTCCTATAGGGACGCTATGAGTCGGAATTGACTTGATGGCAACAGGTTTTTTGGTTTATTTTTAAATAACAGAAATTTATTGTCTTGCAAATCTGGAGGCTAGAAATCCAAATTCATGGTGTCACCAGGGCCATATTCCCTCCTGAGCCTCTAGGGGAAGATCCTTCCTTCTCTTTCCAGGCTTCTGGTAGCCCCAGCCATCCCTTGGCTTATAGCTGCACATGACTCCCTTGTCATATGACCGTCTTGCCTCTGTGTCTCTTCTCTTTTATAAGGACACCAGTGAGTTTTTATGTTTAAATATCATCATAAATTCACAGATTTTTAAATGGTTTATTTAATGTGTGCAAGTCATTGTAGCTGTTTTTCTTTCCTTTTCCTTGTTTCGTTTTTTTTGATGCTTAGGTTCTCCCACTTTGGGTCAATGGCAGCTCCCTCAGGTTTGTCCCTGTGTCTTTTGATACCAGCTCAGTTTTCTCTGATAATTTCTTTGCTTTCAGTACAAGATGTTCCAGATTCATCTTGCATATTTCTTGCTCCAGATTTGGAATCAGCAGTTTTCCATGAATCCTCAGTTCCTCTTAATGGGAAATAGATACTTTTTTTTTCAAACCACAGTCTGGGCACCAGGAATGTTTATTATTTCTCGGTGTTCATTACTTCTAGGTCTTTTTAGTAGAACAAATGCAAAAATATGTGTATTTTAGAGAAGAAACATCATTCCCAGAGTCATCCTAACACTTGCACCAATTCAAATGACAGATTTCAAATTAAATTAAATATTTCAATTCAAATTAAAGTGTTTGTACTTAACTCCCTTGGTTTTATATCTGTTTTCCTCTGAAAATATCTTGGTTCATGAAAACATTTATGAATAAAAGTTTATTTGCTTTATTCTAATACACATATGATCGTTTCAAAGTAATAATAAAAACATTTCCAGTAGCAACAAGCCTGCTGAATGCATTTTAAAATTTCTTTGTAGTTTTGTGTTTTGTTTTTTCCTTAGTACGTACAGTCAAATACTACTGTTAAAAGCCACGTGAAGAAAACTTTCCCACGTCATGGCTACCTACTTGGTATACAGTCAGGTTCATTTGTTTTGGTTTCTTCGTTATTTTTAGAGATTGATTTTGATTTAATTTTTTTAATGACATAATATGTAAGCATGATTCCAAAATCAAAACCATAAAATAAGATATATTCAGAAAGGTCTAGCTTCCATCCCTGCCCTACCCTGTTTTCTCTGTTCTCTCCCTCTTGCCGACATAGGTAACATTTTTATTAGGCTTTGCTTTAATTTTATAATACTTGTGTGTGTGTATAAAAAAATGTAGATAATATATAAATATATACATACATATATATATATTTCCCCTCACTTTGTTGCACATACGGTAGCACATTATCCATACTCCTGTCCAACTTGCTTTTTTCAATTTTTAACCAACAATCCATCTTAGCTCTGACTCCATAGAAATACAGAGAGGTATCCTTGTCTATGGTCTTATTTCTTTTCTCAGGGATGGTCCCTTCTGCTCCTCTCGTCCTAACCTCCAAGCTGCGCAGTAATCCAGCGCAGCACCTGCACTGCTTTACTAGCACGGGTGATCTTGGGTTGAGGGTTGGCAATCAAACTCACGAGGCAAAGTGGGTTTGACCCAGCCTGAGTGTATTTGGCTTTAAGACAGGACAGGAAAAATCCAAGTTTGCACAACAACAGCACAGTGGTGGTCTCAGGACCCGTCACAACTTCTGATGCCCCCATTATTATTTGGGACACAGGCGCGGTCATGAGAGGTGGGCTGAGTATATGTGGACAACTTCAACTCAGGGAAGACAGCTCCACAGTCGCCTCACCATTCATACCTAGTGACCCCTTTCAGGTTCAGCTGACTCATCTCCATTCTCATCAGCTCACGTTACCCACTTATCTCAGTGATGAGGTTCTCGGTCCTTAGATATGTTCTCATTTATCTTGGATATGGTGCAGGTAAATCTTTAAACAAGTCCCTGAGGGAAGACAGATTGACCAAAGTTTAAATCCTTAGTGTCTCTGAAACTAAAGTTCACAGAACCAGCTGTTAAACATTTGCCATCTCAAATACGCATGGGAGGTCGTGCAGTATAACATGATCTAGTGTATTTTATGTACTAGGTTCAGCGTGAAACATTTTATATAAATTACCTTATTTAAACCCTCTCATGACAATTTTAACGGGCCCTGGTGATGCAGTGGTTAAACACTTGGCTGCTAACTGAAAGTTCGGTGGTTCAAACCCACCAGCCACTCTGCAGGAGAAAGATGTGGCAGTCTGCTTCCAAAAAGATGACAGCTTTGGAAACCCTACGGGGCAGTACTACTCTGTCCTATAGGGCTGCTATGAGTTGGAATCAACTCTACAGCAAGAAGTTTTATGACAACCTTATAATATAAGCACATTTTATCCCAATCTTATAGATGAAGAATTACAAATAGGAAAATTAATAGACCCAAGTTCAAATCCTGATTGCCCGATTTACTTGCTATCTGCTCTTGCAAAAATACTTAGCACCTGAGCTCTCATTTTCTCATCTAAGATAATAATACCTACTTCCAGATCATTGTGCACAGTTGTGAAGCACAAAAGTGTGGGTTGCAGCTAAAATCCAGCCTGCTTTCCCCTCACCAAGCCATGTGCCCTTTGACTTTGTCTTTCCAGATTCAGGAGGCTTTTCTAATTTGTACAAAGGAAGTCTACATGTTAGTGACAGTCATCCCTGTATAGTCCAGAGTTTTTGTAAAAACTAAGACAGATAAATGTAGAGTGCCTAACGCATACAGATCATGTAATTTATGTCTGTTCTCTCCATTCCATTCAATCTCTCAATGATAGATTTTTCCTTCAACAGGAACTGTAAATGGCCAGGAACAAATTATATTTAGGATTACTCTGGTCAGCTGGCTATGCTCTCTTAGCAGAAATATTCAAATCCACAGCTCATTCCAGCAGTAGAACTTAAAGCCAAAATCAAACTCATTGCCCTCAAGTCTATTCCGACTCATTGGGACCCTATAGGACCAAGTAGAACTGCCCCATAGGATTTCCAAGGAACAGCTGGTGGATTCGAACTGCTGACCTTTTGGTTAGCAGCTGAGCTCTTAACCACTGCGCCACCAAGGCTGTGGAACTTAAGGCACACGCTATTACCAGAGGAGAAGCTCAGAAATGTGGTCCCATCATCTTAGACTACGTTGTCTACTTTGCTTGTTTGCAAAGTCAGCCCTTCCTGAGGAAAGTAGTATCTTCACTTAAATCTGAAAACCACTGTTACAGCTTATTTCCAAACTTCAGCCTATCACTTTATATACAAAAGATCAGCTCTGCTGATCATCTGCCAACATAATAACTTACAAGTTCATTGGTCTCCCATCATTCCACTTGACATGGTTAGCATCAGCACAATCCAGAGTATTAATGCTATCATGATTTCCTTTGACTACTTTGTATACTATGTCAGTAGATTTCCCAGACTCAAGCAAATCCTTGTAGCATGTTCTTAAATAATTCTTTCACCTAACGATTCACAGAAAAAATGAATCCGATACCATGACAAAGACCACACAGGCAATAATCTTGTTTCCTTTTTAATTAAGTTTGCATTGCACCCTTGGTTTTTAAGGTCTGAGTATGTTAGTCAGTACTCATTTTTACGGTCATAGGAAGTAAGAACCTCTAACATAACAATAACCCCTGTGCAAAATATACCTTCTTACCTTCTAAGCAGCAGGGTGGCCAGTGAAGCCACAAAACACTACCCTGTTGTGTTGAGGGAAACCAAGCCCTTCCAGTAATGGTGGAAGCAATTGGGAGGTCAAAGAACTTTTGTCATGGGGTAAGGCAGAGTGAAGTCAGGAGTAGATTTCCCTGAAGAGAATGAGGCAAGGGGGCGACAGTGGTTGTGTCCAAAGCTAATGGACTCCAAACCAGAAAGAATGACTTGAGAGGCTGCCCCCTGCCATGATTCTGGGAATGCCTGCTGCTGGCTGAGAACCTCTCATTTGAGGTTCTCTCAAATCAGCCCACAAATCCACAAATGCTTTCTCATTCTTTTCTATCTCCTTGGTATCTAGTTCATGTAATAGCATCATTTCTCAGAAAAGACTTTCCTTCCTTAGATACGACATTTCCTTTGCAATTCCTCCCAAACAAAGGATAAATTCAGACAGGATTTTACCAATATCGGACCTCAGTTCATCTCAATATTATAGTAATTTAAGCTCTGGCTATGTAGACCACTCAGGTGTGTAAGGGGTTGTGGCTGATGTCTGTGACATAGGACAGAGTTCCTGTCCTCTAGAAGTTTATAAACTTCCCAAGCCATATTGGAAATACCCATCAGCCTTTCTGTCCTCCCACAAATAGACTGTAGGTAAGCTCGAGTGAAGAAAAGGGATTTCTTCAGTCCTCAGTATTTTGTAAATGTCTGATGTTAAGTATGCAAACAATGAATATTTAATTACTGGATGAGTGGATTAATTAAAGCAAGTCAAGGATATGGCTTGATTAGGGTAGGAAATATTCTAGGTGGAAACAGTAGGAAAACATAGAAATGGAATGAGGGCTGATGGCAGATGTATGGGATCTGAGCAATTGGTTCCAGTGACTAGGCTCAGAAGCAATGGGAGAGGAGACTGGATGACCAGGGCCGAAGCCTTTGAAACAGGAGAAAGGAGTTCAGACTAAATTCCATCTGCAAGAAGAAGGTTGAGAACTGAAGCCACTCCTGAAGTCCACCTTTCAGCCAAAGATTAGATAGGCCTATCAAACAAACAATAACACATGTGAGGAACGTGCTTCTTAGTTCAAGCAAGTAAATGAGACCAAATGGGCAACACCTGCCCAAAAGCAAGGAAGGGACAGGAAAATGGGATGAATGGACACAGAGAACCCAGGGTGGAAAGGGAAAGGGGGAGAATTCTGACACATTGAGGGGATTGCAATCAATGTCACAAAACAAATTGTAGATAAAATTGTTTAATGAAAAACCAACTTGCACCGTAAACTTTCACCTAAAACACAACTAAAAAAAAAGAAGAGGGTGAAGGGTAAGACAGTACATAATACTGGAGAAGCCAGCACAGCTTGACCAAGGCAAAGTCATAGAAGCTGAAGACACAACCAAACTCCCTGAGGGACCGAACTACTGGCCTGAGGGCTGGGGACCATGGTCTTGGGGGACATCTAGCTCAACTGGCATAACACAGTTTATAAAGAAAATGTTCCACATTCTACTGTGGTGAGTGGCCTCTGGGGTCTTAAAAGCTTGTGAGTGGCCATCTAAGATACTCCATTGGTCCCACCCAGTCTGGAGCAAGGGAGAATGAAGAAAACCAAAGACACAAGGGAAAGATTAATCCAAAGGACTAGTGGGCCACAACTACCATGGCCTCCACCAGACTGAGTCCAACACAACTAGATGGGGCCCAGCTACCACCACTGACTGCTCTGATGGATCACAATGCAGGGTTCCAGACAGAGATGGAGAAAAATGTAGAGCAAAATTCACACTCACAAAAGGCCAGACTTACTGGTCTGACAGAGACTGGAGAAACCCCGAGAGTATGACCCCCGGATACCCTTCACCTCAGTACTGAAGTCACTCCTGAGGTTCACCCTTCAGCCAAAGATTAGGCAGGCCTATAAAACAAACAATAATACACATAGCTCAACAATGTATTCGAGACTAAAAGGGCTCCCCAGCTCAGGAGCAAGGACAAGAAGGCAAGAGGGGACAGGAAAGCTGGACAAATGGAAATGGGGAACCCAAGGTCAAGAAGGAAAGAGTGTTGACACGTTGCAGGGTTGGCAACCAATGTCACAAAACAATATGTGTATTAATTGTTTAATGAGAAACTAATTTTCTCTGTACAAGTTCATCTAAAGCACAATTTAAAAAAAAAAAAGGTTGAAGGTTTTATATTCCTCAGCAGAGGAATGTCACTAGATTAATCTTGCAGTGGTGAGCAGAATGAAGGAGACATGTTCTCTTTTATATATAACATAGTTAATGCACTCAGCTGCTAACCAAAAAGTTGGAGGTTTGAGTCCACTCAGAGGTGCCTCGCAAGAAAGGCCTGGTTATCTACTTCCAAAAATTCAACTATTAAAAACCCTATGGAATAGGGAACCCAAGGTTGAGTAAGGATATTGTCGATGTGTTGTGAGGTTGTTAACTATTGTCATAGGGCAACATGTGTACTAACTGTTAAATGAGAAACTATTTTGTTCTGTAAGCCTTCATCTAAAGTGAGAATAGCAGCACAATTGGAAAAGCATAGTCGATGTCACTGAACTGTGTATGTAGAAATTTTTGAAATGGTGTATCTATGGTTATGTATATTTTCACCAAAAAAAAAAAAGGTCAAGGGAGAGGGCTGACGTTGTGGGGTTGTTAACCAACATCATAAAACAATATGTGTAGTACTGCTTCATGAGAAACTTTTTGTTCTGTAAGCCTTCACCTGAAGTACAATAAAATAAAAAAACAACCCCGATGGAGTACAGGTCTACTCTGACACACGTGGGGTCACCACGAGTCAAAACTGACTCAATGGCAACTGGTTTATATGTTCTTTTGAATCCATAGCAGAACATGAGGCAACAGAATGAAAATAAATATAACAAAAGTCTGATGACTACAGAGTAACGAGATTGGTCATCCTACAAGTGAATGCAGTCTCGGTCCATAATTTCATGGCATCTCTGAGAACTTTGCTTCAGGCTCTAAGTTACTGCTGGGTGTAGTAGCTGCTGCATCCTTGGTTGATAGTCAGGGCCTGAACCAGGCCAAACTGTGGTACTTCTGCCTCTGTTACTGAGCTGAAAAGCCCAAAGGCTCTTTCTAAGAATAATTTGTTGAAATAATGAGAATGTAGAAGGAAATTGCTTCCGGTTAGATTTTAGAATCACAGAAGTCTATCTCTACACATGTTCAGTCTATCAGGATCTATGACTTACCCAAAATAGTTGTTCTAGTTAAGGTAAGTTAGATTTTAATGGAGTTAACAGACGTAAAGTAAGTTGGAATAGGGCAGTTTCTGGGCTCAGATCCTATAACATATCCTTCCTCACCTACCTATAAAAGGAGGACTCTCCATTCTAATGGATTCCCTAGGTGGTGTGAGATTTTTCACTCATTATTCCTCTTCACAGCTTTCTACTAAACTATTATAATAAAATGCATCTAGTCTCTTTTTACATGAAAGCTACATTCTCTCCCTTGAAACTGAGGACATACTGTTGTCTCATAATCAGTAACACATATACGCACATCAAGGGGCCAGACTGCTTCTCCAAATGATGAACTCCGTTTAGCTTCAGTAGCAAAAGCTGACATTTTCTCGGACCTCACTGGCAATTTCTCAGGTGGCACCCTGTCTGGAAACTACAGCCCATAAGTACTGACAGACAACAAGGAGACTTTGTCTAAAGAATCAGACTTTTCTTCCCCGGCTGTCTGTGGAGAACTGCACAGGAAGTCTATCTTCCACACATCATGTTTATGAATGACCATTCACTGCAAAAACAAATTTACAATTGGTGTAATGGTGTGGGAGAAGTCTGGTGCCCATCACGATGCTAATCACGGATAACATTAGAATCCAGCATCATGAATTTGGAAAAGCTATCGCCTTTCTCACTTAAAGAAACATCTCCTTAGATATCTGTCTTTTCTTCATTCAATCTGATTTTCCTAACATTGCAGTATCCAGGTACCGGGTTTGTGTGTAGGCAGTCTTATTTCAGTGCTAAAACTTTGAAGCAAGCATCTTCAACAGTGTTACCCAAATTAAGTTCTGAGTAACAGTAGTTTTGCAGGATGTTAAAAGTTATTTTTCAAAATTATATTCCAAGGTCTGAGAAGTTTACCAGTGCTTGAAAACTTATTGCCTACTTTTGTAGAAACTAATATGGTAACCAAACCCACTGCCATGGAGTACAGTGACCCTACAGGACAGAGTAAACTACCCCATAGGGTTTCCAAGGCTGTAATCTTTACAGAAACAGACTGCCACATTTTTGTCCCTGACTGTTCCGATTTAAGTACAAATTCAACTTAAAGACAGACTTAGGAATGGAATTCATTCATAATCCAGGGGCTGCCAGTATTGTGTCAAATTATATAATTTATACACACATACACTCACACACACGGGCATGTACATGGATATTCACATAGTTTTCTTTGATATTTTTGCCCTAAGATTTTTCTAGGAAAATAAATAAGATCCACTACCATTCATCGTGGCCTCCTTTAGCTGAGATTCACGTCATCATCTACTTAAGAACATTAAGGATTTCAGAAATGTATACTCTGGTTTGATTATAAAAGTTATTGGGCCTCTATTCTTTGGCAATTCATTTACTAATCTGTAACTCAATTTTCTCATCTGTAACATGAGGCTAAGTAATACTTTCCTGTGTCTTAAATGACTGGCATAAGAATCAAATGGAAATAAAGAAAGGCTGGTGATCTGCTTCCAAAACGTCACAGCCATAAAAATCCTACGGAACAGAGTTCTACTCTGCATACTTGGGGTCACCATGAGGTGGAATCGACTCAACAGCAACTGGTTTGGTTATAAGAATCAAAGGAAAATGCATGTGTAAAGGTGCTTGTTTCTTTGTCTATGCTTTCTACTTCTGTCTTCATTATGCTGTTTTTTTTTTTTTAATGCTTTTTCTTCTGGTTAGTAATCACATTTTCCTGCTTCTTGTCATGTCTAATAATTTTTGATTGAATGTTGGACATTATGGTTGTTATACTGTTGAACGTATAGATTTTCTTGTCTTCCTTTAAAGAGAGTTTTGGCAGGCAGTCAAATTGCAGATCAGTTTGAAACCTTTGAGTATTTGTTAGAGAAGATCTTAAGTAGCTTTCATTCCAGAGTTAATTTAGCTCTACTGGAAGCATGACAAAAGGTCCTTGGGAGGCACAGCTTGTGCTTGACTACTAACCTAACGGTTGGTGGTTCATACCCACCCAGCAGTGCTGCAGAAGAAAGGCCTGGCAATCTGCTTCCATTAATATTACAGCCTACAGTCAGTTACCAAAAAAAAAAAACAACCTTATAGAGAAGTTCTACTCTGTAACACATGGGTTGCTATGAGTCGAGATTGTCTTGAGAGCAATGAGTTCGGTTTTTTTTGGGTTTTGTATTCAACAAAGACTCAAGGTGATCCTGATATCTGGAGCTGTTTTTTTTGCACAGTTACCTCCTTTCCATAACTCTGCCCTACAATTTCCAGTCACCTCAGCCTCTCTGAACTCTCATCTCACTTGAGATCATGGACTCTGTTTGGGCTTCCCTTCCCTGCACCCCTGGTATAAAAATGGCCTCTAGGCAGGAAGCTAGAGAGACCATAAGGATCAAGTCATTTATTTTCTTTTTTTTCAGGGATCACAGTCCTGGGTTGTCTGTTGCCTTAAGTCTAAAATAGTTGCTGTATGTATTCCATACAGTCTTCTAGTTATTTACAGCAGGAGGTTAAGTCTGTCATTCCATCATAGACAGGAATAGAAGTTTCTGTATGAAGGTGCTTTGAATACTTTAAAGTGTTATATTATTTACATTTCCCCTTCTTTTGACTATTTTTTCCCCCTGAATTCTTAGGGCAATATGTCTCAAAGGTTGATGGCATTCTGTGTCACAGAGAGAAAGAGATACTTGGCATATTATGGAAAATTACTGTATTTATTTTCCTCCCTTCGATATTCAGGTTTGGGCATTTAGTATGATTAGTCTACAGTGATGCTTCCTAAAATAAAGCAGCCAAGATGATTCTGAGCAGTAGACATTTCCTGACTGTAACAGTTATATGTTTACTTTTACGTGAGTTATACAAACTAACATCAAATTGTCATTTCATAGATTTTACTGCCTTGAATGAGGCTGAGTAAAAAAATGGATTTTAAAAACTAAGAAAATAGCCATAAAAAAACAAATAAAGCAAAATTTGTGACAGTGGTATATGGGTGACTGATTTAAGGGCTCCTCCTTATACTCCCTTATGGTATAGAAGGACTAAATAAAGTGTGAAAGTAGAAAAGCAAACCATGCAGACTTCTTTGTATTTGACCCAATCCCTTATTTTTGTTTTCTTTGGGAATTCTGCCTCCCAAAAATATATTAATGTTATCTTATTACTCTTTTAGGGCGTTCCTCTGTATTTGATTTGGCTAATGGAAGATACCTGGAGTATCCAGAAATCAGCAATCTGATGAGACTAGCAACGTCCACTTCAATCAGGAGAATACGGATGAGAGGGAGTCTAGTCCCATACATCTCTTCCTCATCTACACTTTTCCTTCCTCTTGACAATTATGCACTTGTTCTATCTATTAAGAAAAATTTTATTTAAAAATAAAAAGGATTCGTGAAGAACTCTTCAGATAAAGCTATTAAAATACAAAATGAAAGTATAAAATAAACAAAAACTGTTTTGGTAGCTGGAAGTAAGGAGTTCGATTAAAAATCTGTATCTTTTTTTACATTTGTGTGTGTCGTGATTGTGTTAAATTGCAGGGCTCAGGAAGCAGACACTGCTGTTGTGAATTGATTAGATGAGCCACTTGTCAGAAAGGACAACAACTGAGTGTGAATCCTGGATCTGTTACCAAACAATTCTAAGTCTTGTCTGTACAACTGCCTCCTGGTGCTTTAATCAGGGGCACAAGGTTGACTGTTTGGGGATTTACTGGTTATTCCAAACTTTTCTTCCAAGTCTGGCAATTTTACTCATTAACACGGTGAAGGTAGGTTTTCTACAATAGGATTAACAATGGTACAAAACTAAAGGGATAGCTGGCTATAAACATTATCAGTGGATCTATAAACCCGCTGTATCGTTGCTTCCAAGGCTGTGAGACCAAAGCAAGAAAGACGTAAGTTGCAAGAAGCTCTCTGTTTTCCTTTTTTTCCTTCTACATCTTCTTTCCATCCGCTTCAATTTACAATTTCCTCAAAGCTTGGGGCTCTGAATCTCTTAACAAACAATAGTTGTGAGAAAAACATCTGGTCAAATCATTCTGCGAAGGGAAAAAAAAGTAGAATTCTGCCAGGTGGTTACTTAATATCTCATAAGAAAAAATGAGCACTTAACTTTCTATAAAGGGCTGAAGATTCAATATGAGAAGTAAAACATTGAACATGGACTGATCCTTCTAAATAAGAAAAAGACTATAATGTGTAACTCAAAGTACAGAAAACAGTCCTTATGGACTGATATTCTACTTCTTTCCATAAGAGGTAAGTACCTGCTGGTATACGTGTAGGCTCCTACAAGCAGAAAAGACCCGCAAGAGAGCACAAACTAGAAGTCATCTGAGAAGCCACAGGATAACTTTACTATTTCTTCAACTTTAAAAAAAAAAAAAAAAAAAGTTGGAACCCTCCCCTTAAAACAAGAACCAGCTAGAATCGAGGTTGATGTCGGCCACCAGGTGGCAGTGAGACCTCAGTAGCGTTGCTGGAACAGTAAGGGCATGGTTTGCCCTGAGTTCTCCCCCTTTCCACTTCCAGATTCATAAACATTACTTTTCCATACTTATAACTATTGCTAGGGAGATCACGAACTCCATTTATAACGTCACTCATTTTCATCCTTCCCTCCTAAGAGGAAAATGCAACCCCCATTTAAACAAGTTTACACAGTGGTTACGCGTTTGGCTGCTAACCAAAAGGCTGGCAGTTCTAATCCACCAGCCACTCCTTGGAAACCCTATGAGGCAGTTCTACTCTGTGCTATAGGGTCGCTATGAGTCAGAAATGACTCCACAGCCATGGGTTTGTTTGTTTGTTGGAACATATATAAGGCTCTTTTGCTGTCTGTAATTTCCCAGACCTTCCCAGGCTTTAATTTTTTTGTCTCATTCCACTTTCAGCCTCTTTCCTTCTTTTTATTTCCTCACTTGTGTGTGACAACATGCCCAGGAATATTCCTAGAATTCTAGACAGATAAGCAATGGAGATCACTCTTGGGAGTTTCCCTTGGTTTCTCCATCTCATCTCATCCTTCCTCCTGAACCACTGGAAGACTTTCTCTGAGAAGAGATGCGGGAACTATTTACCTTGATTCCCTATTCCTGGCTCTACTAAGTCACGTCTTCTACCCCCACAGAAGCAGAAAAAGAAAGCAAAGCAACTGAGCACAAATCTCTTGTGATTTTATCTTCTCGTCACAGACATTTCTGCCAGTTTGCCTTTAGCGATGTAGTGCTTTGAGAATTCCTTCATTTTGTTCCCTCTTTTGGTGTCTCCTGCTGGAGGTAAATGGAGTCCATACCCAAGAGTACTTCTTCAGTGAGGTGTTATGCCAACATCTACTTCAAATATAAACTGCCTCAGTTAAAGCAAGAGTGTCTCTATAGGAAATCAAGAATAGACTCACAGAAATTTAGAACGGGAGGTTAATTTAGAAATGACTTCACCCAACATGGAACGCCATTTTAGAGGACAGATCCATGTGTACCTTCTCCAGAGTCTAGGGGTTGAGAGGGAGGGCCTTAATAGGGCTTTATTGAATATAGAATCTGATAATGGGGCAGAGGAAATGATGTAACTGTCGATTACATTGTCTTCCCAAGAAGGCATCTGCACAAAACATAGATGCTGTTTTATGGAGGAGAAGGCTATGTGCAATGGCAGTAACTCCTGGGGAATGACTCAGATAAGGTATTTTAAGTTTCATAGGTAGAGACTCTATTATTGGTTACAGAGTCATTAGCTAAATGCTCATCTATCTAAAAAGATTATTCCTGGAGGCATTACATGAGTTTCCAAGGTTACATGCCTAGTTATGGGAAGAGAACTCAAATTTCTAGAACGCAGATTTCTCATCTACAATTCCCCAAAATTATTAAATATTTCTCTTACGAGTCATACTGTGGTGAGGAATAAATAATGTTTGCAATTCATCTTGCATTATACGTGATACGTAGTAGGGGATCAATACATGTGACTTCCCTTTCCTATATACTAAGTAACAATAGTTACAAATTTAGGCTTAGAGTAAGACAGATTTGCATTCAACTCCTCCTTCCTCCACTTACTAGCTCTATTTTTGACTTTTTAACTTTTTAAGTTTTCTTCTCTGTAAAATGGGAATATAATAGCACCTACCTTTTCTGGAGGGTATTTTTAGAATTTATTGGCCATGTCTGCTACACAATAAATGCTCAATGAATTGTATTAATTATAAAATATTTTGAAGTAAATTGATAGAATATATTTAAATAACTGGAAAAGGGGAATTAAGCTAGGCATTAGAAACAAACAACTGGTTATTAAATGCTATAAAATACATTATATATATACTATTCTTTTCTCTAGAAAATTTGAGAAATAAATAGAATAACTTTCTCTTTTTTGGCAAGAGGAAAGTAATTTAAAAGGATTAGGTTATAAAGGCAGCTGGACTTGATAAAATTACTTACTGTGCATTCAACAAATCTTTTTAGATTATATTACTATTTTAAAATTCACTTAGTTCCGGTCAAGAACTTGATTTTTTTTTTAATTGTTATTACTCAGAATAAGACATTTGTTTTCCTTAGGGGAAAAAAAATTTTTTTTCAAGGTCAGTTGGTAATTTGATTTCTCATTCTTTAGCACCAAGTAGAGATGTATTGTAAATATACAAGAAACACAACTGATGTTTGCATTAATAAGGAAAACATTCAATTAACACAGTAGTGCCTGAGCAGGACTACCAAATATCCAATCTGTGTTCAGATTGTAGCTTAAATAGTTTGGCTGTAAAGATAAATAATTACCTTACCAAAAAACAAACCCATTGCCGCTGAGTTGATTCCGACTCATAGTGACCCTACAGGTCAGAGCAGAACTGTCCCATAGGGCTTCCAAGGAGCAGCTGGTGGATTCGAACTGCCAACCTTTTGGTTAGCAACCCAACGCTTAACCACTGCGCCAATGGGGCTCCAAATTCCTTACAGTGATGACAAGTTGGGCAATAAAAATTGATCTGGAGACAGAAATGGCCAGGGCATTACACAAACGTATCCAGTCTTAAAAACTTCACAGAATGTAATTTTCTGTTTAGAAAGAAAACACTAAAATGGCCTTGAACTCTAAGTTAATGCGTTTCTACGCCTCTGCAAACTAAATTTGTCTTTCTTGGAGTTTGGTTCGTGTTTAGAATTCGATTACTTTTGATTCACTTCATTGTAATCTTCCCTTCTAGAGAACTGAGAAATTAAATTTTGTCCTTGCCTGACTTTACTATCGTGAATCACTGTGGGGATAAAAACTTATTTCAGTCATGATACTTCAAACTATTCTCTCGTGAATCAAATTAAGGAGGTATTATTGAACTGATATATGTAGTTTAAATTGTGGGAGTTAATAGATATGTCTGTGGCAATAACTTAACTCTGAGAAAAAAAAAAAGGAAGTGAATTATTTGCCATTTCTTTGCTAAGCTCCTAATTACATATACATTTTAGATAATGTGTAAAATGTTAACAAACAAAAAACATGTCTGAACATATTTTATTTACAAAATATTTATTTTATAAATATTTTATTTCATGAGGAAACTAATTTTTGTCTATTTATATGTACCTTGATCTTTAATAATAAAAACTACTAAAAGCATTAATCTATTCTCGCATTGCAAGAGAGTCTCTTATCTGCTATGAAGACTGAAAAACTCTTAAACTCAGCACAATGAAAATAAAAAAAGCAAATCAAACATAGCTATCTTATTCATTTAAAAAAATACTAGATATGGATAAGAAGTTGCTTATAATGGTAGGCATATTTTTGGCCTCACAAAAAATAAAGGAAGTACAATTTTTAGAGATGTTTAAGTGAAAAATAGCGTGCCATCACCACATTGTATCTTTCACATCATTATTCTTAGCTAGCACATCATTCTTTCCAGAACAAAAATGTAAGAGCTCTATATAACCTCAAGCATCAGATCAGCTTGTTCTGGCTATATTCCATTAGGCATTTTCTATATTGAAAAATTAAAAGCCAATGTAGAAGCAGTATTAGAAAACAATCACACAAAAATAACTTTCTAAGTAGGGTTTGACCCAAGCCATGGTATTTTTAATTACTGCATATGCATGCAAAAGCTGGACAATGAATAAGAAAGACTGAAGAAGAATCTGTCTTTGAATTATGGTGTTGGTGAAGAATCTTGAATATACCACGGACTGCCAGAAGAACAAACAAATCTGTCTTGGACGAAGTACAGCCAGAATGCTCCTTAGAAGCAAGGGTGGCGAGACTTCATCTTAGGTATTTTGGGTATGTTATCAGGAGGGACCAGTCCCTGGCAAAGGACATCATGCTTGGTAAAGTAGAGGGTCAGAAAAAAAGAGGAAAACCCTCAATGAGATGAATTGACACAGTGACTGCCAACAATAGGCTCCAGCATAAAAACGATTGTGAGGATAGCACAGGACCAGGCAGTGTTTCATTCTGCTGTACCTAGGGTTGCTATCAGTCGGAACCGACTCGACAGCACCTAACAACAACAACAATCCTAATCAAAGCAATGTTA
The DNA here is from genome assembly GCF_000243295.1 of Trichechus manatus latirostris. Lineage (NCBI taxonomy): Eukaryota > Metazoa > Chordata > Mammalia > Sirenia > Trichechidae > Trichechus > Trichechus manatus. The sequence goes on from NW_004443998.1 coordinate 7,416,521, forward strand.
GTGGTGTTTGTTTCCTTTAAGAATGAGATGGTATCAGTTGACCTTAAATGTTATAAACCTAAAACCGTTTCAGAAAAGGACACAGGTGGCTACAAGAAGTAAATGAAATATGCTGGGTAATGTTGGAAACTAACATAGTGGCCAGAGTATAACTCAGATTTCGCTCTTTTCTTGAGCTAACCCAAATCTTGGGCCACGTCTTGTGACTTAGCCAACCCCTTCTTTCTGAGATGCTTTCCTAAATTCTGTATTTACTTCCCTCACTATCCTTCACCACCATTTCTTGGTCATTAAGGCAATAAAAGGGAGTCCTGGTGGTGCAATGGTTAAGTGCTCAGCTGCTAACCAAAAAGTTGGCAGTTGGAACTCACCCAGTGGCTCCACGGGAGCAAGACTTGGTGATCTGCTTCCATAAAGATTCAGCCTAGAAAACCCTATGGGGTAGTTCTACTCTGTCACGTGGCATCGCTATGAGTTGAAAATTGAGTTGTTGGCAACAACAAGGGAATAAAGTCATTTTGTTGATCACTTTGGATGTTTCAAGTCAAAAAGAAAAGAAGTCATGCTTATTTCATTTAACCAGTCCTTTTTGAGATCCTACAATGTGTGATATAGTATGCTACTATGTGTGATATTGCTGGATTATATGAAGAAGAACCGGGCATCAGGATTGGAAGAAGCCCCATTAATAACCTGCATTATGCAGATGACACAACCTTGCTTGCTGAAAGTGAAGAGGCCTTGAAACACTTACTGATGAGGATCAAAGACCACAGCCTTCACTATGGATTATACCTCAACCTAAGGAGAACAAAAATCCTCACAACTGGACCGATAATCAACATCATGATAACTGGAGAAAAGATTGAAGTTGTCAAGGATTTCATTTTACTTGGATCCACAATCAACACCCATGGAAGCAACAGTCAAGAAGTCAAACGACACACTGCACTGGCAAATCTGCTGCAAAAGACCTCTTTAAAGCATTAAAAAGCAAAGATGTCCATTTAAGGACTAAGGTGCACCTGGCCCACGCCATGGTGTTTTTAATTGCCTCATATGCATGTGAAAGCTGGACAATGAATAAAGAAGACTGAAGAAGAATTGATGCCTTTGAATTATGGTGTTGGCAAAGAATATGGAATATACCATGGACTGCCAAAAGAATGAACAAATCTGTCTTGGAAGAAGTACAACAATGCTTCTTAGAAGCAAAGATGGTGAGACTGGGTCTCACATACTTTGGACATGTTATCAGGAGGGATCAGTCCCTGGAGGACATCGTGCTTGGTAAAGTAGAGGGTCAATGAAAAAGAGGAAGACCCTCAACGAGATGTATTGACACAGTGGCTGCAACAATGGGCTCAAGCATAACAAGGATTGTGAGGATGGCACAGGACCGGGCAGTGTTTCATTCTGTTGTACATAAGGTCACTATGAGTCAGAACTGACTCGACGGCACTGACAACAACGACTACGACAACTATGGGTGACAGACGTAGTTCTGGGAATAACACAGTCAATAAGACTAATGTTTCCACTCTTCTGGCTTTCCATTCTGGTTGGGGCAGAGACAATAAACAAACCGTGTGTTACACGCTAGGTGGTGATTAGGAAGCATAAAGGAAAATAATACCAGGGAACTCAACAAAGGGATGGGCGCAAGGAGGGCTCTGTTTAAATTGTACGGTTGAGAAAGACTTCTCTAATAAAGTGACAGAGAACTGAGGGAGCTCCAGGAGCAAACTCTGTGGCTGTATCCAAGGAAAAGAATTACAGGCAGGGGATCCAGCAATGGCAATGTCACTGAGGCAGAAGCATGCCTGGTGTGTCTGAGAGTGGCAGGATCCAGTGACAAGCAGGAACATGGCAGAACATGATGTCCAAGAGATAGCCAGGGGCAAGAGCGTGGGGAACTTGGGTTTACATTTAACAAGATGGGGATTTTCACGATCTGGCTTACATTTTACAAGGGAGAATAATTAAGCTTCAAACCTTTTCCATCCCCACGTGCTGCAATCACTGCAGCTGACAGTTCACCTCTGGCGCTGGCCTTCGCACCTAAGCTTCACCTGGGCAGGTACAGAGGGAGGTGCCACTGGAGCAGTACGCCGCTCTGAGGGCCCACATCCTCGCCTGGCTGCAGAGAAGACCGGCTATCTCATTTCATTTGCCTGTAGAAGTATTTCGTGGCATTTTTCAATACTTTTATGACTGGTGTGTTGCTTTGCATTCTAAACAAGCCCAACCAAACATGATCTTTCAGTGATACAGCTGGCATTTTTAGGCTACAGATAGGTTTTCATCAAAATAAACAGGATCTTTTGACCTTTTTAGGGGGTGGATTTTGAGGACACAATCAACAATACTCATAAATGCATTCTTTGTTATGACAAAATGAACCAAAATATTACCAGTAATTTTTTTTTTTTTTTTTTTTTTGGTCAGTTTTTTGAAAGGATCTTTTGTTGCACTGATATCAAAAGTCAGTGAAACACTGTTAAAATTACAACATAAAAAAATAACTTAGGGGAATGAAGTTGTTTTTTTTTTTTTAATTATAGAAGGGATCTCTAAAAATGGAGTAAAGAGAGTTTTAAATCTATTTCTCTCCCTCAAAACAGTGAGATGAGTCTTCCTCCACGGTGGCAGTCTGTAAGATGTATGTCCATTGCAACGCTATCCTAAATGCAGTTGACTTGTACATGTGAAATTGACTAAAGAAGTGAGTGAGGAAAGAATCTATCCAGCGCTCCTGAAAGCAAAACACAGAAAATGTAACATATGAATCACAGCTTTCCTCCAGTCCTTCCAAGGATGAGATTTTATAAAGAATGGATTTAGAGCTAAAATATAGGCACATTTACTGTGCTAGATAAACTTTTAGTGTAAATACACAGGCTCTTCTACTTAAACATTATTTTTTAAATCTCAATATGGGATGGTGCAATGGCACTGCTGAGGTAATTTGTTGGAGTCAAAGAGATCAGCAAATGAATCTTTCCTTTGCTACTTAACAATTCTGTGATTCTAAGTAAATTTCTGCTTCTGATTGAGCCTCCATTTCTTTTCCAAACTTCATGAACACAAAAAAAAAAAAAAAAAACACCCCATTGTTGTCAAGTCAATCCCAACCCATGGCAACCCTATGGGACAGAGTAGAATTGCTCCATGGAGTTTCCAAGGAGTGCCTGGTGGATTTGAATTGCCAACCTTTTGGTTAGCAGCTATAGCATTTAACCACTACACCACCAGGGTTTCTACATGAACAAAGTATCTCTATTTTAGTGTTGTTATGGGGATTAATTGAGTTACATCCTACCAAGTAATCATTTATAAATATTAGTCCCTTTATCTACTTCTAATGGAGCCCTGGTGGTGGAGTGGTTATGACCTCGGCTGCTAACCAAAAGGTCAGCAGTTGGAATCTACTAGCTGCTCCTTGGAAATCCTCTGGGGCAGTTCTGCTCTGTCCTTTAGGGTTGCTATGAGTGGGAACCAACTCGGCATCAATGGGTTTGGTTTTGAGTTTCATCTACTTCTAAGAGTGACCCTCAATTATTGGTTAACAGTCTTATATAAAAGTGTAGGAAAAAGCGCAAGTCACCCAAATACAAGTATTAAAATAAGAGCAATGTTAGTTCAAATATCCAAGTTTTTTTTTCTACAGCTATTTAAACCTTTCCTTAAGTTTACTAACCTTAAAAAGAGAAGCAACTCCTAAACTTTTTTTCTTAAACTTAGGTGAGATAATGCGGTTTATAAATAATTATTGTAATTATTAAATGCTTGCTGTTAGGTGTTGTCGAGTCAGTTACGACGCACAACGACCCTACGTGCAACAGAACAAAACCCTGCCCAGCCCTGCGCCAGCCTCACAGTCGTTGCTGTTTGAGCCCATTGTTGCAGCCACTGTGTCAATCCATCTCGTCAAGGGTCTTCGTTTCCGCCATTTTATACATTTTAAACAGTCTGACGATTGCCGGGCTAGGCTAGCCAGTGGAGCTAATGGCTGGCAATTACAGGTATTTGTGGATTGCTTTAACCAGACTAAGTCCTCAAGAGGTAATTCATAGAAGCGAGAGCTGCCAAAAATAGGGTCAAAAGGTATCCAAGCCCAGTGGAAAGGAGACATCCTAAGCAGTAACCACGAGGCGTGGATTCAGGGGTCTTGTTCCTGTCGTAGGCGAGGAAGGTGCTATGTGCGTCTTCCTGCTCAGCAGGACCCCAACTCTGGTTGAACTCAGTGTAAGATTGACACTTCATCTGTGAACAAGATGGGAAAGGGGAACCTGGATCTTGAGAGATATACTCCAATTGTTCTGGAAAAAAAAATTCCTAGATATAACGGAGAAAATAGAAGTAAATAAATTAACTAGATAATCCAAGTTGATGACGGATGGGCACAAGTACATGCATTTCAATATAAATTTTAGTAACAACTTCTCAATTTCTACAAAACAGCCTGCTGGGATTTGATAGATGGTATTAAACCCATAGTGGTTAAGAACTGTGGCTGCTAACCAATAGGTCAGCAGTTCAAATCCACCAGCTGCTCCTTGGAAACTCTATGGGGCAGTTCTACTCTATCCTATAGGGTTGCTGTGAGTCAGCAATTGACTCGACGGCAGTGGGTTTGGGTTTTTTTTAGTATTAAATCTATAGATTAATTTGGGGGAAAACTGCCATCTTAACAATATTGAGTCTTTGAAACCTTGATTATGGACTTTCTATTTAATTTTTCTTTAATTCCTCTCCCCAATATTTTATAATATTTAGCCTACAATTATTGCATTTCTATTAAAGTTATTGCTTATAGATGTCCATCAGGATGAAGAAGTTCCTTTATATTTCTATTTTGTTGAGAGTATTTATTATTAAAAAGTGTTAGATTTTGTCAAATGCTTCAACTGCACCTTTTAAGAAAATTATATCTTTTTCTTCCTTCATTCTATTAATATAATATTTCACTGACTGATTTTTTTATGTTAAGCCAACCTTGCATTTCTAGGGTAAACCCCACTTGGTCATGATACATAATCCTATTTATATGTTTTATATGTTGCTGAATTCAGCTTGCTAATAATTTGTTAAGGAATTTTGTATCTGTGTTCATGAAGAATATTTGTTTTCTTTCTGGGTGATGTCTTTGGCTTAGGTATTAGGGTAATGTTGACTCGTAGAATGAGTCTGGAAGAGTTTGTGAAGAATTGGTATTAAGTCTTCTTTAAGTATTTGATAAGACTCACAGAGAAGCTGTAGGGCCTGGACTTTTCCTTTGGGAAGATTTTTAATGAATAATTCAACTTCTTAAAGGTATGCTCAGATATTCTGTTTCTTCTTACTACAGTTTTGGTAATTTGTGTCTTTTTAAGAATTTTTTCCTTCTATATAAATAGTCGGACTGTTTCACAGAAGTTTTTCATAATATTGTCCTATAATCTTTTTTCACCACCCGTCCGTCAGTCGGTTGTACCTTGGTGGGTTACATGTTGCTCTGATGCTGAAAAGGAGCCCTGGTGGCACAGCAGTTAAGTGCTTGGCTGCTAATCAAAAGGTTGATGGTTTGAACCTACCCAGTGGCTCTGTGGAAGAAAGACTTGGCAGTCTGCTTCTATAAATAAAATCCTACGGGGCAGTTCTGCTCTTGACTGCAGCTGACAACATGATGCTAGAAGCTGTGCCACCAGTATTTCAAATACCAGCAGGGTCACCCATGGTGGACAGGTTTCAGCAGAGCTTCCAGACTAAAACAGACTAGGAAGAAAGGCCTGGCAATCTACTTCTTAAAATTAGCCAACGAATACCCTATGAATCACAACAGAATATTTTCCAATATAGTGCTGGAATATGAGTCCCCTACGTTAGATGGAACCCAAAATCCACAGTGGCTGCAACAATGGACTCAAGGATACTAACAGTTATGAAGATGGTGCAGGGCTGGGCAATGTTTTATTCTGTTATACATGGGGTTGCTATGAGTCAGAGCCAACTCAACGGAAACTAACTACAACATAATCCTTTTAATTCCTCTAGAGCTGTCAGTGATGGTCTCTCATTTCTGATGTGATCATTTGAGTCTTCTTTTTTTTTTTTTAAAGTCAGTCCAGCTAAAGATTTGTCAATTTTGTTGACATTTTCTAAGGATCAACTTTTGGTTTTATTAAATTTCTCATGAAGTTTTTCATAATACTGTCCTATAATCCTTTTTCACTACCTATTTGTCAGTTTGTTGTACTTTTGTGGGTTACATGTTGCCATGAAGCTGGAAAGGAGCTTTTTTTCTGTTTTCTGTTTTTACAGATTTCTGCTCTAATCATTATTAGTCTCTTCTTTCTGCTTGGTTTGGGTTTATTTTGCTATTGTTTTTTCTAATTTCTTAAGGGGGGAGCTTGTTATTTTTAGCTGCCATGGAGTCAGCCCCCAACTCATGGCAACCCCATGTGTTACACAGTAGAGCTGGTCCATACTGTTTTCTTGGCTGCAATCTTTATGGAAGCTGTTTGCCGGGTCTTTCTTTCACAGAGCTGCTCAGTGGGTTTGAAATGCCAACCTTTAGATTAGCAGTCAGTCACAAACCACTTGTACCACCCAGCCTCCCTGGGGGAAGGAAGCTTATGTTATTGACTGAACACCTTTCTTCTTTCATCTTTTATTTTATTCTTTTCTGATTTGTCCTTATTTTATAGCAATGAAATAACAGTGCTACTACCATGTGTTTTATAACTGTAACTCAATTGATACAGATACAAATTATTTGGTAAATTAAAAAAGGAAAAATTTTGTCTTGGTTTACTATTTATTGGACTTAATCCAGTTGAGAGTTCAATTGTGAAGAAAAAAGAACAAAGTGTAATAGTATGAAAAGAACACTGTGAATATCTGAATGAAGATTGTGCCTAAAAGAAGAAATGAAGTAAGGCATTTTATGGTATATTTGGCATACAGCAACAACAATGTGGTATTTTATTATGTCCTTGGGACAACAAATCCTAGCCTGCCCCTAGATAAGCTTTTGGCTTTGACTTATTCTTTCATATACGTTACAAGAAACCGAAATGGGCAAAAGTAAAGGATGCCCTTTATTATTTTAACTAAAATTTTCATTAGAGAAAAATATATTATTTTGAGGTTTAAAAAAAAATACTTATGTGCCACAGGCCTACAATGTATTACATCTATAGATAATGCCAAGCTTTCTGGAAACTTCTTCTGGTTTCTATTTTCAGAAATTTATTTTCTCTTTGAGTTTTAAAAATGGTTATTTCCTGCTCTTTGTTGTAAACATTTGGCCGTAGGTCCGTAATGGTTTTTTTGTTTTTTTTTTTAACCTAATGACTGTTTCTACAATAAACAAAGCTATCTCCAGAACTAGTATTTGTCAACAAATGAGATGTGTGGGTGAACTCATCTACTTACATTCTATTCTAAACTCCTTCTCAGATGTACAACTGAATATCATATTGATGTGTGTAGCTCTTTAAAATTTCCAAGTTGTTAGAAAGTTGTGTCAGGTGCAGTTCTGCTGGACTGAAGTACCATGTACTTCCATGGATGGTTCTCTAACATGTAAAGCGACTCATTCATTCATCAAAAACATCTATTTTAGCCAGGCACTACTTTGCATCTGAAAAAAAACTGCAGTAAATTAAGCAAAGTCTCTGCCCCTGTGGATCTTAAATTTCAGTGGTGGGAAATTAAAAATAAAATTGTGAGATAATTATTCAGAATGTCAGAAGATCATAAAGGCTGAAGAGAAAAATAACGCAGAATAAGAGGAATAACTTGGCTTTCTACATGGGGTGATTAACGAAAGCCTTACCAAAAGGCGACATATGTATATAGACCTGAAGGATAGGAGTGAGCCATACAGTTATCTATAGGAAGAGCATTCCAAGCCCAGACTATGGCAAGTGCAAAGGGTTTGGCGTGTTTACAGAATTTCAAGGAGACCAGTGCAGCTGGGACAGAATCAAGAAGAGAGGAGTAGGAGATCAGATAAGAGAAATCTGAGAGGTAAAGAGGCAGAAAGTAGATCAATGCATTCCATAATGAGTAAGAATTTTTTTAAATTCATACTTGCTTTTATATACCATTACAGCTGTACTTGCTGCTACCCTCAGAACCCGCTTATGGAAATAACATCTTAACTTCTTAGAATACATATGCCAGGGCCAGCCTTTAGACCAACTCTCCCCCAGCCTCTCCCACCATCATCACATTCTGACTACTTGTTTTCTAGAAATTCAGTCTCCAGGAGGTAGTGATAAAAGAGGAAATGCACAAGCAAATGAGATGGAGTCCTGGGGCTGGGGTGGAAGCAGGATTGTAATTTATTCAGAGAACATCATCCATGCAGCACAGAGCTGGTTGCCCAGTTTTCTGGTAGTAACAGTCATTGCATTTATGAATGGGGGCAGGTATGGAGGAATTATTCCTTTCAACCTACTTTCTTGTGACTAGACTAACACTTTTTCTGGCCAACTATCACGGATAGCCCACCAAAAGTACGTTTCTGTATAATCACTCAACATTTGTAGTTAATAAACATTGTATTTCTACTAGAACGTTGCCATTAGTTGACTGTCAGTTCATGTGTGTGTGTGCGTGGGTGTGTGTGTGCATACACACATGCATGTTTTCCTTTGTTCTCTTTTTCTCTTAGTATTTTAGTTGGATTTTGGAAAAGCAGTGCTGGGATAGAATAGTACGGTAGCTTTTAAAAACAAGAGTAAATTCTAATTTCTAGAATGGCAGTTTTCAAAACTTGAAAAAAATATGTATAATCACATAGCCTGAGCCTCTGGAAAATGTGGCAATTTAAGAAGGTTGTCATTGTTGTTAGGTGCCGTCGAGTTGGTTCCGACTCACAGCGACCCTATATACAACACAAGGAAACACTCCCGGTTCTGCACCATCCTCACAATCGTTATGCTTGAGCCCACTGTTGCAGCCACTGTGTTAATCCATCTCGTAGAGGGTCTTCCTCTTTCCGCTGACCCTCTACATTACCAAGCATGATGTCCTTCTCCAGGGACTGGTCCCTCCTGATAACATGTCCAAAGTATGTAAGACATAGTCTCGCCATCCTTGCTTCTAAGAAGCATTCTAGTTGTACTTCTTCCAAGACAGGCTTATTTGTTCTTTTGGAAGTCCGTGGTATATCTAAGATTCTTCGCCAACACCACAATTCAAAGGCGTCAATTCTTCTTCGGTCTTCCTTATTCATTTATAAGCTTTCACATGCATATGATGTGATTGAAAACACCCTGGCTTGGGTCAGGCACACCTTAGTCCTCAAGGTGACATCTTTGCTTTTCAACACTTTAAAGAGGTCTTTTGTAGCAGATTTGCCCAATGCAATGCATCGTTTGATTTCTTGACTGCTGCTTCCATGGGTGTTGATTGTGGATCCAAGTAAAATGAAATCTTTGACAACTTCAACCTTTTCTACATCTTTCATGATGTTGCTTATTGGTCCAGTTGTGAGGATTTTTGTTTTCTTTATGTTGAGGTGTAATCCATACTGAATCTGTGGTCTTTGATCTTTAACAGTAAGTGCTTCAAGTCCTCTTCACTTTCAGCAAGCAAGGTTGTGTCATCTACATAACGCAAGTTGTTAATGAGTCTTCCTCCAATCCTGACACCCTGTTCTTCTTTATATAGTCTAGCTTCTCAGATTATTAAGAAGGCTGAAATCCATGCAAAAATTAAAGATATGTTGACATAGGCTCAAATTCTCCTCATTCCAGAAGAAAAGTTCATGAATCTGAAATGACTGCATAGGTAGTTATATAATGAGTTCAGGCACTAAAAAAGCATACTGGGAAGAAGAAAGAGGAGACATATTACTTAGGACAAATATAGCAGATGACAACAGACTTGTAAGATGGCCAGAGAAAGTTTAGGCTTCAAAACAAAACCACCACCACCAAAAAAGCACCTAAAAGTACCTAAAATAAATGACTAGGTATGTTCAGATAAAACAAGAAAGGGCTTGCTTGGGTGTGAGAATGTATAATGGGGATGGACGACAGAGAATAATAAACTGTTCAATCCTTTACTTTGTTTTTTTTTTTTTTTCATTCCTTCTGTCAAATAAAATCATTCTTAGACAAGAAATTCAGGAAGAAAGAAACATTAGGAAGAGGGAGCCGCAGGCCAAAATGGATGAAGACATCTTCAGATCTCCCCTATCAAGTTGTAATTAGTTTAGGTCTTCTGTCTCAGACTATTACGTCCCAGGGGCTGAGCAGATGACACTGCTGAGCAGCTGCCAAGGACCACACAACAAATCTAAGGTATCAAATAAACAAACATGCAAAACATGGGCAAATCTTACTCCCATTTTCAAAGACGGGGGAAAAAAAGGTATAAGCCACAAAACATACTGGGTGAGTCTGAATTACTCATTTTCTGAGTTACTAAAATAGCATTTCAGCAACGGGGAGGGGAGGAAGGGGTTAGCTTCTTGCCCAAACTGAGGTTGTAAGAATCATGGTCTCATAAAATATAAAGCATTAGTCTAAATAATAAAAATGTCACTTACATGCATGTGTTTTATTAAATCGACCAGTATATAAGATGTAGATGTAGATATGCAGATACTATATGTAGATATGGAGCCCTGGTGGCGCAGTGGTTAAGAGCTACGGCAAGCTATGGCTGCTAACCAAGAGGTCAGCAGTTTGAATCCACCAGCTGCTCCTTGGAAACCCTATGGGGCAGTTCTATTCTGTCCTGTAGGGTCACTATGAGTAGAAATTGACTCGACGGCAACTGGTTTGGTTTGGTTTATATACATATGTATATAAAGGCATCTACTTCCAAAAAAAAGAGTGCTTATCATTGCAATCCCGTATTTAGCTACTTTCTTAAATTCTATTCTCTTTCTGTAATTGTTAAAGAAAAAGTTCCCTAGCATTATTCTATGCTGAGGCAGATTCTCCCAGAATCTTTACGATAATACTGACAGTACCTCTTCCTGTAATATTTGAACCACCTCCATCTGACTTCAAACATAAAGCTTTTTGTACTCACAATTTCTCTTGTTTCATTTTTGCAAATTATATAAAATGTAACTGAGGAAACATGACAGAATTCAGTAAGATGGACAAAGTACAAAATAATTGTATGAAATCAATGTTTTTTAAAAGAAAATAGCAATCATTTAGAAAATTATGGATAATTCATAATAGCAACAAATAATACAAAACTCTTAAGAATAAATGTGAGAGACCTACATGACAATGAATCCTTACTGAAGGACTTAATGCAACAAATGTGTGAATGAATGAGATACAGGCCATGGCCTGGGAGGGGAAGGTTAATATTGTACTCACGTTAAGTACCCCCAAATTTATATACTAGGTATCATTTTCTCATTAGGATCTTCTTTGATGCTTGACATAAATGATTCTAAGATTCATCTGGAAGGGAAACAATGTAAAAATATCTAGAAAAAAATAAGTGAGGAAATAATGAGGGAACTTGCTCTACCAGTTATTCAGTTTTATGTATTTTAAAAGTATAATAATGAAAACGTGGTATTGGTGTCAGAATAGGTAGGTGAATAAAACAAAACTTCAGTAGAGCTTTCCCTTGCATTGTAATAATCATCTTTGTCATCACAACTTCCATTTGTTGAGTGTCTGCTATGGACCATTCTCTATTCTCAGTTTCTTACATGTATTACCTCATTTAATTCTCGTGATGATCCTGAATCATGGCTCTAACCTTGCTTTTTTACCCTCCAATTTTCTGTATGATTATTTAGCCTTATCGCATAGTATCTGTGTGAGTCTGATGAAGGAATGAAGGAAGGACTGACATTGAGGGGTTTGTCATGGATTGAAAAATGTCTGTCAACTTGGCTAGGTCTTGGTTCCCAGTATCATGTGATTGTGTACCATTTTGTAATCTGATGTGATTTCCTTATGTGTTATAAATTCAATCACTATGATGTAATAAGATGGATTAATGGCATTTATACTGATGGAGTCTACAAGATTGGACAGTGTCTTAAGCCAATCTCTTTTGAGATATAAAAGAGAGAAGCAAGCAGAGACACATGGGAACCTCACATTGCCAAGAAAGCAGTGCCAGAAGCAGAGCACGTCCTTTGGACCTGACGTTTCTGCGCTGAGATGCTCCCAGACCAAGGGAAAACTAATGCATCACAAGGACCTTCCTCCAGAGCCGACAGTGAGAGACAGGCTTCCCCTGGAGCTGACGCCCTGAATTTGGACTTGTAGCCTACTGGACTGTGAGAGAATAAATTTCTCTTTGTTAAAGCCATCCACTTGTGGTATTTCTGTTATAGCAGCACTAGATAACTAAGACAGGATTGATGAATAAAAGAGCTCGACTGGGTTGTAGAGATGGAAAGCATTATTTGAGCTGGGGAAGCCATATTCCCCCTTCACTTCAACCCTGCTGGGTTATCATAGGATTTCTGGTGATTTGCACAGGAAAATGGGGACAGTCGGGGTTCTTCTTCAGAATTATTTTGTTGCTCACCACCCAGTACTTCTCCTACAATACTTAGAGAAGGGCAAAGACTGGTATCAGTGGGAGGTCTTGATATGCTAAGATGGTGCAGGGCTCTGGCTGTGTAAGGCATCTCAGTCTAATAGCAAAGTCAGTAAGGTGTTAAAACAATCTGAGGAACCACAAGCTGCCACCAGCTTTCATAGACCTATTCCAGATAGGTGTCTTAATAGGTATCTTAATTTTCAGGAAGAAGACCAATGACACATGCCTGGGGAGTCATAAATTATGGAATCCAAACAACTTTCTCCTATTTTGACATCTGGTGATGAGTCTGCTCTCTCCCGTCTTATGGGTGCACAGAACTTAAGACCTGTCATTAGTCATCATTATAGCATCCATCCAGACTCAATGCTCTGCTGGAGTTCACGGACCAAGCACACCTTAACTATGTCAGCACATGGCTAGAGCAAGGAGAGAAGGTCAGGGCCAAGACTCAGAGAAAAGCATTACAGAGTGTATGAGTAAGAGATCTGGTTTCCTGTGAATTGTTTCTTCCTCACTTTCCCACTACTTCAGCTCCCAGTTGCTGCCACACTGATTCTGACTCATGGGGACCTCTTGTGTGCCAGAGGAGAACTGTGCTCCATAGGGTTTTCAATGGCGGATTATTTGGAAATAGGTCTCCAGGCCTTTCTTCTGAGGCATGGATAGACTCAAACCTTTTGATTAGCAGTCGAGCTCATTAACCATTTGTTACATGACTCTACTATAGATGCTCAATGTGGTAAGAGAAACGAGAGGAACAGTTAAAGATGGCATAATAGACAACAACCAGGAAACCTCACACGCTCCCGGAATTCCCAGAAATACTGAGATAAAGACACAGACATTTAAATATTTAATGAAATACTGATGGCAGGGGCTACAAAACATAGGGATGCTTGGGATATATAAGCGTGTATGTGTGTGTGCGTATGTGTGTGTGTGTTCCTTCTGGGAGGATATTCTTTGAAATATCTCATGGTAGGTAAACTGGTTATGACTTACCTCTCTCTTTTTTTTATCCATATATCTCTCTCCTTTTGAATTTTTTTCATAGACATTTTAGGCACACATATTTTGTTGTGTAATAGATAATAAAGAGAAAACACTAGAATAAAAAAATGCTATTCTTATAAACTTGTATTAATAGTACTAGCATATGTCATTTACTTCTGGAAATCTTGAGGGTGGAATATACTAGCAAAGGCATTATTGCCTGAAACAAAATCCTTGGAGAATTTCTGCAAGTCCTGTCAGGTGCACTGTCAGGAATGTAATCTATGCCTGTCCGTAAATGGTGCCAGTACTCCTGAATATGTTCAGAGAAGTGCCAAGAAGCGAATCTCCAGCTCACCTCTCTCATCCAGGAGCACACAGAAGTTCTCTCTTCTTCCATCACTGGCCCAGACCTCCAAGGCCACAGGTGCAGGCAGCACTTTTGTTTGAGTCATGAGAAGCCTGTCATGGGGCTCACCTAACTAGGGCTTTGGCTTACCAGCCAACCCCACCCTTACATTGTGAGTCATCTTCTGTCCTAGGGAGTGGCCTCCTGCTTGTCTTTGCCTACATTAAGAACCAGACTTCTCCCCTGCCCTCTCCTTCCAAACCTAGCCCAGCATTCCTGCTCAGGACTTTGCTTTCTGGTAGAAGGCCAAAACAGGCATTAACCTGCACCATCTGGACTTGTCTACCCAGCACATCAAGATATCCCACCGACACCTGGGGAGATGCTTGGCAGAACCTGTCAAGCTCCTCTCCCTACCTCCCCAAGTACACCTTAGTATCTGTATTCCAAAACCAACCAAACCCACCGCCCTCAAGTCGATAGTGATCCCATAGGATTTCCAAGGTTATAAATCTCTACGGAAGCAGATTGCCACCTTTCTCACATGGAGCCTCTGGTGGGTTTCGAACTGCCAACCTTTCAGTTAGCAGTCAATCGCTTTAACCACTGCGCCATCAAGGCCCCTTAGTATCTATATTACTGGCTATAAAATGGCATGTTTCCTAAACTCTTAGTGACTGATGTTGAAACATTCTCTCAAAAGCACGGGAAATCAGTCGCTATAGAGTCAACTTTGACTCATGGCGACCCCATGTGTGTCAGAACAGAACTGAGCTCAATAGAGTTTTCAATGGCCAGTTTTTTGGAAGTAGGTCACCACGTGTTTCTTCCAAGGCAACTCTTGGTGGACTCAAACTGCCAACCTTTCGTTTAGCAACCAAGTGTACTAACCATTTGCACCACCCAGGGACTCCAAAAGCACGGCATGCCACACAAAGACATGTGCACAAATGTTCATAGCAACATTATTCATAAAGGCCAAAACCTGGGCACAATCCAAGTGTCCATCAACTGATGAATATTTGATATATATAAACCCATTGCCGGGGTGGATTAACCAGTAAGCATGGTATGCACTGGCTGCATTGGGCAAGGTAAGCACGGGTTGAATTGTATTTACTCACTAATCTGTGGCGAGCAATTTCACATGGACTTCACCCCATCTTTCATGTGGTGGGGGACAGGTAAAAGTGTGTACTGCAGATTGGTGGGAAGGCACCATTGGGTCCCTGCTACCTTGTTTATTGGGTAATCCGGCCCTGCCTATTGCCGTCGAGTAGATTCTGACTCATAGCGACCCCATGTGACAGAGTAGAACTGCCCCATAGGGTTTTCTAGGCTGTAATCTTTACAGGAGCAGATCACCAAGTCTTTCTCCTGTGGAGCCACTGGGTGGGTTATAACCACCAACTTTCAGTTAGCAACCAAGCACTTAACTGTTGTGCCCTGAGGCACTCTCGCTCTTTATATATATATATATATATATATGTATGTATGTATATGCATATATATGTATGTATACACACACACACACATATGCACAGTGGTTAAGAGGCCAGCTGCTAACAAAAAAGTCGGCAGTTTGAATCCACCAGCCACTCCTTGGAAACCCTACGGGGCAGTTCTACTCTGCCGTAAAGGGCTGGTATGAGTCAAAATCAACTCAACGACAATGAGTTTAATTTGGTTTTTTTATATATACGTATACATATATATGTGTGTGTGTGTGTAAATCACACACACACAACTGGTAAATGTAGTATATCCAAGCAGTGTAATTCTACTCAATATTTAAAAAAGAAAACTGACACATACTACAACTTAGATGAACCCCAAAGTATTATGCTAAGTGAAAGCCTGATGCAAAAGGCCCGTTGCATGTCTCCATACTGCATGATTCCACTCATATGAAATGTCCAGAACAGGAAGATCCATGGAGCCAGAAAGCAGATGAGTGGCTGCCTGGGGCTGCGGAGGGAGGAGGACCAGCAGTAAAGGAGCATGAGGCAACTTTCTGGGTTGATGGAAATCATCTAAAGCTGGATTATGGTGGTGGTTACACAAGTCCATAAAGTTAATAAAATTATAGAACAGTACAATTACAATGGGTAAATTTCATGTTACGTGAATTATACCTCAATAAAGATGGTATAGGCTCCTGTCCCATATCACAAAGTGCACAGCATAATCCTCAGATCACCAAATGGCTTGAAGATTAAGGGGTAGCCTTGATGAGTTCTGTGGGTGGGATACTGGGAGGCAACATATGCTCACCCAGGAATTGTTAGCAATACCTGACAAGCCCTTGTGCACAGCAGGTATAAATGTCAGTCCACAGACTCCTGTGTGCAAGAAATATCCCAGCCCCTTTTTCTCCATAACCCAAATCTACTGCTGTTTTCAGCCTCCATCCTCTCTGGCTGATGAAACAACTATCCTCAGTACTTATTGGAATTGCTCTTCTTGCCTGCCCTTTGCAGTCAGGTCATGGGTCCGAAACACCGGTGGTGGTGGTGTCCTCTGATCCTCAGTCATCTGTTCTCCTGTTCCCAGGGCCCTTGTCTGCACAGTCCCTTCAGACCAACCACACTCTACTGTTTCTGCCCTCAGGCACAGGAATCCTTGCTGAAGCCCTGTCTGCCTAGAGTTAAGATTACAAATTAGTGGCACGGCGGCTACATCTGGCCTGCAGATGTGTTTTGTTTGGCCTACTCTATGTTATAAAACATTTCAGCCAACTTGGAAAAGCCAGGAGAGTTCACCAAAAAATCAAAACTTCTGGCTTCTCTTGAATATCAGAAGACCTAGCAATGGTGGGCTCTCTCTCCACGTGGCAACAGTCAGTGGGGCTGAGAAGGGGCTGCCCTGTTTATTGTCACAGGCCATCCAAACTCAATTTTCTCCCAGACATGAAGGCCAGGTGTCAGCTGACATTTTTATAATATTTGCATGATCATTTTTCTTATATCATTTCTATGACCTGCTTTGCGCAACATAGGTGTTTGAGGTCCCTGGGCCAGATACATCACTAAGTGTCATCTGGGATTTAATTTTAGAAAATTAATAGATACTCAGGTTCGTCATGCATCTACTCATTTAGTTTACTGCAAGGTAGTCATGGCAAAGCACACAAGGAAGACTTCACAACCTTCATTTAGAACCAGAGAATCAGAATTAACATTTACAAGTGCAATGTTAGTTCAATGGTTAGAGTTCACATCTTTAGACTTCAGACTTTTACCTTTAATGGGAGGAAGGCTTGACCACAGCTCGAACTCAGAGGAGGTCCCTCACAGGTAGGGTCTGAGGTCAGCCACAGTGCACAGAATCTCAGTTCCATCTCTGCCTTTCCTCAGTGAGGGAGGAGAAATTTACGGTTTATATGTGAATTTGTCACCTTGCCTCCACACAACAAAGGCCAGTATGACCTCAAAGAGTTAGTATGTTATGACTTTTCTCCAGGGTTAAAGAGTAGTGGAATGACACATCTTTTCTTCAAGGCAGAGATTAGGGAGCTTGTTTAGATTTATGTTATGTTTTCTTCTGTCACAGCACGCTGGGTCAAAGTGAACTTACAGATTGTTTACATTATTTACATACTTCACATGCTTCTGCGTTTCCATGTCTAAGTTCAGAAATTTTCTAAATAACTTTCTCATGACTTACAGGTTTGTAAGGACTTATAGTTAATATTAGAGACTCTCACAAACTAGACATATTTCTAAGTTCATATTATGAATGCTTATACATATTTATTTTGAAAGCATAATAGTGACTTATACCATATGGGATTTGAGAGCATTATAGAAACATACAGAACACTAAGCCACTCCCTTTCCCACCTCACCAGGACCACCCAGTAGACTGGACATAGTCTCTGTGCTTCTCTCTTCCCTGTGGTGGTTATTATCTCTTGGAAGTCACGGAAAGATCCTTGTCCCTCTCTTTTCTTTTAAGCCATTTTACTTTGACCAGAAAACCAGTAGCTGTTGAGTCGATTCTGACTCACGGCAACCCAATGCGTGTCAGAGATCTGTGCTGCTTAGGGTTTTCAATGGCTGATTTTTTAGAAGTAGATCACCAGCCCTTTCTTACAAGGTTCTTCTGGGTGGACTTGAACCTCTAGTCTTTTGGTTAGCAGCCTAGCATGTTAACCGTTTGCAGCCCCCAGCAGGAGTTCAGCCTTTTCAAAAACATAACCAGGAAATGACTTTTTCTCAGGCAGCATGTGCTTTTTGCCCTTCCATAGACCTCTTAAGATGATAGGAACCAATTTCCAAATTCCTATTTAAACGGAGGCAAGGGAGAGAAGGCATATTATGGGGTGAGTAAGCATAAGTTAATATTCCAAAATATTAAGCAACCACAGTAACTACGTTTTTAGGTATTTAATTATATTGTTGTTGTATGCCATCGAGTCAATTCTGACTCATAGCAACTCTACAGGACAGAGTAGAACTGCCCTATAGTGTTCCCTAGGCTGTAATCTTTATGGGAACAGATCACCAGGTCTTTTCTCCTGCAGAGCTGCTGACCTTTCAATTGAGTCAATTAACTGGTCAGTCCTGAGACAAACAGATTCCATCTTTTGCTTAGAATCAAAACACTAGCTGTTTAGGGAGTGTATATTTGGCCTATCTGTAGTAGTAACATTGCTGAGCTGTTCTTGCAAAAAAAAAAAAAAAACCAGTGCCGTTGAGTTGATTCTGACTCATAGGGACCCTATAATGCTACAAGAATGTAATTATGTAACACTAGATGAAGGCCACCACTTGTCTGTCAGTCGGTCATACTGTGGTGGCTTGCATGTTGCTGTGATGCTGGAAGCTATGCCACCAGTATTTCATGTATCAGCAGGGTCACCCATGATGGACGGGTTTCAGCAGAGCTTCCAGGATGAGACAAACCAGGAAGAAGCCAGTGAAAACGTTATGAATAGCAGGGAAACATTGTCTCATATACTGCCAGAAGATGAGCCACTCAGGTTGGAAGGCACTCAAAATATGACTGGGGAAGAGCTGCCTCCTCAAAGTAGCCAAATCAACCCACTGCCATAGAGTCAATTCCAACTTACAATGACTTCGTAGGGTTTCAAAGCCTGTAAATCTCTATGGAAGGAGACTGCCACGTCTTTCTCCCGCAGTACTACTGGTGGTTTCAAACAGCCTACCTTTTGGTTAGCAGTTGATCGCTTTAATCACAGCACCACCAGAGCTCCCTCAAAGTAGAATGGTCCTTAATGACATGGATGAAATAAAGCTTTTGGGACCTTCATTTGCTGATATGGCACTACTCCAAATGAGAAGAAACAGCTGCAAACATCCATTAATAATAGGAACGTGGAACATATGAAGTATGAATCTAGGAAAACTGGGAGCTGTAAAAATGAAATGAAACACATAAATATCGATATCCTAGGTATTAGTGAGCTGAAATTGACTGGAATTGGCCATTTTCAATCAATAATCATACAGTCTACTATGCCAGAAATGACCAATTGAAGAGGAATGGCATCACATTCATCATCAAAAAGAACATTTCAAGATCTATCCTGAAATACAACGCTGTCAGTGATAGAATATCCATACGCCTACAAGAAAGACAAGCTAATACAACTATTATTCAAATATACACACCAACCACTAATGCCAAAGATGAAGAAATTGAAGATTTTTACCAACTTCTGCTGTCTGACATTGATCATGCATGCAATCAAGATGCGTTGATAATTACTGGTGATCACAATGCGAAAGTTAGAAACAAAGAAGAAGTATCAGAAGTTGGAAAATATGGCCTTGGTGATAGAAACAACACCAGAGATAGCATGATACAATTTTGGAAGACCAGTGACTTTTTCGTTGCAAATACCTTTTTTCAACAACATAAACGGCAACTATACACATGGACCTCGCCAGATGGTATACAAAGGAATCAAATCAACTAAATCTGCGGAAAGAGACTATGGACAAGCTCAATATCATCAGTCAAAACAAGGCCTGGGGCTGACTGTGAAACACACCATCATTTGCTCATATGCAAGTTCAAGTTGAAGATGAAGAAAATTAAAACAAGCCCACAAGAGCCAAAGTATGACCTTGAGTATACCCCACCTGAATTTAGAGACTATCTCAAGAATAGATTTGACATATTGAATACTAATGACTGAAGACCAAACAAGTTGTGGGACGCCATCAAGGACATCATACATGAAGAAAGTGAAAGATCATTAAAAAGACAGGAAAGGAAGAAAAGACCAAAATGGATGTCAGAAGAGACTCTGAAACTTGCTCTTGATCATAGATTAGCTAAAGTGAACGGAAGCAATGATTACATAAAAGAGCTGAACAGAAAATTTCAAAGGTCAGCTTGAGAAGACAAGGAAAGTATTAGAGTGAATTGTGTCAAGATCTGGAGATAGAAAACCAAAAGGGAAGAATAGTCTCAACATTGCTCCAGCTGAAAGAACTAAAGAAAAAATTCAAGCCTCGAGTAGCAATAGTGAAGGATTCTAGGGGCAAAATATTGAATAATGCAGGAAGCATCAAAAGAAGATGGGGAATACACAGAGTCACTGTACCAAAAAGAACTGGTTGACTTTCAACCAGTTCAGGAAGTAGCGTATGATCAAGAACTGATGGTACTGAAGGAAGAAATCCAAGCTGCACTGAAGGCATTAGTGAAAAACAAGGTTCCAGGAATTGATGGAATACCAAGTGGATACAACTCTGGAGGCGCTCTATGCCCAGAAATTTGGAAAACAGCCACTTGGCCAACCAACTGGAAGACATCCATATTTGTGCCCATTCCAAAGAAAGGTGATCCAACAGAAAAAGGAAATTATATAACAATATCATTACTATCACATGCAAGTAAAAATTTGCTGAAGATCATTTGAAAATGGTTACAGCAGTACATAGAAAGGGAACTATCAGAAATTCAAGCCAGATTCAGAAGAGGATGTGGAATGAAGGATATCATTGCTGATGTCAGATGAATCTTGGCTGAAAGCAGAGAATACCAGAAAGATGTTTACCTGTGTTTTATTGACTATGCAAAGGTATTCGACTGTGTAAATCTTAACAAATTATGGATGACATTGCAAAGAATGGGAATTTTAGAACACTTAACTGTGCTCATGAAGAACCTGTACATAGACCAAGAGGCAGTCATTCAAAGAGAACAAAGTGGTACTGAGTGGTTTAAAATCAGAAAAGGTGTGTGTCAGGGTTGTATCCTTTCACCATACTTATTCAATCTGTATGCTGAGCAAGTAATCCAAGAAGCTGGACTATATGAAGAGGAACACAGCGTCAGGATTGGAGGAAGACTCATTAACAACCTGTGATATGCACGTGACACAACTATGCTTGTTGAAAGTGAAGAGGATTGGAAGCACCTACTGATGAAAATCAAAGACTACAGCCTTCACTACGGATTATACCAGAACAAAAGGAAAACAAAATCCTCATAACTGGACCAATAAGCAACATCATGATAAATGGAGAAAAGATTGAAATTGTCAAGGATTTCATTTTATTTGGATCCACAATCAACACCCATGGAAGCAGCAGTTAAGAAATCAAGCAACATATTGCACTGGACAAATCCGCTGCGAAAGACCTCTTTAAAAAGTATTGAAAAGCAACGATGTCAACCTGAGGACCAAGGTGCACTTGACCAACCCATGATATTTTTAATCACCTCCTATGCATGTGAAGCTGGACAATGAAGAAGGAGGACCAAAGAAGAATTGATGCCTTTGTATTATGGTGTCGGAGAAGAATATCGAATACACTATGGACTGCCAGAAGAACGAACAAACGTGTCTTGGAAGAAGTACAGCCAGAATGCTCCTTCAAAGCAAGGATGGCGAAACTTTGTCTCATGTGCTTTGGCCATGTTATCAGCAGGGACAGTCCCTGGATAAGGGCATCATGCTTGGTAAAGTAGAGGGTCAGGGAAAAAGAGGAAAACCCTTAATGAGATAGATTGACACAGTGGCTGCAACAATGGGCTCAAACATAGCAATGATTCTGAGGATGGTTCAGGACCAGGCAGTGTTTTGTTCTGTTGTACACAGAGTCGCTATGAGTCTGAACCGACTCAACGGCTCCTAACAACAACAGCAACAAATACCAGGACCTCCCTCAAACAGGGAGGGGGTGTTTCAACTCAGACCTTCATCAGGAAATAACTTCTCCAACCAAAATAAGCTAAGTCGTTGGAGAGCAAACCCAGCAGGCGGAGCAGAATGGGGAGGAGGTCAAAAACCCAACAGGGGAAAGGACTGTGCCCCCGTGAATGATTCGGTCAAAGGAAGCCAAGGAAAGGAGCTCCATTCCTGGTTTAGCGCTAAGAAGGAGGCAAAAAAATAAATTCAAAAAAAGAGGCAGGCAATGGGTCAGGATTTAGCCAAGCGCCAGAAGGGCCAGAGGATTGTGTGCAGATAGACTGCACTGCGCTAGGAGTGAACTTTGAACATGTATGACGGGAAGGCTGAGGGCTCTGTGTAAAGTCAGAAAGGCCCAGAAACAAAGGAGCAGCATCCCAGTACAGAATGTCATCAGGCCACAGAAAAGGATTCCAACGGGCTGAGACAATGCAGAACAAGGATTCCAGGCCAGAGCCGAGTTAATTCATTTAGCCTTTGGATAGACTTACTGCCAGATCCTAGGGGAGGAGGCAAGGAAGTTGTTATCTAAAGCTCATTAAATGTTGTTAATAGCTCTTACTCCAACGTTTGGCTTCAGTGATTGTCAAGTCCTCTGGTTAATTTAACTAAAAAAAAAAAAAAAAAGCTGCCCTCTCTGCTACCTGGACTGAGTCACTTCATCTACCCACTATCAAAGTTAATGTCTAATTCTGAAGGTGAACACAACCCCCCTCTAGAATCCTGTTTGGCAAGGCCCAGCTCTGTTTGATCACGCCCCATTCATAAACATAGCTTCTGTGACTAGGTGCCAATCTTCACTAACGCCTCCCAGAAACAACTAAATCCATTGCCATCAAGTTGATTCCGACTCATAGCGACCCTATAGGACAGAGTAGAACTGCCCCATACAGTTTCCAAGGAGCGACTGGTGGATTTGAACTGCCTACCTTTTGGTTAACAGCCGAGACTTTAACCACTGTGCTGCTTTTTTGCACTTTACTAGTCAAACCTGGACAATAACTACGAGTCACTTAGATATTTTTCAATCATTAGGCTCCAGCTGATACATCTGAATACAACTGAACAGAAGCAAACAAAGATGACTTAAAAGAAAACAATTTGCAGTCCTGGGAGAGAAAAGAAATTGTGTCAAAGGCAAAACAGGGGAAAAAGCCTATATGCCTTCAGGACTGGTACTCCCACAGGGATGTCAAATTTAGCAACTTTATGGGGTGTTAACATGCTGAAATACTTTTGCACTGGCTGACAACAGCCCAGGAGTTTTAATGGTGTTAAGAAGCAGCAGTCATCAATCAATCTATCAAAATACCAGCATGTTCATTGAGATTCCAAGACATTTTCCCCCTTTGGGTATGGAAGCTCAGAGGTTGAGGGGAGTGGCCAGAAAAAAACCTCATTAGATTTATTTCAGGAGTCCCTGGATGGTGCAAATCATTAGGCTAGGCCGCTAACCGAAAGGTTGGAAGTTTCCAGCCACCTAGAGGCACCTCAGAAGAAAGACCTGGCAATCTACTGCCTGAAAAATCAGCCACTGAAAACTCTATAGAGTTGCCAAGAGTCATGATTGACTCAAAAGGAACTGGACTGGTTATTTACTTCAAAAGTTGATGGGGATGGGGAGTGGCACAGCTAAATTGAGGGAAAATAAACAAATCCGCTGCTGTTGAGTCAATTCCGACTCATAGCGACCCTATGGGACAGAGTAGAACTGCCCCACAGGGTTTCCAAGGAACACTGGTGGATTCAAACTGCTGACCTTTTGGATAGCAGCCATAGCTGTTAACCACGATGTCACCAGGATTTCCAAAAGAAGATCTATTCTATAAACCCCTGGAGAGATACTCACAACTCAAGGGATCATGCATGTTCCTTCCATCTCAGATATTGACTGAGAAGGAAATCACTGGCCAGGGACATAAACAGGTGGTTGGAAGGGATATATTACCTCAGAATTTTAATGTTCCTTCAGATAGGTTTGGGGAAGTCTGTCCTAGTTGACTATTTAATCCCTGGTGGCGTGCATAAAAAGGAGCCCTTGTGGTGCACTGGTTAAGTGCTCAGCTGCTAACTGAAAGGTCGGCGGTTCAAACCCACCAGCTGCTCCTCAGGAGAAAGATGTGGCAGTCTGCTTCTGTAAAGATTACAGACTTGGAAACCCTATGGGGCAGTTCTACCCTGTCCTATAGGGTCTCTATGAGTCAGAATCAACTGGGAACACGTAAATCTCTGTAGAGAGGGAAGGTCTATAGGTATGGATCTCCCAAAGACTCCACTTAGGCAGAAGAGCAGACTCTCCGGCAAGAGAGCCCCATCTCTGTCCCTGAGTGTTGTGTATGATTTTAGAAACCTTAGAAAATACTCAGGTTTATCATGCACAAACTTGTTTAGTTTATTGCAAGGTAGTCATGGCAGGGCACGCAGTGAGATCTCACAACATTCATTTACGACCAGAGAGTCAGAATTAACAATTATAGTTACAATGTTAGTTCAATGGTTAAAGTTCAGATCTTTAGACTTCAGACTTCTGCCTTTGATGAGAGGTCTTGGGAGGAAGGCTTAACCACAGCTCAAACTTGGCAGAGGCCCCTTGTAGCTGGGGTCCAAGATCGGTGGCAGTGGGCAGAGTCTCAGCAGGCTCCTGGTGTTTGCTTCTGCCTTCTCTCAGGGATGAGCAGAAATTCAGGGTTTATATGTGAAAGTCTCACCTTGGCCTCACACAATAAGAGTGAGTGTGATGTCAAAGAGGAATACGTTATGTCATTTCTCCAGGGTTGGAGATTCGTTGAATGTTACATTTTCTTCAAGGTTAGAGATTAGGGAGATTGTTTAGGTTTACCTCTCAAGGATAGTTTACAAAGATTAACTATGTCTTTTTATCACAGCATATCATGTCAAAGTCAACTTAAAGGTTGTTTACATTCTTTACGTACTTCACATGCTTCTACATGTCAAAGAAAATCTTGTACTCTGTTAGGAGTAAAAGCACAGGAGTTTTATTGAGGAATAATACAGCTCAAGCTGGGCAGCACTAAGTAAAAATACAAAGCACTCTGCAGTTCAAGCAGAGAGAGGGGTCTATATACCTAGAGAACAACAGAAAGGCAGGGGGTTAATGACTGATTATAGATAAGATCAACTTCAGCTCAAACACCTTTGAAATGTGAAAGTCAATAGTCCACTTGGCTAGGAGGGAGTGAGTTACTACCTAGGTGAGTGGCACTAGCCAGTTCGGTGATACATGACTGCAGCTGTGAACACATTTTTCCTGGGAACAAATTATTTACATCTTGACACATTCTTCCCATGAACAAATGGTTTACATCCTGACTTTCTGCTTCCTGGGAATGAACGTTGGCCCCATCGTTCGCATGTATGACATGAGTGACTCCAGTTTGAAACTTTTTCATTTACATACATTTTTATGTCTAAGTTCAAAAAGTTTCTAAACAACTTTCTCATGATTTACAGGTTTCTAATGGCTTATAGTTAATGTTAGAGAGCATCACAAAGGTAGACATATTTCTATTTCTTAGCCTATACCATGAGCAGTTACACATATGTATTTTGAAAACACAATAGTCTTATACATATGGGATCTGAGATCATATTAAAAACATACAGAACACTGCACCTCTGGGGATGCTCTGACTGAGCCCTTCCTCTGCTTTGCTGACCGACTTTTGCACTTGTTTTTGTTTGTTTGCTTGCTTGCTTCTTTTGCTTCTCTCTTTTATTCTTTCCCACATATGCCTTTGTCCCACATATTAACTGGAGCCAGTCAATTGGACCCTTGGCTTTTTGTGGGGTTAAACATACAAAACAGGTAAGGTGCTGGCCCTGGCCATTGGGATGAAATAAATCTAGCCACTTCACCCCTTAACCGTACACCACTCTGCCTCCGCCCTCCCTTATCTCACTTGTCTCCAACTCAGGTTCTCTGGGCACCAGCTCCTGGCATTGACCAGGATGGGATGGTAAGTATCACTGTGATTCATGGTGAAGGAGTCACTGAGAGGTCAGAAGGACAGTGAGAAAAATAGAAAGCTGAGAAGGAGGGCAGCTGTGTGAACACACCCCGTAGGTGCCTGGCAGGATACCCAGTAACTAATGACTATAAATTCAATGAAGAAATCATTGGAAGAGATTGTGAAAACTTGGCTCAGACAGAAGCATCATTTAGCTAGCCAGAGCCACATCAAAGTTGGAAATTACTAGAATGTTTTGATCAATGACTTCTGCTGCAATTTACATCACTTGTTACATAGTCTTACAATATGTATAATGTACAGTTGTGCTATCCAATATGGTAGCCACTAGCCATATATAGCTATCCAGTTGTAACAAACGTACAACACTAATGGATGATGTTAACATAGGAGAAACTAAGTGTCAGGGAAGAGGGATTATACGGGAACTTTGTATTTTCTGCACAAATTTTATGCAAACAAAAACATTGTCTATTAATTTTTATAATATAAAAAGTAAAAACTAACCTACATGACTATTTAATGATTGTATAATCTTTATAGCAAATATATTTGCTCTCAGATTTAAAAAAATCAATAATCTCATCTACTACTTCCTGAAGAAAAAAATTTGCAGTATATTTATTAGAGCTGTTTTAGATAGGTCTTAGGTATTTAAGCTTTATCCTGTAAAATAATGCCTCCAGGTGGTATATAACTGTTTTTGAAATTACTATTTTAATAAATTACTCACTGTGAGGTACTAAGAGTGTAGGCTGTAAGTACATTTCAAACTTAAAACAGCCCTTAAATTTTCTAATTTGTTCATTTTCATTACTTAATATACTGTTGGGAATACTTTTATCTTTGGCCATGTCTAGACGTACAGATGGTTTCAATGAATTCATTTAAAAAAGAGGCTGAGTACAGGGAATTGGTCAATTAATATATTTAAACTAGGCATATTTTTTCCAAAAAAAATTTTGCAAAATCATCTCAACCGAATTATTCACCTTTCAGGTGGTTATTCTGGCATCATGTAGCCCAGAAAGTTCATATGCTATTATGAGTGTCTAATCTATGTTCTTGTTAGGTGCCATCGAGTTGGTTCTAACTCATAGTGGCCCTATGTACAACAGAAGGAAACCTGCCTGGTCCTGCACCATTCTCACAATCATTGTTATGTTTGAGCCCATTGTTGCCAGCCACTGTGTCAAACCATCTCGTTGAGGGTCGTCCTATTTTTCACTGACTCTCTGCTTTACCAAGTATGATGTCCTTCTCCAGGGACTGGTCCCTCCTGATAACATGTCCAAAGCAAATGAGACGTAGTCTTGCCATAGTTGCTTCTAAGGAGCATTCTGGCTGTACCTCTTCCAAGACACATTTGTTCATTCTTCTGGCAGTCCATAGTATATTCAATATTCTTTGCCAACACCATAATTTGAAGGCATCAATTCTTTTTCTTCAGTCTATCTTGTTCATTGTTCAGCTTTCACATGCATATGAAGTGATTAAAAATACCATGACTTGGTTCAGGCACGCTTTAGTCCTCAAAGCATCTTTGCTTTTTAACACCTGAAAGAGAACCCTTGTAGCAGATTTGCCCAACGCAATGCATCTTTTGATTTCTTGACTGCTGCTTCCAAGGCGTTGATTGAAATGAAATGAAATCCTCGACAACTTGAATATTTTCTCCATTTATCATGATGTTGCCAATTGGTCCAATTGTGAAGATTTTTGTTTTATGTTGAGTTGTAATCCATACTGAAGGCTGTAGTCTTTGATCTTCATCAGTAAGTGCTTCAAATTCTCTTCACTTTCAGCAAGCAAGGTTGTGTCATGTGCATATGCCACGTTCTCCTTCATAGAGTCCTGGTTCTTGGATTATTTGCTCAGCATACAGATTGAATAATTATGGTGAAAGGATACAACCCTGACACATACCTTTTGTGACTTTAAATCATGCGGCATCCCCTTGTTCTGTTCAAACGACTTCCTCTTGATCTATGTACAGGTTCCACATGAACACAATTAAGTGTTCTGGAATTCTAATTCTTCACAATGTTATCCATAATTTGTTATGATCCACACAGTCAAATGTGTTTGCATAGTCAATAAAACACAGGTAAACATCTTTCTGGTATTCTCTTCTATCAGCCAAGATCTACCTGACATCAGCAATGATATCTCTTGTTCCACATCCTCTTCTGAATCTGGCCTGAATTTCTGGAAGTTCCCTGTTGATGTACTGCTGTAACCATTTTTTAATTATCTTCAGCAAAATTTTACTTGCATGTGATATTAATGATATTGTTTGATAATTTCTGCATTCTGCTGGATCATCTTTCTTTGGAATGGGCACACGTATGGATCTCTTTCAGTTAGTTTGCCAGTTAGCTCTCTTCCAAATTTCTTGGCGTAGACAAGTGAGGGCTTCCAGCATTGCAGCCAATGTTGAAACATCTCAATTGTTATTCCATCAATTCCTGGAGGCTTGTTTTTCACCAATGCCTTCAGTGCAGCTTGGACTTCTTCCTTCAGTATCGTCGGTTCTTGATCATATGCTACCACCTGAAATGGGTGAATGTCAGCCGATTCTTTTTGGTACAGTGATTCTGTCTATTCCTTTCATCTTCTTTTGACACTTCCTGTGTCGTTCAATATTTTGCCCATAGAATCCTTCAATATTTCCACTCGAGATTTGAATTTTTTCTTCAGTTCTTTAAGCTTGAGAAATGCCGAGCGGAGTGTTCTTCCTTTTTGGTTTTCTAACTACAGCTCTTTGCACATTTCATTATAATACTTTTCTTTGTCTTCTCGAGCCATCCTTTGAAATCTTCTGCTCAGCTCTTTTACTTCATCATTTCTTCCATTAGCTTTAGCTACTTTACATCCAAGAGCAAGTTTCAGAGTCTCTTCGGATATCCGTTTTGGTCTTTTCTTTCTTTCCTGTCTTTTTAATGACCGTTTGCTTTCCTTACGTACGATGTCCTTGACGTCATCCCACAACTCATCTGGTCTTCCATCATTAGTGTTCAAATGACGCATCAAATCTATTCTTGAGATGGTCTCTAAATTCAGGTGGGATATACTCAAGGTTGTACTTTGGCTCTCGTGGACTAGTTTTAATTTTCTTCAGTTTC
This sequence comes from Trichechus manatus latirostris, assembly GCF_000243295.1. NCBI lineage: Eukaryota > Metazoa > Chordata > Mammalia > Sirenia > Trichechidae > Trichechus > Trichechus manatus. Next base: position 7,445,684 of record NW_004443998.1, read on the forward strand.
AACATGAACTAGCATATGAGCAATTGATGGTCTGTTCTGCATTCGGCCCTTGGCCTTGTTCTGACTGATCATATTGAGCTTCTCCATCGTCTTTTTCTACAGGTATAGTCCATTTAATTCCAGTGTGTCTAACCCTTACCACAGAGATAATACTTGACAGAGGCATGATGAGTCATGCCATTTTGGAGTGGGGGGAGTGGTGAAACAGTGTAGGGAGAGGAGGCTTCCTTTTAATGAGCATCAGGTTAAATATTGGCAAATAAACAGACCCATTATTTTCCACAAGCAAAATCATATCACAGGATTTAAGCAACATTTCATTTCTAAGGGAAACAGATGTTGCTGAGGAGGCCACCTACAACTAATTCTTTGAACTATGCTCTAGAAAATATCTTTAAATAAGGAAAAATAATAGACATGATGACCAAAGGTACAGCTTTCTCAGGTGGCAGAAAATAATGTTTTATTTGTTGCTATCAAAAGATAAAGGTCAAAAAATGACAAGACTCACTGCACACCTCTTGGCAGATACAGAAATGATTATCTCTTGTTTACTCCATTAGACAAGCTCCTGAATTCTAAACTGAGGAAGGCTACGCATTAATTCACTCATTTTAATTCTAAGACATTCCTTCTCTTATTCAACAAATGTGAGAATCATCATTTGTTGAACATCTACCATGACACAGTTCTAAATTAGGCTAAAATACATATATATATATATATCTTATTTAGTTCTGAGAATAACCCTATGACATATGAAACTGCGACCTCGTGAAATTATGTAATTTGTCCAAAACCCTAAACTCTCCTAAGTAGCAGACTAGTTTCAGGTTGGCACTAGTTTCATCTGACTCTAGGGACATTTGTTTTCTACTTTGTGGATTTATTTCTTTAGAAATATTCTGTTAACTATAAAACATTTTATACACACATCAGATCACAACATGGAGGACAATTACACAGTAGTGGGAATCATGGTCTAGCCAAGTTGACACATAACATTAACCATCACAGGGTACAAACTACAAGCATTTATTTTAGAGTCAGGAACAACAGGAAGCTGTCCATCAACACCATTATTTTTTAATTTTGGTTTTGAGATACAACCCGATGCAATTATGTAATTGAAAGATCTGAGGCGTAAAAGTTAAAAACGGGAGGAAAATTTTTCATTTTTATAGTACATTTGATTGTACACTGGAAAAATACAAAAGGGTCAGATAAAATATTTGAAGCAGCCTAAATGTTCAATTAATTAGCTGCTTACAAAATCAATATAGAAACTACAATACCCCCCCACCAAAAAAAACCTGTTGCCTTTTTGTTGATTCTGACTCATAGCAACCCTAACCACTACTCTACCAGGGCTTCTTTCATTCTCTCCTCAGGCAAGTATTTTTATACCCATTTTGTAAATAAATAAAGCAAGGCTTATAGAGATTAAGAGATGGTCTGTTAACGGTTATACAACTAACACGTGGTGATCTTCTGACTCCAAATCCTTTATCATTAACATTACAAAGGAGATAAATAATTTCCCTAGTCCCTTAACATTGCCCTCAAAATTTTCCCTTTCCCTGGGGTTCCCCTAGGAATGTCGGAGGGGAGGGAACTTCATACTGGGCATTTCCTTCCACATTTGCCCTTCTCTACAGTGCCCCAGAGTCAGGACTAGATTTCTTCTCTAATTACTCATCTACATTTCTGGTCCCGTGTCGCCCTTCCAAAGAGCACTGATGTGGACAAGACACAACAAATTAATAAATACATGAACCAAGACACAATACATCAGTCATGCCAAGGAGTAATTTTCATTTTAATTGGAGAATGATAGACAATACGGCAAGCTAAAGATTCCACTAGACAGGAAGCTGTCTTTACTGTCTCCTCAGAGAGCACGGAGCCCTGGTAGCTCAGTGGTTAAGAGCTCAGCTACTAACCAAAAGGTCGACAGTTCCAATCCACCAGTGGCTCCTTGGAAACTCTATGGGGCAGTTCTACTCTGACCTATAGGATCACCATGAGTCAGAATTGACGGCACAGCAATATCCTAAATATAAAAGCATATCTTAAATATAAATGATAACTACATCTACATTAACTCATTGTACCGATCAATTTACCTAACTGACCTTAGAGTCATTCATCTTAAATTATGCAATAAATCTCAGTTTTAACTTAACATTTTAAATATACTTTCCAAGAGAACATTATATTATGCTTTTTCTGTAACATAATTAACATTGTGAAAAAGTTTATCAGCACTGATATTAATGTCCAATATTAATAAAACCTGTAGCTGTCGAGTCGATTCCGACTCGTAGTGACCCCATACGACAGATACAACTGCCCCATAGGGTTTCCAAGGAGCAGCTGGTGGACTCACTGCAGATCTTTTAGTTAACAGCCATAGCTCTTAACCATGAGGCATAAAATCTTTCAAAGTCCTATCATTATAAAATAATGCATTGATGATATTAATATATGTTTCCATATTTATCATTGCCAAATTGTATTATTTTAAGGCCATATGTATTTTAAATTGATACTGTTTTTAATACAATCCAACATGCTGCAGAAGTTGCAGATACTTACTAAAGAAATAAGAATTTACTGCAGTTTGCACTGCCACCACTAGGTGGCAATAGTTATCTCTGTTTAATTCACATAAGTTAAACATTTTTATTTCTGTCTTGGAGGGAAGGCATGCTTCTGTTTTAATGACCACCCCACAAAAAATGAGAACCAAAGATATTAAGTAGTTGATCCAAAATCGGTCTGACTGGATTAAGGTTTTTAGTATCCCCAAATCACTGAAAACATAGTACATGTGATTCTCTCTCATTACGTAACACAAAACAAAATAAAAATTATATTTACACAGATACTGAAACTGTTTTTTCTTGATTTCCTGTTTGCAAAATTCTGTGTAAGTTAGTTGAAGCCAAGTCAGCTCAATTTCTCTCTCTCTTGCTTGCTATTGCTCTCATAACTTTCTGTCACGTTCCCCTGTTTAATTATCCACTAAAACATGTTTAGTGCCCATCTTTGTTCACGCCCAGAGCACATGCTCAGTCTGGCAGGCTGGGTAAACCTGCTCCAACTCAGACACATACACCACATAAGGACAATCCAAGTTTATAATTCAAGTTTTACTAATTTTCAATCCTATGATAGTTAATACTACTTTTTCACAAAATAGATTTTTTTCTGAAACTCAAACATACACACAAAACACAGTTTCTGAGGAGGCAGGGCCAAGACGGTGGCATAGTCAGATGCTTCCGGTGGACATGCATAAGTAGGAAAACATACCTTGTTCATGGATAGGAAGACTCAACATTGTGAAAATGTCAGTTCTACCCAAAGCAATCTACGGATACAATGCAATCTCAATCCAAATTCCATTGGCATTTTTTAATGAGATGGAGAAACAAATCACCAACTTCATATGGAAAGGGGAAGAGGCCCCAAATAAGCATTACTCAAGAAGAAGAAGAAAGTGGGAGGCCTCACACTCCCTGATTTTAGAACCTATTATACCTCCACAGTAGTCAAAACAGCCTGGTACTGGTACAACAACAGATACATAGACCAATGGAACAGAACTGACAAGACATAAATTCATCCACCTGTGAGGAGCTGATATTTGACAAAGGCCCAAAGTCCATTAACTGGGGAAAAGTCAGTCTCTTTAACAAACAGTGCTGGCGTAACTGGATATCCATACCTCACACCATGCACAAAAACTAACTCAAAATGGATCAAAGACTTAAATATAAAATTGAAAACAATAAAGATCATGGAAGAAAAAATAGGGACAATGCTAGGAGCCCTAATACATGGCATAAACACAATATGAACCATAAGTAACAATGCACTAGCACCAGAAGAGAGACTAGATAAATGGGAGCTTCTAAAAATTAAACACTTATGCTCATCAAAAGACTTCACTAAAAGAGTCAAAAGACAACCTACAGACTGGGAAAAATTTTTGGCTACGACAAATTTAATCAGTGTCTAATCTCTAAAATCTACAAGATACTGCAAAGCCTCAACAACAAAAACAAAATAACCCAATTAAAAAATGGGCAAAGGATATGAACAAGCACTTCGCCGAAGAAGATACTCAGGCGGCTAACAGACACATGAAGAAATGCTCACTATCATTAGCCATTAGAGAAATACAGATCAAAACTACAATGAGATATCATCTCACCCCAACAAGGCTAGCATTAATCAAAAAAACACAAAACAATAAACGCAGGAGAGGTTGTGGAGAGACTGGAACACTTATACACTGTTGGTGGGAATGTTAATTGGTACAACTACTTTGGAAATCGATTTGGTGCTTCCTTAAAAAGCTAGAAATAGAAGTACCATATGATCCAGCGATCCCACTCCTTGGAATATATCCTAGAGAAATAAGAGCTGCCACACTAATGGACATATGTACACCCACATTCATTGCAGCACTGTTCACAATAGCAAAAAGATAGAAACAACCTAGGTGCCCATCAACAGACAAATGGATAAACAAATTATAGTATACCCACACAATGGAATACTACGCAACAATAAAGTACAACGATGAAGCCGTGAAACATAACATGGAGGAATCTGGAGGGCATTATGCTGAGTGAACTTAGTCACAGAAGGACAAATATTGTATAAGACCACTATTATAAGAACTCAAGAAAAGGTTTAAACACAGAAGACAACATTCTTTGATGGTTGCCGGGGTGCAGAGGGAGGGTGAGGGTTATTCACTAACTAGATGGTAGACAAGTATTATCTATTATAGGTGAAGGGAAGGATGGCACACACTACTGGGGAAGTCAGCACAACTGGACCAAACCAAAGCTAAGAAGTTTCCTGAATACAACCAAACACTTTGAGGGACAGAGTAGCAGGGGTAGGGATCTGGGGACCATGCTTTCAGGGGACATCTAGGTCAACTGGCATAACAAAGCTTATTAAGAAAATGTTCTGCATCCTACTTTGCTGAGTGGTGTGTGGGGTCTTAAAAGCTTGCGAGTGGCCATCTAAGATGCTTCAATTGGTCCCAACCACCTGGAGTAAAGGAGAATGAAGAACACCAAAGACACAAGGAAAGTATTAGCCCAAGAGACAGAAAGGGCCACATAAACCAGAGACCTCATCAGCCTGAGACCAGAAGAATTAGATGGTGCCTGGCTACCACCAATGACCGCCCTGACAGGGAACACAACAGACAGTCCCTGATGGAGCAGAAGAAAGGTGGGGTGCAGAACTCAAATTCTAGTAAGAAGACCAGACTTAATGGTCTGAGACTGGAGGAATCCCAGAAAGCATGGCCCCTGGATTCTCTATCAGCCCAGAACTAAAACAATTTCCGAGGCCAACTCTTCAGACAGGGATTGCACTGGACTGGGGGACATAAAGGGATATTTGTGAGGAGTGTGCCTCTTAGCTCAAGTAGATACAAGAGACTAAATGGGAAGTTTCTGTCCAGAGGTGAGATGGGAAGGCAGAGAAGGTTAGGAGCTGGTTGAATGGACATCGGGAATCAGGGGTGGAAAGGAGGAGTGTGCTGTCACAGTACGGGGAGAGCAATTAGGGTCATATAACAATATATGTATAAATTTTTGTACGGGAGACTAACTTGAAATGTAAACTTCATCTAAACTACAACAATAAAAATAAATAAAATATTAATTTAAAGGCTTAATTTAAAAAAAAAAAGTTTCTTACTATTTTTGAAAAGTTTTTCATAGTAGCTGGAAATACAAAAATATTATTCTTTTTGGAGTCCCTGGATGGTGCAATGGTTAATGCACTCAGCTACCCAGAGGTACCTCGGAAGAAAGACTTGGTGATCTACGTCCGAAAAATCAGCCATTATAGACCCTATGGAGTACAGTTCTACTCTGACACACATGGGGTTGCCATGACTAGGAATCAATTTGACAGAAACAAACAACAACCACATTATAGTTAGAAAAAAATATTTAGATTGATTGTGGCTGAAACAGAAACCCAAGAACATCTACTATATTCAATATAGAACAGGATTTTTAATATTACTGATTAGTATTGTTAATAACGTAGATTTTACCTGTGTTATTAGTAGTAACAGTACTATTAGTAGTATAGTATTGGTACAGTATTGGTATAGCTGCTTCTGTCGTTAGGTGTCGTCGAGTCGGTTCCTACTCATAGCAACCCCACGTACAAAAGAACGAAAACACCTCCCGGTCCTGCATCATCCTCATGATCATTGTTATGCTTGAGCCCACTGTTGCAGCCACTGTGTCAATCCATCTCATTGAGGGTCTTCCTCTTTTTCTCTGACCCTCTACTTTACCAAGCTTGATGTCCTTCTCTAGAGACTGGTCCCTCCTGATAACATGTCCAAAGTACGTGAGATGAAGACTCGCCATCCTCATTTCTTAGGAGCATTCTGGCTATACTTCTTCCAAGACAGATATGTTCGTTCTTTTGGCAGTCCATGGTATATTCAATATTCTTCTCCAACACCATAAGGAAACTGTATGATCTCAGAAAATGTGTATGACCTCAGACGGGTGGATTAACCAGTAAGCAAAGTACACACAGGCTTACCCAATAAGCAAGGTACCCACAGGCTTACTTGTGCTTACTTACTAAACTGTAGTGCACAGTTTCACATGGGATTCACCACATCTTTGTGAAATTTTGCACTACAGATTAGTAGGTAAGCACATGTAAACCCGTGTGTACCTTATTGGATAATCTGTCCCTGGTCAGACTCTGGGGGACACTTAAGGTCCTATTCTAGAAGGCAGAGACCATGTTATTTTGCTCAATATTACATCCTCTGTGGTCTGAACAATGCCTGGCACATAGCAGACTCCCAAAACATGTTTGTGGACAAGCTGAATGAGAACTTCTAGGGCTCCTGGTTTCAGTAAAAGGCTTCAGTCAGTATAGAATTTAGAGGCTATACTCTGAACTCAAATGGAGCTAGATGTGAATCCCGAGCTCTGAGACCTACTAGCTGTGGATGTTAAGTAATAAATAGACATTTATTCATTTTTAAACATTTTAACATTTATTCATAATTAACATTAACTGAGCATCAATTCACTCATAGGGAGGATTGGAGGAACTAATACACGTAGTGCCCCCGACACAGTAGGCACTCAACTGGTGGTAGTTGTTATTATTCACTAATAATTACTATTATTTGTTCATCTGAATCCTGATAGAAAGAATTTATGCAGACAACTAGCAAAATTTTCTTCTGAAAAGCAACATAATTCTAGGGCCCTTCAGCATCATCTTCTCTGTCATGCAAATTCATAACATCCCTGAATTCTGATTCTACAGATCCAAGTCTGAAGTTCTGTTTTTCCATCCTGGAAAGACGAAATTTCAGTTAGGGCAATGGAGGGGGTAACAACAGCTGGACACACCAGAATTTAGATTGCGATTATGTCTCAGTGCATCCACAGGTCAAGTTGAATACACCCTCTTCTCCTCTCCTCCACATAGTAACTGGTAAATAGTGTGGAAGGCAAAGCTGGCCTTCCAAGATTCCCACTGCTTTGTGTACACACCCCACGTAATCCCCTCCCTTGTAAGTGTGGGCAGGGCCTGTGAATATAAAGGGATAGGCACTCCCTCAATTAGGTTATCATCTTAGGTTGGGTTCTCCAGAGAATCAAAACCAGTGAAACCAGGTAAGCAGCTGGCTCAAGTCCCAAAAACCAGAGGTCAGATGGCGGGCGAGCCAGATGCAGGATCCAGAATGAGCAAAAGACCACAAGTTTTCCCAGAAACTCCACATATATTGGATGCAGGCCACAGCCCCAAAGAAACCCTTTCAACTGATTGGCTGCTGATAGCAGAGCTCATCATGGAGGTGATTATATCATCATCCGACTGTCAAACTACATCACAACTGCTAAACCATTGAGAATCATGGCCCAGCCAAGTTGACACACAGCCTTAACCATCCCAGTTACGTTATATAAGATTCTGTTGCAGCACTGGAGGGAAAGACTCAAAGCAGCAGCAGGTTCTCTCCTGCTAGCTCTCAATAAACAAATTGCCATGTTGTGGAGAAGGCTGCCTGGCAGCCAATGGCAGGGAGCCTTTAGGAGTTGAGGGCTTCAGCCCTTCCACAAGGAACTGGATTCTTCTAACAACCAATGATCTTGAAAGAAGACCTCAAGCCTCAGATGAGATCGCAGCCCCAGCTAACAGCTTGATTTCGATCTACTAAGATCCAGAGCAAAGAATTCAACTCACCTGTACCTGGATTCCTGAAAAACGGAAGCTGTTTCAAGTCACTAATTTTATGAGAATGTGTTATGCAGCAATAGAAAACTAACACATGTGACTAAGGAATTTCTAGACTATTAAAGCTTATATATAGATATTCAGAGTTATTACAGGCAATATCGGACGATGTCTAAGCTGGGCCAAAATAAGTACCATTAAAATGTTGTGGTGAAATGAGTTCCTGTATGTGGCCTTTTGCACTGGTTCTTTGTAAAAACAGCTTGAGAGATTTTCCCCCTAAGCCCTGAGGAGTTACCTCTGCCCTAGTTTCCTACCCTAAAGGGCTTGCTACTTTTGCCTAGGTTGATTGACATTTCCTGGGTAAGCTGTAAACAACTTGGTTTGATACTTGTCTGATCCTGGGCTTCAGCCTGCCCTATGATTGGTATGCACCTTGCAGGAATTGGTCAATATCATATGCAAATAAAGTGTCTGTAGCCTACTATGCAAATGAAATGTCTGTGGCCTACTGAGAGGAGATTGGTCATTTTGTGGCCCTGGTGGGAGGGCCATGCCCTGAAATTGACAAGGAGTTGTGTATATATTCAGCCAACCCCACAGAGGTTTTTCAGACAGAAAGAAGCAGGAAGAGCAGCAGCAGGAAGAAGCATAAGGAAGAAAAGAAGAGAGACGAGAAAAGCAGAAGAGAGAGAGAGAAGGCAAGAAACCTCCTAAAAGAGCTGTAACATGTATCAAGGGCTTAACACTGAAGACATCCAGAGGCCCTGAAGGGGCCCATGACCAGAGCAGGAGGTGGCAGGCCTAGAGGGGGCCCTGCAGCAGTCAGTAGTGACAGATGGCAGGGCTGAGAGGAGCCTGTCCTCTGGGGGCAGGGCCAAGAGGAGCTGAGAGAGGTGTCCTCTACTGAAGAAGGGAGACTTTGCCTACAGGCTTCCTGATCCTCATCCTGAATTGCAGCCTGTTGATCCTGATCCCAAATTGTACCGTTACTTCCTTAATAAACCACTTAATGGTATGTACGGTGCCTGAGTTGTATGAGACTTTGCAGTGAATTGCCAAACCCAAACAGGGGAGGGAAGAGTGCTGATGGGAGGGGGAGGGCGAGGGGGAGGGCGAGGGGGAGGGACGTGTGTCAGGGATGGAATGGTACGGCGGCCTTCGCCGTGTAGGAATTGGCATTGTGCTGATTCTTATATTTGAACATGTGCAAAAGAAACAATTTTTAACTAACACCAAACTGGGAAAAAACAACCAGAACTGATCTGCAGGTTTCCAGCTCAGAGCCACAGACAATGAGAGTCAGTGTGTATTCTCCACTGCGAGGGTCATCGTGTGGCTAAAAATCACAGTCTCCCTGGGTTCAGAAGATAGACTTTGCCAGCTGAACATTACGGTGATCTGTGAAGTCTGGTATTTTGGTCTGTTTGGTAATCATATTCCTAATTGTAAAAGAATAAGCATGCATTCTCTGGAAGCCAAGCCTTCTCTCGGCTCGTATTACGGAAAGATTTCATCCGCTTGCAATTTCAAAGGAAGCAAAAATATGATTTCATAAACAAAATACACATTATATTTTCTTATCCACAGGATGCACTTCCCAATACTCATATATAATATTTGGCAAACTGTGAAATGTAATTTTTCTGTGCAGGCGTTTATCAGATGGGATACAGCCTGAGGGCCCAGCATTTCTACAAGGCAATGATATTGTTCTTCTTGTTCTGATATTTCAGATGGTTTTTGCCATTACCCTCAAAATATGCCTGACAAACGTGTTTTGAAAGTGAATGTGTAATAATTTCACAATTTCAGTGTCTCACAATACATTGTAACTCTCTGCCCTCTTTAATTAAATTGGGGCAAGGGGAGAAGAGAAAGGTTGTGATGGTGATTTTTTCTGCTCCTCACTGCCCCCACACACTGTTTGCCTTTTAAAAATTTTTAAAGCAGCTTTATCGAAGTATAACTGATGTACACCAACGTATACATATCTAAAGTGTGCAGTTTGATAAATTTTGATACATATATCAAAAGTGGAAACCATCACCACAATAATCAAGATAATGAACATATCTACTACCCCCACTTTAAAGAGTAAGGTGCGCCTGACCCAAGCCATGGTGTTTTCAATCACCTCGTATGCGTGCGAAAGCTGGACGATGCCTTTGAATTATGGTGTTAGTGACGAATACTGAATATACCATCGACTGCCAGAAGAACAAACAAATCTGTCTTGGAAGTACAGCCAAAATGAGGTTAGCAAGACTTCATCTCACAAACTTTGGACATGTTATCAGGAGAGACCAGTCCCTGGAGAAGGACATCATGCTTGGTAAAGTAGAGGGTCAGTGAAAAAGGGGAAGACCCTCAATGAGATGGATTGACACAGTGCCTGCAACAATGAGCTCAAGCATAACAAAGATCATGAGGATCGCGCAGGACCAGGCAGTGTTTCATTCTGTTGTACACAGGGTCGTTATGTGTTGGAACCAACATGACCGCACCTAACAACAATTACCCCCCAAATTTCCTGCATGCCCCACATAACATAATTCTTCTCTGTTGTCCCTCCCTATAACTCCTGTCTGAAGTAACCACTGATCTGCTTTCTTACACTATAGGTTAGTTTGCATTTTCTAGAATTTTATATACATGTAAAAATACAATACACACTCTTTTGTGTCGGCTTCTTTCACTCAACACGTTTCTTTTGAGATTCATTCCTATTGTTTTGTGTACCAATAGTTCATTCCTTTTTATTGTTGAATTATTCCATTGAATGGATATACCACAGTTTATTTGTTCACCTGTTGATGAATTTGGGTTGTTTCCAGTTTTGGTTAGTACAGAGAAAGCTGCTATGAACACTCATGTGCTGGGGTAAATGAATAGTTATGAGTGGAATGCCTGTGTAACTTTTTAAGAAATTGCCGAACCTTTTTCCAAAGTGGTTGTACCATTTTACATTCTCACTAGCAGCATAGGAGAGTCTACATTAACTTTTTTTTTTTTTTGCCATTTTAATCATTTTTAAGCATGCAATTTAGTGACATTAATTACATTCACCATATGTGCAACCATCACCACTATCTATTTTCCAAAGTTTTTCATCATTCTAAACAGAAACTCAAGCCAAAAAACTAAACCCATTGCTGTCAAGTAGACTCTGACTCATAGCAACCCATTAGGACAGAGTAGAACTGCCCCATAGGGTTTCCAATGAACAGCTGGTGGATTCCAACTGCCGACCTTTATGGTTAGAAACTGAGTTCTTAACTGCTGCACCACCAGGGCTCAGAACAGAAACTCAGTACCCCTTAAACAACAACTACCCATCCCCACCCTCAGCCCCTGGTATCCACTAAAAACCTTTTGTCTCTTTGCATTTGCGTATCTTGGATATTTCATATAAGTTGAGTCATATAATATTTGCCCATTTCTGTCTGAATTATCTCACTTAACATAATATTTTCAAGGTTCATCTATGTCATAGCATTAGAACTTCATTTCTCTTTATGGCTGAGTAACATTCCATTGGGTGTATACACCATATTATGTTTACCATTCATCTGTTGATGGTCACTTGGGTTGTTTCCTACCATTTTGGGCAGTAGCTGCATTTTACAGTAAGAAGTTTTGTCCCTGCATATCCTGCATGACAGCTTCAAGCTCCCTCTAGCTTCTGCTAACACCACCACCCCTTCCCCCTTCCCCCTTCCAACATAGCAGTGGTATTGACTTCCTGCTCTTGCTGGTGACTCCTTGCTTCCCTCTCCTATGTTAATCCCCTTAAATCTGTGAGTCTGTACAAATCACCCCTTCATTTAACTCTCCTCTGTTAAACCTTTAAGTGAGCTATCTCACAGCTAGAAATCCTTATCAAATCAGACTATACACTGTCTGTGATGATGGAGGGTGGGTTTCTTTCTCTTTCAGCTACATAAACAGGACTAAAATAATTTTTTTAAAATTTTTAAATAGATAATACATTCACCTGGTTCAAAAAAACCCTAAAAAGTTAAAAAGTTAAAAATTTTCCTTTCCTTCCAACCTCCTCTAGCCAGAACTTTCCTCCCTACCACGTAGAGATCTCTATTCATAGATTCTATACATCTTTCCAGAGTTATGAATATTCAAGGAATTGCAAATATAGATTTTGATTTTCATTTGTTTTATATGAAAGGTGTTGTACATACCGTTCTGTCCCATATTTTTCACATGATACTTCCTAGGATTTTTTTTTTAAGTACACAGCAATCTACTGTAAAAATAAATAATAATTTATTTAACCACTTTCTATGATGGATATTTGATTGATTCTAACCATTTGTTATTATACAAAAATGTCACCATGAATGACTTTGATCTATATCATTTAGCATATGCACAAGTATATCTGTAGAATATATTCCCCAAAGCAGAATTGCTAGGTCAAAAGTTAGTAATTTACAACTTTGACAGATATTGCCCAATTGTCCTTCACAGAGGTTGTGCTAATTATGATGATGGGAAAATCACATTGATTAAGGGTAGGGTTGCACAGCCCATTGGTGTTATTGGTGTCAATAAGTTGTACACCTGTAAAAAGCTCAACTGGCAAAATTGTGGATAGATGTATTTACAACGATGACCAAAAAAAAAAAAGAGTAGCTGCTGAAACTGCTTATGAACAACCAAACAGCTCATGGGATTTGGTTCTTTGGTTTGGAGTTTTAGGGTCTTGGTTTCATGGGACATCTCAGTTAATTGGCCTAATAACATGTTCAGCACTTCTATTCTACCTTCTAGTTCGCTGTGAAGTGCCTGGGATCTTAAAAGCTTACAAACTATCATCTAAAGCACAGCAATCGGTCTCTATTCACCTGGAGCAACAGAAGAAGAAGGAAAGTCAGGAATAGGAGGAGGATATGGAATGTGTGGCTAATTGCATCCATGAACAACTGTCTCCTTTGCCATGAGACCAGAAGAACTGGATGGTGCCCAGCTACCATTATTGAATATTAGATCAAAGAGTCTATAAAAGAATCCTGATTAAAAGGGGGAAAATGCAGAACAAAATTTCAAATTCTCATGGAATACAGACTTTCTGGAACCATGGAGGCTGCATGAACCCCTAAAACTATTGCCCTGAGATAATCTTTAAACTTTAAACCAAAAATATCCCCTGAAGTCTTCTTAAAACAATAGTTTAGCTTAACTAGTAAAGAGTGTCTACCTTGAGCATTATGCTCTTTTAAGATCTATTTATATGGGATCAAACTAATAAGAGCAATTTGAAAATAAGATAGAAACCTTAGGGGGCAGTGAGTTTGTGTTAATGGGGGAGGAACAACTCAAAAATGAGGGTGAGAATAGTTGCACAACTCAAAGAATGTAATCAGTGTCACTGAATTCTACATGTAGAAACTTAAATTGGTATATGTATTGCTGTGTATATTCTCAATGACAAAAATAAACTATATATGTATATATCTATACATGGGTGCTTTTTTTCCCTACAGCCTCTCCAGTGGAGTATGTTGTCAAGCTACTTTCTCCTATCAATCTCTCTGGCACCATCTCAAATTCCGGACAGTTGGGTGGGAATTTTGTACACAATTATAGGTATCAAAAATGTAAACACTCAAGGTGAAAAAACAAAAGTAGCTTTAATTTAATAGTCTCAATAGGCTTGAACCAGACACAGAAAAGCACTTGTAGATCACTTTTTAAAAAACCATTTTCCATTACTTTGTCTCATTTATTTTCTGCTTAATATTGTATCTTTATTCCACCAAAATGTCTCATTTTCTTACCCTCCAAAGAGTGACAATCACTGAGGCGGTGAGGGAGAATTTTTTAAAGCACTGTCTTAGTCATTTAGTATTGCTGTAACAGAAATACCACAAGTGGATGGCTTTAACAAAGAGAAATTTATTCTCTCATAGTCTAGTAGGCTACAGGTCCAAATTCAGGGCATCAGTTCCAGGGGAAGGCTTTCTCTCTCTGTCAGCTCTGGAGGAAGGTCCTTGTCATCAATCTTCCCTTGGTCTGGGAGCATCTCAGCGCAGGAACCTCGGGTCCAAAGGATGCTCTCTGCTCCCGGCACTACTTTCTTGGTGGTACGAGGTCCCCAAGAATCTGCTTGCTTTCCTTTCATCTCTTGTAAGATAAAAGGTGGTGCAGGCTACACCCCAGGGAAACTTCCTTTACATTGGATCAAGGATGTGACCTTAGTAAGAGTGTTACAATCCTACCCTAATCCTCTTTAACATAAAACTGCAATCACAAAATGGAGGACGACCACAGAGTACTGGGAATCATGGCCAAACTGACACACACATTTTCAAGGGACACAATTCAATCTATGACAAGGGCCTTTTTTCTTTCCTGATGAGTGCTCCAAGCTCAAAGGCAATTAAAAAAATTATTAGACTTTAGAGGGAAGCATGCAGCAGTTCCTTTCCTTGCCTATATCCCCAAGAAGGTTAGTCACAAACAATTCATTTTCTTTAGTTCAGAGCTGAAATATCCGCTGGTGTTGTCAGTGGTCCCGGGAGAGCTGTTGGAAGACATGAATAAAGGAAGAATAATTCCATCCTTCTCCTAATGTGTTCTCCGGATAACCTTCTGGATGCGATTATGATGTTAGTGAGACTTACTAAATTTGTCTCTAACCTGATCTCTATACCAACCTTCATTAATACAGGGAACTATTAAACATTTTTTTAAAATGTAAGGCAGTGGTTGCTGGTAAATGGTTATAACCTGCTCTCATTTGTAGAGTTTGCCAACTTCCCTGGCATAAATATTCCCTCTGTGGCTACTTTTCAGCTATTGTGGCATCACTGAACACAGTGTTGGGAAGAGATGTCTGTAGCGCACCAGTATATGTACTTACCTTACATAGTCTTTCCACCATACAAGTACAATAAATGTACATAACCTCAGGAACACAGATAATAGTAAACTGTATTAAAATAATAATGAAGTGGTCTGTTTTAAGGATTTATTACCTTTGTTTCTAATATAATTTATTTAAGAAGGACCTAGTGATCTACTTCTTAAAAAAAAAAAAAACTGCCAGTGAAAAGCTTATGAATAGTATAAAGAAAACAAAAATCTTCACAACTGGATCAATAAGCAACGTCAAGATAAACTGGCTCCAGCATACTGCTCAAAGAGAAATATGAGAATCACAGGGAGAAGTAACCCATTGAGAAAGGACTAGTTTGTTTGTGTACCTCCCAATAGTAATAATCATAATTGTGGGAAAGACTGCTATTGCCTATTTAAATACAATTTTCCCTTCTTCCTTAACAAAATAATTTTGGTTTTGTTAGGTTTTGCAATGTGTCCAGCTAAAATTTCTCATCTGACCTTGAAGAAAAGGAAAGGCATATGACTGAGTTCTGGCCAATAATATCTGAGCAAAAGTTGTTAAGTATACTCTGGAAGAATTTCTTTAAAATGCTACAGATTCAGTTAGCATTTACCATTTTTGCACAACCAGGCTTTTTCCTTCTACCTGAAATATGCATGTGATAGGTGGAGTCGTGGCAGCCATTTTGTGAGCATGAGGTTGTACTGAGGATGGAACCTTCTGCTAAGTATGACGGAGCAGAAAATAGAAGTATTCTAAGATACTGATACCATAATAGAGTCAATATATCAGCTCTGAACAGCCTCTAGTTTCCATTGTATATGAGACAAAAATGGATATATTTTTTAAGCCACTTATTTTTAGATCTTTGTAATTCACAGCCAGTACCACTCCTAAATGATAACATAGTTAACATTTGTTGAGTTTCCACCGTGTGCCAGAAATTTATAAGTGCTACCCTTAGAAAAATAACACCATTCTGTGCAAATCTGACATCTAGTTTGTGATTTTTAGAGT
This sequence comes from Trichechus manatus latirostris, assembly GCF_000243295.1. Taxonomy (NCBI): domain Eukaryota; kingdom Metazoa; phylum Chordata; class Mammalia; order Sirenia; family Trichechidae; genus Trichechus; species Trichechus manatus. The sequence goes on from NW_004443998.1 coordinate 7,461,834, forward strand.
CTCGTATATCCAAGGAAGGATGGACTAACTTTAAAATTACAAATGTTCAGACCTTCCCTACGGCATGAAATAGATGTTCTAAGAGTTAGATTCACCCTTTCATGCTAAAGGGGTACTTAAATAAATATTAACAATATAAGTAATGGTATTGCATTTGACTTTTACATGCTAATGAAGTGCTCAATTCACTCTTTGCAATAGAAAAATATTAATTCACAATGACAAGAAATTAAATAGAATGAATATAGGAAACACTGTTCTGATGTTCTATAACTTTATTATAAAGATTTAACTGAGGTAAATCTATTACATTTCTCCATACATTTCCAAATACTTCTAAAAACTATATTATCAAGTTAGGCATAATATTCAGACATAGAATCCCTGCTGGAATTGCAGACACAAAGAACTAACATTTCCAGTTCCTTCCAATGATTCTGTGACAGCTCCTCAAAATATAATAAGTCATTGAAATTGGCTCCCAGGAGGAACTGTTAATAATAAGCCAGAAGGAAGAAATCTTTGCCATGCTTGTCAGTCACATCTATTGTTGCATCACGTGAAGAAGGGTAATCAATTCTGAATGCTATCTCTTCAGGAGAAAAAAACAGCTTTTTTTATAATCAGGCTTTTCCATAAATCTAACTTTTGAAAAATACTTTGATTCTTACTTTTCTGCAATACTAACAGAACCCCTTGGATTTTTTACTTTGTCATACAGTTCAGGCTATAGTTTATCTTTTTTTTTTTTTTTTTCCCCTAAAATGAATACTGAGGACTTAGCGGTTGTCATTTTGCTTTGTTTTGTTTTTTGAGTCCATGGAATGGAGCCATTAATAGTTATTGGCGGTTACCCCTCAGCACACCAGTCTCAATGACCTCACGTTAACTCAGAGACATTCCCTCATTTTACTGCAGTAACAAAAGTCTCCTGAGCAAATTCAGAATTCTGGAGCAAGGGGTAGAGACAGATTTCCAGATTTATACTCCCTTTTTTTTAACTCCATCATGAAATGTATTTTTAAAGATAATCTTTTCTAAATTAGTTCCATTTATTTCTTCGGTGGATTACAATTAAAGGGGGGAAACACCCCATTATAGTAATGATTTACACACAAGGATTTTGGTAATGGTTGTGGTTGATGATGTTGATGAAAATTCCAGATTTGTGCGAATTTACTACTTTTTAACAGTGAGATGTTTCTCTTCTGGTGCTTGTTAGCAGGCCCGCAAAGGCTGAAGGTTAGGAGAGAGATCCGTGGGGAATAGGGTGGTGCCTGTTTTGTTTTTCTATGCCTTCACACAATGCCTTACCCAGAGCCTGAAATAGAGAGTAACTGCAAGTAACTTGCATTGAGTCCTTACTCTATGCCCTGGTGGTGCAGTAGCTAAGAGCTATGGCTGCTAGCCAAAAGGTTGACAGCTCAAATCCACCAGCGCTCCTTGGAAACCCTTCGGGGCAGTTCTACTCTGTCCTATAGGGTTGCTATGAGTCGGAACCGACTCCAAGGCAATGGCTACTCTATACCAAGCACTGTGCTAAGCACTTGACATACATGGCTTCATTTAAGCCTCACACTAAGGCTCAGAGGTAGCCTCTGCTACCATCTTTACGTCTCAGATGAGGAAACAGAAGCCCAGTCACAACTATGGGTGCAGCTTTGTCTGAATCCAAGGTCTCTGACCTTAACCCTCAGTGCCTTATTGTGAAGGTTAGCACGTATTCAGTGCCTGCCTGCAGACTGCATAGAGGAGCTCATGGCCTGCAATAAGCATGTCCTCTTCAAAATGCTCTCCTTCAAAGACACTTCCCTGCTTGGTCCATCGACTGCAGTTATACTTAGGACATCAAACCCCACACTGCAACAGTTAAGACCTTTACCCTTTTAATCTGATGGCTTCCTACCACCTGAAAGATAAGCGCTTTGAGGTACAAGTAGTTTTGATCTCAGGAAAAGGAAGAAAGTGAGTGAAGGATGGAATAAGTTTAGCGTAATGGCAACTTTATGCAACTGCAGGCCCCGCGCTGAATTGTGAACTAGCCAGAGGCATAAAGAGAAGAAAGTGAGAAGACATCAAAAGTATATTTATATTACTTTGTAAATATGCCTCAGGCCCTTTTGGGTACGACAGCTCTACATGACTTCTCAGCTATAGATTTCTAATATTTGATCTGGGCCTTGATGCGCTGACAGTTTTTTTAATAATTCAAATGCAGTACACATACTATATATACACTAAGGCAGAAAGAATGTTGAAGATTGTATTTTTAAATTGGTGACTCAAGAAACCCTTTAGGATTTTGCTCTACCCCATAGTCACCATTATAAAATCCACTGCAAACATTCTGGTTACCTAAGCCTTTTGGTTGTTTGGAGATACGAGAATCTACACGACAGGACAGCGGAGGAACCCAACTACACGTTTTTGGCGGGAGAGTGCTGCTCTAGACTCAGGCTTCTGCATAGTGCAAGCCCTTCTCGCAGGCTCTTCGGCAGAGGTAAAGCCAGGTGGCTTCATGGGTACTGTATTAGTTTCCTACTGTTGCCATAACTAATGAACACAAACTTAGTGACCTAAAACAATGCAAATGTATAAGCCCAGTTCTAGAAGCCATAAGTCTGACACAGGTCTCACTGGGCTAAAATTAGGGTTGCGTTCCCCTCTGCAGGCTCTAGGGGAGGACCTGTCTCCTTGCCTTTCCTAGCCTCCAGAAGCTGGCTGAATTCCTTGGCTCTCGTCCCCTTCCCTTTTCTTCAAAGCCAGCAGCACTGCATCTCTCTGCTCCTTCTTCAAGTGTCACATCTCCCTCTGACCACAGCCAGGAAAGGCTCTCCACTTTTAAGAATGCGTGTGATGAGTTGGGATCCACCTTGATAATCTCTCCATCTTTTAAGGTACTTAACATTAATCTTGTCTGCAAAAGTCCCTTTTTGCCACGTAAGGTAACATATTCACAGGCACCACTGATTAGGGCATGGACATCTTCGAGGGCCATTATTCTGCCTACCACAGATGACCTGTTGTTGTGTGCTGTCAAGTTGATTGCAACTCCTAGTGACCTCGTATGTCAGAGTTGAACTGCCCCATGGGGTATCCTAGGCTGTCATCTTTATGGGAGCAGATCGCCAGGTCTTTTCTCCCACAGAGCTGCTGGTGGGTCAAACCACTGACCCTGTCAGCAGCTGAGTGCTTAATCATTGTGCTACCAGGACTCCTACAGATGACCTAAAAAAAACCAAACTCATATAAGAGTAAAACACTGCTCCATAGGGTTTTCAATCGTTGATTTTTAGGAAGTAGATTGCCGGGCATTTCTTCTGAGGCACCTCTGGATGGACTTGAACCTCCAACTATTTGGTTAACAACTAAGCGCATTTGTACCATGAACCATTTGGGCTGCCCAGGGACTCCCAGTCCCTCATACTATCAAAAACCCATTGCCGTTGAGTCGATTCCGACTGATAGCAACCCTGTAGGACAGAGTGGACCTGCCCCACTGGGTTTCCAAGGAGCAGCTGGTGGATTCGAACTGCCCACCTTTTGGTTAGTAGCCATAGCTCTTAATCACTGTGCCACCAGGGCTCCACAGATGACCTAGCTGGGGATATTTGGGACTAGTACTATACGGGTCACACTCCATGTAGCAACCAGAAAGGTCACTGTGGAGAGAGGCTGGCAGGACCTCATCCTCCAGTGGTCCAAAGGTCAATCCTCCCAATGCAACTTCAGTGACAGCAAGTTCAAGAACAATTCAAACCTGCCAATAAACTCCAGCTGTGAGCAAACTTTGTACCACTGGGAGAAATAGAATTGGGCAAACTGGCTTGGCTGCTTCAACGTGAAAATTTTCCAGTATAAATTTAAAACATTCCTGATTTAGCGGGGAGGATATATTCAAACAACCCAAGAAAGTCATCAGTTTAAATCAAAGAATCCCAGAAGTGGAATGGAGACATCAGCTTCACTGCCCAAAGCTGCCTTCCTCTCTGCAATGTTTCTGAGCAATGAAATGGAAGCATAACAGGGCGGGTAACTCACTGTCCGTCTGAATTTTGTACAACTCTAATTGTTTGAGGGTTCTTCCTACCACTGTGCTGAAGTATGCCCATCTGTTATGTTCACATACAGCTCTCAGTTCTGCCTTTTGGAACCACACAAGTGAAAATCTAATTCATCTCCTACTTGAAAACAGGTTTCTAAGGGGCATATAGACCTATTGAATATACCTTGGACTGCCAGAAGAACAAACAAATCTACCTTGCAGGAAGCACGGACAGAACGCCCCTTAGAAGTCAGGATGCGAAAATTTGTCTTGTGTCCCTTGGACAGGTTATCAAGAAAGACCAGTTGCTAGAAACGGACATCATGTTTGGTAAAGTGGAGGGTCAATGAAAACGAGGGAAACCTTCCATGAGATGAATTGACACAGTGGCTGCACCAATGGGCTCAAACATACCAAAGATTGAGGGGATGGCACAAGACTGGGCAACGTTTCGTTCTGTTAGACATAAGGTCGCCATGAGTAGAAGCTGATTTCAAGGCAATAAACACCCACACACCTCTAAGTAGATTACTTAGAGTAGAGAAGCTGACCAAAGTTTTCCTATTTTACAATGTGAGCCAAGAAAACTAAAAAAGAATTCAGTGTATGTAATAAGGAACCATTCCTAAGAACAGTTAAAAGATGTATGACATAATAGACTCAACGAAATTGCTTTTAATCCATAATTTCCTTACTCAGGTTTGTTACAACGGAGGACAAAAAAAAAAAAACTCATCCACATCGACTTTCAGCCAGCCATTTTAAACTTGAAATATATTTCCAAAATGCTAAAATCAAACTCAGTCATTAATACTAAGGTTATAAAAATAATCTTGTTTTCTTTCCATGAATTATAATTTGAAATTATGTATTAACTATAAAATCATCTTTAAAACACGGCACATTTTTCTCTCATAAGGTATAGTTTTATTCTATCAACAAAAAGAAAGGAATTGAAGGTTGAAATTCTAAAGGCACAGAATGGATGAGAGTCAGTAATTTCCAGGAAACTACTACATAGATGTTTCTGTATTCAGAGGTATTGTTTTTGAAAATCAGTTAAGTAATAAATTTCCTGGAATATATCTTATTTTTGGTCATGCTTTCCTTCATACATTTCCAAAAAAATTAAAATCAATATAAGTAAATACATAATAAAAGCTATGAAAATTTGTTCAAGAAGTGCTTATTTTCAGAATTAAAAAAGAAGAAACAGTCTTTCTGCTTCTTAAAGTTTGCTGGTTTATAAGCAAACAAGTAAACAAACTGAACCCATCAGAAGACCATTCATTAGTGTTTCTTAAAAGACAACACTGAAAAATACAGAAGGTTGGCGGCGGGGAGATTTTTAAATGAGAGGATGATCTTAATCATAGAAATGCCAACTTTTTGAAGTGATGAAAAGCAGTATGTTAAGAAAGGGAGCATTTGATTGACAGGTGAGAGTGTGCACAAAAGCTCTGAGAGTTTGATCCTGGTGTCTTTTGTGAAGTTTTCTGAATTATAAAAATAGCGAACATACCATGTTGTTCTGAGGTATTTTTGCAACTTAACAGTTATTTGGTTCAAAAGTTCTTTTGCTGTTTTTAAAATAATTGCTGTTAAAATGTCCTTTAAGTGTGATGGTCTATGGGTTCATTTAAAATTGAAAACCACTTAAAGACAAATGAAATCTATACTTGCCGTAAGACTGATTCTGCCTGGACAAATCTATATTAGCTTAAATAATTCTAAATGGGAAATAGTTTAATTGAATGCTCTTAATCAGTTGGTTTTTTTTTTTAACTTATGATTTTTTTTTTAATAAATCTTTACTCTCATGAAACATTTCTGGTTTAAGTTGAGCTCCCTGAGAAACAAATTCTGAGATGGAGGTTTGAGTGTCAGAGTTTATTAGGGAGCGCTCTGAGGAACACCTCTAATCGTAAGGGACGAGAATTGAGCGGAGGCAAAAGTTGAATACTTGGATAAGAGTGTTCTCAAATTGAGGCAAAGGGTCCACGTCTTACCCTTCCACATTTCCCACAGGCACCAGTCACTAGATTTGGATTTGGTCCAGGAGAAGGAACATTCCCTTGGGCAAGTCAGCCCCTCCCGTGGACGGCATATCCTGCAGAGTCATGCAACTGCAAGCTACAAGTACCCAACGCTCCCAGCACCTGGGCAAATGAGCACCTGCGTCCTGAAGGCAGTGGGTACACTACAGTATCCACTACAATATTCAAACCCAAAGAAAAATCTTCAATATTAATGACATCATGGTCATAATGTCAAGTGTACTCTTGATATTATGTCCATGATGTCATTAATATTGAAATTTACACTGAAAAGGACACTTGCCATCACCCAGTTCAACCTTTTCACCATTGAGGTGGAAACACGTGGATGATACCCTAAAACACAAACAACGTCTTGTAAAGACACTGGACTAATGCTCTTCAGCCGAAGCCCAACGCACACATTTACCCGCCTACTCAATACCCCCAGTTGGATGCCTAAATGGTGTATTAAAAGCCAAATCAAGCATTTGATTTTCCCCTACATAAATGAGCCCCTCTCCCAAGACTCCCACTGCAGTAGGTTGTACAGTCATTTTTCCAGGTGCTCAGGTTAAAATCACCTGATTCATTATTTTGTTCCTCTCTGCACATCGAATCCATTAGTACATTATGTAGGCTCTTCCTTCAATATAACTGTAATCAGACCACTCTCATTTCTCCCCTTGACTACTGTATCAGCCTGACTTTGTTTCCCTCTTGCCTTACAATCTCTTTTCCGAATAGCAACCACAGTGATTCTTTTAAAATTAAGGTAGATCATATCACTCCTTTGCTCAAAAACTTCCAAAGACTTCATACCCTCTCACAGGCTCCCTCACTGTATCTCTTTCTTAATCACTGTCTTAGCCATCAAGTGTTGCTACAACAGTAATACCACAAGTGGATGCTTTAACAAAGAGAAGTCTGTTCTCACAGTCCAGAAGGATACAAGTCCAAATTCAGGGCGTCAGCTCCAGAGGAACGCTTTCTCCATCGGCTCTGGAGGAAGGTCCGTGTCATCAATCTTCCCTTGGTCTGGGAGCTTCTCTGCACAGGAACCTCAGGTCCAAAGGACACACTCTGCTCCCGCCACTGCTTCCTTGGTGGTATGAGGTTCCCATGTGTCTCTGCTCACTTCTCTTTTTTATATCTCAAAAGAGATTGGTTTAAGACACTATCTAATCTTGTAAACCTCATCAGTATAACTGCCGCTAATCCATCTTATTAGATCATAGTGATGGAGTTTACAACACATAAAGAAATCACATCAAATTACAAAATGGTACACAATCATACAATACTGGGAATCATGGCCCGGCCAAATTGAGACACACATTTTTGGGGGGACATAATTCAATCCATGACAATCACTTACCAACTTCTCCTCACTCTTTCTGCTCCAGCTACTTTAGTCTTCTTGATAGACCCTGAACACACCCACCAAGCTGCCCTCTCCCCATTGGGCCTCTGCACTTTCTGTTTTCTCTACCTGGAACTCTGTGCAGAGAGTTAGCCATCTTCATACACAGCTCCCTCACTTCCCTTAAGTCTCTGTTCAAATGTTGCCCATCAGAGTACTTAGGCTTTCTCCCCTTTCCCTGTCTTATTTAGTTCTTGGGTGATCTTTTCACACACTTGCTGCCCTGTTCTGAAATTAAACATTGTTCTAATAAGGCTGTCAGTACTGATGACAGTTCACCCTGTCTAAAGTAATTACCTGGCATATAGACATGTAGCATGGCAAAAGGAGAGAAACCGTTAAAGATGATGGAGGGGAAAGTAAGTGCCGTGGCTTTGCTTGATAAAGGAATATTCTAACAATTAATGCTATCTATAAGGGACTGGGGAGCCCCGGTGGTGCAGTGGTTAAGAGCTCGCAGTGGCTAAGAGCTCAGCTGCTAACTAAAAGGTTGGCAGTTCAAACCCACCAGCAACTCCCTGGAAACCCTATAGGGCAGTTCTACTCTGTCGTATAGGGTCACTATGAGTTGGAATCAAGTCAACAGCAATGGGTTTTTTTTTTTTTTTAAATGGGTTTTATAGCGACTGGGGAGTCCTGGTGGCACAGTGGCTAAGAACTATGGCAAGCTACAGCTGCTAACTCAAAGGCTGGCAGTTGGCATCTACCAGCCGCTCCCTGGAAACCCTATGGGGCAGTTCTATTCTGTCTGATAAGGTTGCTATGAGTCGGAATTGACTCGGCAGCAATGGGTTTTTGATGGTATAAGGGACTGGCAGTCCCTCGGTAGTGCAGATGGTTAATAGTGCAAATGTGCTTGGCTGCTAACCAAACAGTTGGAGGTTCAAGTCCACCCAGAGATGCCTCAGAAGAAATGCCTGCTGATCTACTTCCTAAAAATCAGCCATGAAAACCCTATGGAGCAGTGTTCTACTGTGACACACATGGGGTCTCCATAAGTCAGAACTGACTCAAGGGCAACGGGTACTGGTGCTGATAAGAGGCTGCTGAGATGATAAATTTCCACCTTCCAGCAGCCATCCACAAGATGCCAGAGAACCACCTGCTGGTGATTAGATTTATGACACTGGATTAGGGGTTGAACTAAATGAATTCTAAGCTCTCTTGTGTATCTGAGTTTCTGTGCTTTTATTAGAATTTTAAAGGCCATTGTGTTTTACTGTTTTATGAATCCTTTAAATTTTAATTCATGTTCAGATGTGACTAGACAATCCATCTCAGCATGCTCATGGTTTGCTGTTAAGATGACTCTTCTTGTAAACAAGGCAAAAAACAGATTTCTCTGGAAGCATTCATTATGCTTATGAGCACTTGATTAGAAACACGGCAATGGGAAATAAATAATCTCTTGAAAGTTCATTACTGAATGATGCTATCATGTTCCAAACAAGCACGGTGTGAATTTCAGACTGGCTCATTAATCATTAGAAGACAACTCTAATCAGTGGAATGTGACTCTAACTTTACTTTAGGGCAATTGTACTTGATTGAAAATAGCAGCCAATTAAGAAAAAAGTACAAATGATTGGCAAGAAGGAAAAAAGAAAAACTTTAAATCTTAGAATGACTCCATTGATTGCTAAAAATTGAGTTGTTTAAAACTCTCAGATTGTTATAGCTGCCCTGAATTAATCCTGTACTACGTAGATTAAAACCAAACCTGTTGCCGTCCAGTCGATTCCAACTCGTAGTGACTCTATGGGACAGAGTAGAGCTGCCCCATAAGGTTTCCAAGGAGCGGCTGGTGAATTCAAACTGCCGACCTTTTGGTTAGCAGCCAAGCTCTTAACCACTGCACCACCAGGGCTCCTACGCAGATTAGAGAAGTAATTTCTAAGTATAATAGAGGCAGTATTCACTCTCTCCTTCGTCCTTAGTAACATAACTCTGATTGTATTTGGGACTACAATGCACTCAGGTAAAACTATATTCCCAGTCAGTCACTATCACAGCTAAATGACAAAGTTCTGGCCAACAGGATGTAACTGAAAGTATTACGGAGAAATTCCGGGAAGGATGCTTATTAGATGACTCAGTTGGGAGGCATGGTCTTCTGCCTTCTCGCTTCCTCATTCTGACTGCCTGAAAATCAGATATGATGAATGGATGTTCAGATGTCATCTTGAAGGTAACCTTGAAGAGGGAGGCCAGCCAACTGTCAAATGGCCTTGAACATCTGTCTCTTTTACGGGAGAGGGAAATAACCTTCAATCTTATTTAAGCCATTGTTGATTTGAGGCTCTACTTATCTCAAAATCTGTAGCCAAACTGAATACTATAATACCTTGATAGACGATTAAGCCCAATGAAATTACTCTCTCAAGAACAAAAGAGGAAAAAATACAGTGAGTATTGCAGTCACTCATCATAATTTCCTGCCCTGCATCCATTCATCTTGTCCTGTAACAATACCTCCATCCCTCCGTCACTGAAGGCTCTCTTAATGGAACTGTCAACCAAAATGTCTTGTTTTCTCCTGGCAAGAGGAGGGCGCATGAGCCAACTAAGATCGATGAGAGTCCCTGTGCCCTAATCTTGAACTCTGAGTGACAAAAAGATGAAAAAATTGGAGCTGATACTTTTAACACCATCCTGAAGAGAGCTGTTGCTGTTGTTAGGTGCAGTCAAGTTGGTTCTGACTCATAGTGACCCTGTGCACTAGAGAAGGAAATACTGCCTGGTCCTGCGCCATCCTCACAATCGTCAGTTTGAGCCCATTGTTGCAGCCACTGTGTCAATCCATCTTCTCGAGGGTCTTACTCCTTTTCCCTGACCCTCTACCTTACCAAGCATGATGTCCTTCTCCAGGGACTGGCCCCTCTTGCTAACATGTCCAAAGTACATGAGACGAAGTCTCACCATCCTCGCTTCCAAGGAGCACTCTGGCTGCACATCTTCCAAGACAGATTTGTTCGTTCTTTTGGCAGTCCATGGTATATTCAATATCCTTCACCAACACCATAATTCAAAGGTATCAATTCTTCTTCAGTCTTCCTTATTCATTCTCCAGCTTTCACATGCATATGAGGCAATTGAAAATATCATGGCTTGGGTCAGGCACACCTTAGTCCTCAAGGTGACATCTTTGATTTTCAACACTTTAAAGTGGTCTTTTGCAGCAGAGTGACTGCCCTTTATTTAGTTCTTGCCAACTAGAATGTCCTTGTTACCGTACTATGCTTTCAATATGTATTTTTACTTTTTGCTTTATTTTAAGTGGGGATTTTCTTTTGTTTTTGCTTAAATTAACAGAGGTGGTGTTTGTTGTGTGCAGCCACAGTGCATCGTTAACAGATTTAAGAACCATTTCAAGTTGTACTTTACACATGACCAAAGTTGATCCAACAGTGGGTCGCTCAAACCCAGCATAATTTGTCTTGATCAGATCTGAAGATCATGTTCACTGCAGCTGTCACATGGACTTAGACTGTTCCTACCTTAGCTGGCCTCGAGAGCTTCTGAGAATCTAGCATTCTGGGCCTGCGTGGGATCTTAGGTCACTGTTACTTACAATTGGTGACCATGTAGTTTTAATGAGATCAATATAATGAAGATGATCATTATGAGGGCAAGCCAGGTAGTTTCTCTCTGTTTCATGACTCCAGAATGTACTCTTAATCTAAGTAGCCATATCACAAATAATATCACTGATCATCAGGAGTATTTGGAGCACACAAATCGATCCCCACTCCTGGAATAGCAACTCAGAAATCATGTAAGAATGATGCTAACTTAGTAGACTTTTGAACTCTTTTAATACCATCCCAACTTAGAGTCATAAAGCTTGATTGGCCCATACCGTAGCAGAGATGAGGCTAGAATATAAATCACTGGACTCTAGGTTCTATGATGTTCCCACTTAGTGTGAGGTAAGAGCACAAGTTCTGGAGTCAGGGGCCTGGGTTAGAGTCCCAACTCTGTAATTTACTAGCTACATGACTCAGCCTAAGTGATATAATCTATTTCTATTTCCTGGAGAAAGATGTGTAGTCTGCTTCCAGAAAGATTTCAGCCTCAGAAACCCTATAGAGCAGTTCTACTCTGTCCCATATGGTCGCTGTGAGTTGAAATCGACTTAACGGCAATGGGTATCTCTATTTTCACATTTCCCATCTGCAAAATGGGAATGACTGAATGAGTTAATTCATGAAGTAAGCTTAGAATAATAGTGCCTTGCACACAGAAATGTTACAGTGCTATAAATGCTGGATATAACTATTAAAATTAACAATAATTATTTTAATAATAGTATGGAAAGAATAATCATTATTCAGCAAGCTTAGTAGTAGCCAGAGCTACTACTGGAATTTCTAGCCCAGTGGCCCCAATTATAATGTTTTGCATCTTCTATTTTGCTCCATCAAGGGAATATTCCTGATGTGCATATCTAATCATGCCACTCTCCTCCTCAAAATGCCAGTGGCTATTCTCCACCAATGAGATAAAATCTTAGCTCCTTAAAGTGCCGTAAGTGTTCTTCATGATTATGTCCCCACCCACCTAAATAGCCTGGAACTGAATTACTTGTAGCGTACTAAACGAACACACTATTACACATCCACATCTTTTGCACACACCATCTGCTAGAATATCCTCATATATTTGACTTCGAAAGCAAGCCCTAGTCACCACTGAAGAGCAAGCCCAAATGTTATCTCCACTTATAAAATCTTCCTTGACAACTTTCCGATTTATTTGCATAGGCCTTTCAATTGCATCTCAGCCATTCTCTCACAGGCTGTATTCATTTTCTAGCATAGCTACAACAAACTATGACAAAAGCAAAAAAGCCTTTTGGAACTCATTGTCTTTAATAAATAAATGATTTAATTAAGCTGATAAATGAAAGTTATAGTAGATAAATAGTGCTTTAATCTGATTTATACTTTTGGATTCTACTTACAATTTTTTGAATACAGTATTCACTCCTTAAAATATCTGAAAATCATACAATCTAAATATTGAAATAAGAAGACATGAAAGAAAATATGACACTATTCTTTAACCATCAATCTAGAATTGCAGTTCCAGAAAACCAAAGGATAGTACTTCTTATATGAGCACGGGAAAAAAAAAAAAAAAAAAATGCACACAAACTTAATTCTGGTTACTTCAGGAGTTGGGATTTGGAATGGGGAGGGAGAGCTTCGTAACTCAAAAAATGTATACGAGGTTGCATTATTTTACTTGCTAAAATAAGCATGATTACTTTTCTAATTAAAAAATGGAAAACAAAAGACATAAGGGAAAAAATTATAACTACTGAATGAATGAAGAATAGTTATCAGTTGGCCTACACTAAGCATGATCTGACTCCAGACGAAGTGCTCTACTGTGCAATGTGTTGCTGCCTCTACTTTGTTATATGGAATGTTTACAATAAACAATGGTGCCACTCAAATTTTTGCAAGTAATTGCTCTGTGAAGAGAAAATAATTTAATATATTGTATTTTTTATTTTCCACAAATTAATGCATAATTTAACATCAAAATTTGCAAAGAAAAAATGCATGCAAAAATCAAACATGATAGAAAAGTTTAGATTTACCTCTTTTAACCATGAAATATCAAGTGGCTAAAAAATAAACAAGTCCTTTTTAAAAATAATAAATCTCTCTTAACTTCTTGGATCAAAGTGGAAATCAAAACTTTAATTTCAGAATACTTAGAAAATGTCATTCATTGCTATACCAATGTCATTCATACATTACTCTTAGCAGACACAGGAGGCAAATTCAGTGTCATGGATTGAATTGTGTCCCCCAGAAATATGTGTCAGCTTGGCTAGGCCATGATGCCCAGTATTGTGTGGCTGTCCTCCATTTTGGAATCTGATTATCTATTTTATGTCATATTGTAAATCCTAGCTTCTGTGCCTGTGGTTATGGTCCCATTTGGGAGTGACCTGTCCATTATGTTAATGAGGCAGGATTAGGTCATATTAATGAGGATTAGGGTGGGATGCAACACCCTTACTCAGGTCACAGCCCTGATCCAATATAAGGGGAGTTTCCCTGGGATGTGGCTTACATCACCTTTTATCTTACGAGAGATAAAAGGAGAAAGAAGTAAGTAAAGAGAGACCTCAGTACCACCAAGAAAGAAGAGCAGAGAGTGGAGTGTGTCCTTTGGACCTGAGGTACCTGTGCTAAGAACCTCCTAGACCTAGGGAAGACTGATGCCAAGATACATGGAGTTCTCCAAGGAATGCCAGGTCCACAGATGTTGAAAGGAGACCTTCCCCCAAAGCCAACAAAGAGAGAAAGCCTTCTTCTAGAGTTGATGCCTTGAATCTAGACTTCTAGCCTCCTAAACTGTGAGAGAATAAATTTCTGTTTTTTAAAGCCATCCACTTGTGGTATTTCTGTATAGCACTACTAGATAACTAAGACACTTAGGAAGGATTTTATTTTTTTGTTGGAAGATGTTGGGATGTAAGCATTAACACATAAGTCATGGTATATGTTTTAGGAAAGAAAAACATTTCCTTTAAGCATTTTACTATGATAAATAATATTACAATTATGTAGAAATCTAGAAAAACAATAGCTTCAAACTGTAGCAACATAGTCATCATATTTATTATCAATATAATTAACATTAGAATGCTTTACTCTATCACATATCACTGTAATAGTAAAGATAGTTCTAAAATATAAAATACAGAAGATTACTTGACCTAAATATGCACATTTATAGAAATACAGGTGGTATATCAATGATCTGTGAAAAAGAAAGGCTACACTTTCTCATTCAAAAAACACATCTCTTTCTTCCTAATTTTCTGCTAGTTAGAAATTATTATCTTTGCTTCTCATCCCTACTACCAGGAAAAAAAAAAAATCAGTGGTCATAAGGGATTTTCAAAAATAGTCTTGGATTCTGCTTATCTCCAGTCAGATACTCATGAACGCTCAACTAGGCAATCCATTCTTTAAAAAAAACAAACTAATATTCCCATATTTCAAGGTAACTCTAAGTGCCATACCAACAATATTCCTTTATAAAATTTCTGTTAGTGACAATGTATTTTTTGTTGTTTCTAAACCTAGTTTCAAACTAAAGTATTATAAAACAAGTATTAACAGAGAATCAATTTTTAAAATTTTTTCCAAGAATTATTTTGGAAGACATCATTTACTCTATGAGACATGCAGTGGTATTTCCTGATAAATATTTTAATTCTTTCAGAAACTGATTATAAAATTCAAATGCAATGTAATCATGTATGTATAAAATGTGTGCATATTAATCTCAGTGTCTATTACAAATAAACTCAAGTGGACATGTTTTAAAAGAGTAGATGAATATGTTCTGCTGTGTACTTAATAAATAAAAGAAAAATTTATTACAGTGTTGACTTCCTGATAACACAACATCTAAGCAACTGGTTTCTTACTTTAATTGTGAAAGGTGATTTCAAACTTAAGTCCTGTTTGAACAGACATAATTAGCAGAAGTGTTGCTCGTTTTTTGTAATGTAAGTGGATTTTAATAAATTTAATTAGAAATAATTTGGTTAATTCCGTGGGAAAAATAAAAAAACTTATCTGACATTCTCTGATCTTTCTTCTCTCATCCCTCATACTGTCACCTGCAAAAGATGTTTATCCTTGAATTTTTTACTCTCTTCTCTTGTCCAGTAGTCTTACCTTGCCTCTGGATCTGATGATGACTGTCAACTCTAAGCTATCTTTTCATCATCCTTTGATTTTTGGTGGCAATGATGGTGAGGAGAAAAGGATTTTGTTTAGTTCACTGTTCTTGGTACACAGTAAACCAAATCCACTGCCGGTGAGTCAATTCCAACTCATAACGACCCTACAGGACAGAGTAGAACTGCCCCGTAGGGTTTCCAAGGCTGTAAATCTTTACAAAAGCAGACTGCCACATCTTTCTTTCAAACAGCAGACATTTTGGTTAGCAGCTGAGCGCTTTAACCACTGTGCAACCAGGGCTCCCTGGTATATTGTAGTCATTCAAAAAATATTTGATAAATGAATAATTGAATAAAAAGATACTGGGTACAGTTAATAGGTACTCTGGACATTTAATAAGCTGCATATTACTTTTCCATGTATACGGCATAAAAATAAAAGATAAAAACAGTTATTCTCGACTTGTCAGGAACCCGTTTGTGGCAGAATTCTTCCTGCACTTTGTTCCTTAACATGTTATTTTCCATCTGTTGATAACACCTACCATTTTCTTAACATGTTTCTTATTTTGCTAACTTTGTCATTCAGCAGAGAAAATACAGCTCAGCATCCAAGTTTTGAATTGTGCAGAGAGTAAAAATACCCTGGGCCAAGACAAGCAATGGTAGTTTTTCTTTTATTTAGGGACAATGCAACCTGATATAAAAATCCTGAGAAGAAATTGGAAATCAGAATTGAGTGATAGCAGAAATACTAAGAAAGGGAGAAAACTGTCAGCAAATTGAGGAAGGAAAAATGAGACAGTCTAGGATGGAAATTAGAGAACATTACAAAATTCACCTTGAAAGTAATGTGTCTATTTTGGCACTGAAATTGAAAACAGGATGTAGAACTCCACAGAGACAATATATAAAATGTTTCATTCAACTCTTGAGAACATCTCAGTTGACAAGTGGCTTCTCTTCAGGGAAAATGGAAACACAGAAGGAAAACTTATCTTAGTCAATCACTATGGTCAATCGCTATGCCCATAAATTAGTAGAGGTGTAGTTAGGAGAAAAGAAAAAGAGAACTTTATTGGCAGAAGTCATTGGGTATCTCACCCAATTCCTTAAGTTTTAGAAGAGAATGCCCAGATACAGAGCAGGCAAACAACCTGCCCGAGTTACCTGAAACTAGAATTCAGATCTACTGACCTATCTTTACTATTACCAATGATATGGTTTTTCCAAGATGTATTTGATAGTTGACTCCCTTAAAAAATGGTTATTTAGACTTCCAGCTGGACCACGTGTTCACCATTGCCCATTTCTTACTCTCTGCTCTAGTTAACCAAACTTTAGTCAGGTTTATCTCCTCCCCACAGCCTCTAAAGTTTGACTTGCCCCCAAGTGGAAACAAGCACTAAAGTACTATGGTGGACAATAGACAATATGAGCTAATTTTTAAAATCAGTGGACAATATACAAACCATTTCCTGTTGAAGTGCCTGATTTTGCTACCTGCCCTCCCCAACCTGTTGCTATCCGCATGCACAAAGTTCCTGCTAGTCCTGTTTACCCCTTATCAAAGAAAAAGGAGCCCTGGGGGCGCCCTGGTTAAGCATTCCGCTGCTAACTGAAAGGTCAGCACTTCAAACCCACCAGACGCTGCAGAGAAGAAAGATATGGCAGTCTACTTCTGTAAAGATTACAGCCTTGAAAACCCTATGGAACAATTCTACTCTGTCATAGGCTCGCTGTGAGTCAGAACTGATTGGGCGGCAATGGGTTTATAAAAGAAAGGCCTTTTTCTATTTTATTTTGAGCCTCTTGCAGTTCCTGAGTCCAGAGCACTCTCCCAAGTGCAACAGTCTTTGAATGTAAAGTAGTTCCTTATCTAAGTCCCTTTATTTATTTTTCATCTATCTATCTATTTATTTTACAAGCTTCAATTTTAACAGCAGGGAAAGAGGAAGGCAGCTATGGCAACCTGCCCAAGAAGGAAGTGCAGGTCAATGGCCGGGGATAGATGCTGACAGATTTCTGATAATGGTGGCACAGTGGCATGGTCACGTGAACTCTCTCCCAGATAGCAATTAAAAAATTTGGACCAACTATTAAAAAAAAAAAAAAACACAACTATTTAAAGGCACTAGAAACTATTCAAATACAAACAAAATTCAGTGAAAATTTTATTCTCAAGAAATTGTACCTGCAAAGGACAACAAATGCAAGTTTGTGGGTATCTTGCCTGAGAATGTGTCTCATACCACCTAAGAGCAGAGAAAAATTACATCCTAACAAACTCACAGATGCAGAGAAAAAAAGTCAGTACTAGTGGAGCAGCTGAGAATTTATAAAGGAAATCCTGGAAGTGAAAGAACTACAGAAGTGGTGAAACCCCAGATCTGCAAATTAAGTTCTACAGAAGCCCCTGACTTACCATAAACCAAAATGTGCAAAGAGCCCGGAGTGTGTGGCAAATAAATCAGGAAAAGACGGATGATGAATATAGCCTTGAAAGACATAGGCTTTTTAACCAAGTACATTCCCCAACTCTGGTGCCAATCAATCTGGAGAAAGCTGAAGCTTACTAGTGTGAAACATCAGAGAAAAGAGCCTTCAGGGGGCAGAGCATCTGGAAATTTAATGTGGGAATATCCAAAAGCAAAGGGACCATAACACATGAGCCTACAAATGTGAGAATAAATTTTGCATGAGTCTTCAGCTGATCACAATGCAGTCACTGCAGAGACCTGTAGGAGACAAGGCTAAGAAAAGCAGCGGCTAGAAGCTGTGAGAAATGAACAGAAATATCCACTGCTGCACTCCACAAGAAAAAGCAAGGTGAGTTTGCATCCAGGAAAATAACCATCTACTACAATAAGAATCCAAAAATTTCCAGAGGAACAAAATAGAATCCACAGTTTCTACAACATATTATCTACATTGTCCAGTTGTCAGACAAGCATTACTAGACATGCAGAGAAAAATGCAATCTATAATTAGGAAGAAAAGGCAGTCAGTGGGAACTTACTTCAAGTGGGCCAGATGATGGATCTGGCAAGCAAAGATACTTCAGAGCAAATATTATAAATATATTCAAAGAATTAAGAAAAAAATATTTTCAAATAAATGATCTAAATGAATAAACATCAATGAGATCTCTACAGAAAAATGGAAAATACTAAAAATGAAAATTCTGGAATATAAAAACTTAAGTGAAAAATTCACCAGATGGAATCACCAGATTGAAGGAGGCAGTAAACTAGAGACAGATGGGAACTCCCTTAACCTGATAAAAGGTATCTATCTTTTAAAATGTAGTTATAATCTTCCTTAGTGGTAAAAGATTGAGTGTTTCCTTCCATAATCCAGAAGAAGCCAAGTATGCCCTGCTCTCAAAACTTCTATTCCATGTTATACATTAAGTTATCCCATCTAATAAATCAAGAAAAAGAGATGCACTAGAATAGCGAAAATGGCGTAGGGGTGGCATCTGACCTCCTCTAACTTCACAAGGGGGAAGGAGAAATCAAGATCAAGAGCCCAACTGGGGACCTTGGTCTCAGGGGACATCTAGCTCAATTGGCATAACATAGTTTATAAAGAAAATGTTCTAGATTCTACTTTGGTGAGTAGCATCTGGGGTCTTAAAAGCTTGTAAGCAGCCATCTAAAATACTCCACTGGTTCCACCTCCTCAGGAGCAAGGGAGAATGAAGAAAACCAAAGACACAAGGGAAAGATTAGTCTAAAGGACTAACGGACCACAACTACCACAGCCTCCACCAGACTGAGTCCAGCACAACTAGATGGTGCCCAGCTACCATCACTAATTGCTCTGATGGATCACAATAGAGGGACCCGGACAGAGCTGAACGAAATTTTAGAGCAAAATTCTAACTCACAAAAGGCCAGACTTACTGATCTGACAGAGACTAGAGAAACCTGAGAGTATGGCCCCTAGACTTTATCTCAGTACTGAAGTCACTCCAGAGGTTCACTCTTCAGCCAAAGATTAGACAGGCCCATAAAACATATAATAACACACGTAGCTCAACCATGTATACGAGACTAAATGGGCTCACCAGCCCAGGGGCAAGGATGAGACAGCAGAAGGGGACAGGAAAGCTGGACAAATGGAAATGAGGAACCCAAGGTCAAGCGGGGGGTGGGGGGTGCTGACATGCTGCGAGGTTGGCAACCAACGTCACGAAACAATATGTGTATGGTTTAATGAGAAACAAATTTGCTCTGTAAACCTTCATCTAAAGCACATAAAACAAAAAGAAAAAGAAATTATGAGGGGAAACTGGACTCATTTATTCATTTAAAAGTAGAATTACAATTAAAAAAAAAGATCAACAGCCCAAGGCTGATTCCTACAAGGCGGAGGTCAGACACGCATCTTCTCTCCGCCATCTTTACAAATTCTGACATCAACCATCCCTCTCAGGGCACTCTCTACTTCTCTCCTGGATTTGATAATTCATTGCAATGGTCACCCAGAGCTCAGAGACCATACTCACAGTTACGGAGTTCACTAGGGAAGTAACAGGTTACAATTCAGGTTCAGGAACACTCAGGATTCAATTTTTCCATCCGGACAGCCTCTTCTCAGCGGTGCGCGAAGGCACACTTCTCCCGGGCCCTGCACCTCTGCCCTGCTCAGGCGTGTTACAAAGCTCTCCTAGCTCTGCCGATAAGTGCTCTGAGGCACCCACTCCGCCTGGAAGCCTTGGCCTGCAGGCGCTCCACTCTAGCTCCCGGGGGTCGTTCCGCCAAGTGCCTGGAGGCACCTTACTCCGCCAGCAAGCCTCCTGCCGGAAGGCACTCAGCTTCCTCACAGGAAGTCCATAGCGCCATCTCCTGGTGGTCTCTCCGCCGACGTTTCTCTGCGCCACTTCTCGCCCTCTCCAGCTCCCTCATTCTCCAGATTCCAGGAGCTTCTCAGCACAGTCCAAAGGATGCATTCCGCTCTTGGCTCTTCTTCCTTGGTGCTGGTGAGATTCCGTCTTTCTGCCTCTGGGATGGCTCATTTTAAGCCTAGCGAAAGGGCAGAACTGACCAATTCTGTTGGTGGGCCACAACCACCCTACTTGTATAGCCCCACCCAATCACCTGGGAGGAGCCCTGGTGGCACAGTGGTTAAGCCTTCAGCTGCTAACCAATAGGTTGGCAGTTCGAATCCACCAGGCGCTCTTGGAAACCCTATGGGGCAGTTCTACTCTGTCCTAGAGGGTTGCTTTGAGTCGGAATGACTCGACGGCAACGGGTTAATTACCCGGGTGGGAGTTAGGAGACCATGGGAAGAAAGGCCATACAAAAGCAATCCACTGCACCTTAAGAACTGTCTCTCTTTGCAGTGTGACTGTGCAGAATGAGAATCCTAAAGAATGTAAAAACCAAAAAATAGAATATAAGAATTTAGCAAAGTTATAATATTCAAAGTGAGCCCTGGTAGCGCAGTGGTTAAGCACTAGGCTGCTAACAGAAAGGTCAGTGGTTCAAACCCACCATGAGAAGAAGACATGGCAGTCTGCTTCCGTAAAAATTACAGCCTAGGAAACCCTATGGGGCAGTTCTACTCTGTCTTATAGAGTCGCTATGAACTGGAATTGACTTGACGGCAACAGGTTTCGTTTTGATTTTTGGTATAGTATTCAAGGTAAATATACAAAAACAATTGTAATTCTGTATACTAGCAAGAGTAATGAAAAATGAAATAAAATATACAGTTCCTTTTTAAATAGCATCCAAAAACATAAAATACTTACAAATAAATTTAACAAACTATGTTGAAGACCTGTACCTTAAAAACTTTGAAACAATGCTGAGAGAAATTAAAGTAGATCTAAACAAGTGAGAGATAGGATATGTTCATTGACTAGAAAACCAAATATCATTAACATCTGACATTACTATAAATTTATTTTCACAATTAACTAATGAATATTGAATTAATAATGAGTGCAGTCTGTTTAGATTTCCTTAGAGTTTACCTGATGTCATCTTTCTCTCCCAAGATCTCATCAGGAATGCCATGTTATATTTAGTGGTGTTCTTGCTCTTCTCTTGACTGTGACAATTTCTAAGACTTTCCGAGTTTTTGATGGCCTTAACAGTTTTGGTCAGATATTTTATAGAATATTCCTCAATTGGGATTTGTCTGATGCTTTCCTCATTATTAGACTTAGGGTATGTGTTTTTGGAAGGAAGACCAGAGAAAGTATCATTTTAATCACATTATATCAAGGGCATATACTATCAATATGACTTATCACTGTTGATGTTAACTTTGATCACCTGGATGAGTCAATGTTTGTCAGGTTTTTACAGTGTAAATTTACTCTTTCTCCCCTTTTCTATACTGTATTCTTTGGGGGGAAAAATCACTATGTACACCCCATCTATAAGGAAATGGAGAATATGCTCCATCTCCTTGTGGATGGGATATCTACATAAAGTATTTGGAAACCTTATGCGTGGGAAGTTTATCTATTTGACCCCATTTATTTATTTATTCAATCATTTAGTTACATCAGTGTACACTCATGGCTTTTTATACTTTGGTTTTTAATCCAGCACTTCTTTATTTAATTTTTTCCTCAAATTGCTCCAACTTTGACCATTGGAAACTATTTCAGTTGCTGTTGTGTTCCGTTGATGTATCCTTATCCTTGTGGGATTTTGGTCTCGTTTTGAGCACTTCCTTACTTTCCAGCACTCCAAAGTGCTCTGGGCTCATCTTGTATATTCTCTACCCCAGTCCTAGAATCAGCCAGTTCTCCAAGGAGCCCTAATTTCTTTTTTTAAAGAAACCAAGATCTGGGTGCTAGGTGTGCTTTTTTTTAATTTGGTGATATTGCACCTAGGCCCACTGAGCTGTCAGAGCAAGGAAATAATGTGTATATACTATTCCAAGCATATACACATATCTATAAACATTTCCATATGTAACCATCTGTATACATATTAAGCAAACTGTGGGTCCATACTGATGTCTCCCACTCTAATCCATTGCCACGTGTATCATTTTAGCCTCCTCTCCTTGTTTATCTGTAACCTCCACTCCAACAAGAACATAGTCCCACCGTCTGGCATCATTTACTTTTTTTTTTTTTTTTAAAGTCCAACTCATTAAGCTTTTTTTTCATGATCATGATTTTGATATTGTATATAAAAATTTATCACCAAACCCAAGATCACACAGATTTTCTTCTTTGATTTTTCCTAGAAGTTGTATGATTTAGAATTTTACATTTAGATGTATTAATCTATTTTGTGTTGATTTTTGTGAAAGTTCAAAGGTCTGTGTCTAGCTTCGTTTTTTTGCATATAAACATCCAATTGTTTCAGCATCATTTGTTGGAAAGACTCTCTTTCTTTGAATTGCTTTTGCTGTTTTGTCAAAGATCAGTTGGCTATATGTATGTGAGTTTATTTTGGGGCTTTCCATTCTGTTCCATTGGTCTGTGTGTCTATTCATTCACCAACACCACACTGTCTTAATTACCGCAGGCTTTATAGTCAGTCATGAAATCAGATAGTGTCTGTCCTCCAACTTTGTTCTCCTTCTTAAATTTTTTTGTGTTGATTATTTTCAGTTTTTGCCTGTATAACCTGTAGAGCCAGTTTGTTGATATCTACAAATTTGCTTGTTAGGATTTTGATTTAGGTTGTGTTGAATACATAGATGAAGTTAGAAAAAATTGAAATCTTAGCAATATTGAGTCTTCAAATCCATGAACACCAAATATCATTTATTTATATCTTTGATTTCTTTTATCAGAATTTTATATTTTTCCACATATAGCCCTAAAACATTTTTTTTGTTATATTTACACTTAAGAATTTTGTATTTTTTATTTTCAACAAGGGTGTCAAATCTGTTCAATTCAATGGGGAAATTATAGCCTCTTCAACAAATGGCGATGAAACAAATGGATTCTATATTAAAAAAAAAAGAAGTTGGACCCATACCTCACTTTTTCTATGAAAATTAACTCAAAAAAGACCAATGACCTACATGTAAAAGCTAAAACTACAAAACTTTTAGAAGAAAACATCAGTATAAAGCTTCAGGACTTTGCTTTTGGCAATGATTTCTTAGACAGGACACCAAAAGCAGGAGTAACAAAAGAAATAACTAGATAACTTGGACTCTCACCAAGTTAAAAAAAAAAACAAACAAACTTTTGTACATCAATTATCAAGAAAGTGAAAATACAACCCAGAGAATGGGAGAAAACGTTTGGAAACCACGTGTAGGATAAGAGTTTAATATCCAGAACATATAAACAATTCTTACAACTCTTGGCATATATTCATTTCTGTTTATATCCTAACATTATACCATTAATATTAAAATTATAAATGATTTTTAAAAAGAGAATAATGATCCCAAATTCCATCACTTTAACATAGCTGTTAACATTTTGAATTTTCTTGCAATCATTTATTCCTGGGTATCTGTTTCTATTTAGTCTTAATCAATCTGCATATAATTTACAACATACCTTTGTCTTTGTAAACTTGTCCTTGTAACCTTAAAGATTTTAATTGATACCTAGTAAGTCGAGAAGAGATGGCACCATGATTATTGCAAAGGTTTCTTTCTTGCTAGATAATTAGTGTCCCTAGTTTCTACTCAATTAAATAATACTAATAAAAAAATCAGTATCTATGGTGATTTCACATATTTTGATTATTAGAGAAAATCCTCAGAAGTAGAATTAATATTTAAACAATTACTATTATTTTAATGTCTTTGAAAAAATAATTTAATTACTATTCCTAATGGTTGTCTTTTGTAAGTAATGGATAAATTCACTTTCTTTACTGTACTCTTAGTCATTGAGTTGTATCTTTTTGGGGGAGGAGGGACTAATTTAATAGATGTTAAATGGCATCTCAGTATTGTTACATTGTAGATTTCTTTGATTACTGATTAGGCTTTTTTTCATATTATTTTATTGGATTGTCTTTTGAAAATCATTTATGCCTTTTGTCCTTATGTGCTCTTTATAGATCCCTCTGATGCTAAGCAAACAAAGAAATACTTGCAATCCCTTTTTAATAATCAAGTGGAAAACTTTTAAAAACTCTTTTAATCATATTTCCAGCAATTGCCTTTTGTTTATAGAAACCAACTTTTCATAGGTTTGGTTGTTGTTGTGTGTCATCGAGTCGATTCCGACTCCTAGTGACCCTATAGGATGGAGTAGAACTGCCCCATAGGTTTTCCAAGGAGCAGCTGGTGGATTCGAACTGCCAGCCTTTTGGTTAGCAGGCTGAGCTCTTAACCACTTTACCATCAGGGCTCCATAGGTCTCATTGCTAAACATAAATTGAGCAAATACTAGGGACCAGGCACTTTACCTACACTATCTCATTGAATTCTTTTTGTCAGTCTTGTAAGGTTGTTACTATTATTCGTACCAGTTTAGAGGTGACTGAAAATTGGGTTACAGAGGATAAATAAATTACCAAAGATCATACAGCTGGTTAGTGGTGAAGGCAAAACTAGACCTCACATATCACATGCCCAACCACTAGATACCACCACTTACAGAAAGTGTTTATAAAAACAGCCTGTCACATGAAAGCTATCAAAGGATGGTCTGATTCCTACTGTCATATTTCTGAGCTTTAGCGTGTGGCCAGAGAACCCAAAGAATGGTATAAAGCATGCTCCTTCCTCAACATGACTGAAGAGCTGGAATTACTAGAGGTATTTTCATCGTTATCCCTATGAATCCACAAAGGAGAGTGTGATAAGGTAAGAGCAGGGCTAGAGCTCCAGGTCCTCCACTAACCCACTGAGTGACCTCAGGCAAATTATTTAAACATTCATAGTCACAGTGTTTCTGTCTTTTTTTGGATTCAATGAGATTATGCACGTATAGGAACAAGCAGAGTGTTTGGTACATAATAGGTACTCAATTCAAAACAAAAATCCTTACAACTGGACCAATAAGCAACATCATGATAAATGGAGAAAAGACTGAAGTTGTCAAGAATTTCATTTTACTTGGATCCACAACCAACGCCCACGGAAGCAGCAGTCAAGAAATCAAAGGACGCATTGCATTGGGCAAATCTGCTGCCAAAGACCTCTTTAAAGTGTTCAAAAGCAAAGATGTACTTTAAGGACTAAGGTGTGCCTGACCTAAGCCATGATATTTTCAATCACCTCATATGCATGTGAAAGCTGGACAATGAATAAGGAAGACTGAAGAAGAATTCATGCCTTTGAATTATGCTATTGGTGAAGAATATTGAATATACCATGGATTGCCAGAAGAACAAACATCTTGGAAACAGTACAGCCAGAATGCTTCTTAGAAGTGAGGATGGTGAGACTTCGTGTTATGTACTTTGGACATGTTATTAAGAGGGACCAATCACTGGAGAAGGACATCGTGCTTGGTAAAGTACAGGGTCACTGAAAAAGAGGAAGATCCTCAATGAAATGGATTGACACAGGGCTGCAACAATGGACTTAAGCATAACAACAGATTATGAGAATGGAGCAGGACCAGTGTTCCGTTTTGTTGTACACAGGGTCGCTATGAGTATAGCACCTAACAACAACAACAGGTATTCAACAGATGGTTGCTATTTTTGTGTTTGGTTTCCAAGACTTGATTTGAATGCCTGGTGTGTCAAACCCCTCAGATGATTTGCTCAGCTTCTATCAGTCTTGAGAATCACTGAACTACTTAATCCTTGCCAAGACTTTAATTGAAATAAAGTAATCCATTTTAAAACTTCTAACAAGTACTCATACGCTGAAGACTTTCCAGCAGAGCCTAAATTACGCTTATTGCATCTCTGGACAATTTCACGTCCTCCAAAATATCTGTACCTTGACTGTATTCATTGTGTAAATTCCTGAAATAGGCTTAAATAATTGATTGAAGAAAAGAATAAAGAACCTCATAGAGTTAACAAGATTAGATTCCGACTCCTGAAAGCCTAATGACCTCCTAGGAAGTACTCTTCTTACTCGTTTTCGCCTGTCTCTTAAAACAATTAGCTACAGCCTTGCTTTTTGTTTCTGCTCTTTCTCTATAGGGTCTATCTTCAAAAAAGGTATGAATATGAGATCATTACTTTTTAATCTAACACTGTCATAGACACAGTCATGTGGCATCAATACTTGGTCTTCGGAAGTAATTTGTTTTGTCAAGTCTTCTACGATCCTAGTTGCTCCTGATTTCATGATTTTGTTTAAGGAAGTGTCCAATGACACACATTTCTATCCTTCTGCTTTGTGTTTGCTCATTTTCTGTTGCCATCTGCAGGTGGACTATAGCTCATTTGATCCTTCTCACATAATCATAGCCTTTCTCTTGATATAACCAAACTTACTTCATTTGTTACCTTCGAGAGCAGAATGATTTCCAAAATATTCCATAACATATGAGTTAGAGTGACTTTATCTACTTTTCTTCATTCACCTACAGTTGGCTGAAAGAATTATTTGGGGATGTAGAAATGAAATGTGCTAATCTGATATATTTAAGGCTGACTATTTTTGAATGACACAAATATTTTGTTTTTTAAAGCTCTGCAGTATTGATTGTACATAGTGTCTGTTTGGGTGTTCCCACCTAATTAAAATGACAGCGCTTACTCTTAGTTACCAGGCTATATGGCATGTCCGTTACCACTATGATGGATAAATCATTTGGAGGACACAGTACTTAATAACCTTTAACAAGATCTCAAACTACAATCTGTCAAAATTATTCCCTGAATATGGTTCTTCCTTGTGCTTATGCTGCACATTTATATAGCAATGAAATGTTAATGACTTCTCAGAGATTTGGCTGGGTTTTATTATTTTTTTAGAAGGAACAATTATTACTCTAAGAGCACAAGATTTACATTGGATCATTTATCCAAGGACCTCAACCTTAGAGACTTCTCTAGATATCTAGAAGTAGAATGATCCAGAGAAGCTATTTTGGGAAGGCTTTTGAAATTTCATGTTTTCTGAAGAAACTACATTGATGCTGATAACATAAAAAAATGATAGAAATGTTTCTTCCTTGACTCTACTATGTATGGACTTGTAACTCCCCAGAATTTCCTCACTTATCTCACAAAACCGTCACTGCTATTTTCTTGACCATGCTGTTGTTGTTGTTGTTGTTGTTAGGTGCCATTGAGTTGGTTCAGACTCATAATGACCCTGTGTACAACAGAACGAAACACTGCCCGGTCCTGCGCCATCCTCACAATTGTTGTTGTGCTTGAGCCCATTGTTGCAGCCATGGTGTCAATCTATCTCGTTGAGGAGCTTCCTCATTTTCACTGAGCCTCTACTCTACCAAGCATGATGTCCTTCTCCAGGGACTGATTCCTCTTTATAACATGTCCAAAGTACATGAGATGAAGTCTCACCATCCTTGCCGCTAATGAGCATTCTGGCCATAGTATTATTAAATGTGATCCATTTCATCTGATCATAATTTTTTGCCCATATTGATCTGGTTACCTTGCATCAGAGTTGATAGAGGTAATCCTTGGACTTTCTCTGTAAGTGTGCCAAGTTCAGTCTTGGTGTATAGACTTCATCAACATTAGGCTTTATCTTCTCTACCTATTTTTGTTCTTGATTTTCTCCAACAAGATCCTTGCAAGAGCTGGAACTTCTGTTACTGGAACTCTTTCCCAGATCTCTGTCTATGCCTTCCACAGCTGTCTAAGTCTTCACTTGCTACTGTGCAACTATGGGTGAGGTTTTTTAAATCTCACTGAGTTTTGGCAGAAAAAGAATACCTTCTCTGACTGGTGCTACTTGAAAAGAGACTATCTCACTTCTCAGAAGCTTCTTAATTTCTGAACTGACTTTGTAACTATTTGACTATTTGGTGTTCCCTTATGTGCGTCTTAAACATGGGTTTACAGGAAATATTTAGATTACTCAGATTTCTTTCCTTTCATGTGAGTTTTCAGATGTCTTTCAGATAGTTAGGCTACAAGGAAGTGACCTCCAGATAAATTCACAAAATCTAAATGCATATGTATACCCCAAAGCACATTTTTTTTGGCCACTCAACAGACACATAATGGACTTAGACTCAAAATTTGGTTTTAATGTCAAGACTGATGATACCACACACAGACAAAGAGGATATGAAAAGGTTTATTACTCATATAATGACACTTTCTGGGGACAGCAAGGAAGCTCCCAAGCAGGTCTGAAAGTGGCTTGAGATCGAGAAAAGGAGACTTGCTTGGGGTTTTTATGGTGGTTAGTGGGTGGCGCGGGGATGGATATTTCTGTGCATGTTTTGAACTTCCCACAGACACCAAAGGAGGGAGCATACGGACTTCCTATCAGCTTTACTGGATGTGGGGCAAAGGAAGAGGGAAGAATGAGGCTTAGAAACTGTCAGCAGTCAAACGTTTAAAAAAAAGATGGAGTCAGACTCTTTATACAATACTATAGTTATTGTCATGAATTGAATGGTATCTGCCCAAAAATGTGCGTGGCTAGGCCGTGATTCCCAGTATTGTTTGGTTGTCCACCATTTTGTGATCTGATGTGATTAGGCTACGTGCTGTAAATCTTAACCTCTATGATATTAATGGGGCCCCGATGGCACGGTGGTTAAGAGCTTGGCTGCTAACCAAAAGGGTGGCAGTTCAAATCCACCAGATGCTCCTTGGAAACTCTATGGGGGCAGTTCTACTCTGTCCTATAGGGTCACTATGAGTTGGAATCCACTCAGTGGCAATGAGTTTGTTTTTTTTTTTAGAGTGATGTTAATGAGGAAGGATTAGAGACAGTTATGTTAATGAGGCAGAACTCAATCTACAGGATTAGGCTGTGTTTTGAGTCAATCTCTTTTGAGCTGTGAAAGAGAGAATCGAGTAGAGAGAAGGGGGACCTCATTACAACCAAGCAAGTAGAGCCAGGAACACGCACATCCTTTGAGCCCAGGTTCCCTAAGCTGAGAAGCTCCTAGACCAGGGGAAGGTTGATGACAAAGACCTTCCCTGAGAGCCACCAGAGAGGGAAAGACTTATGCTGGAGCT
The DNA here is from genome assembly GCF_000243295.1 of Trichechus manatus latirostris. Taxonomy (NCBI): domain Eukaryota; kingdom Metazoa; phylum Chordata; class Mammalia; order Sirenia; family Trichechidae; genus Trichechus; species Trichechus manatus. Next base: position 7,491,094 of record NW_004443998.1, read on the forward strand.
GGCACCCTGAATTTGGACTTCTAGCCTCCTAAACTGTGAGAGAATAAATTTCTGTTTGTTAAAGCCATCCACTTGTTGTATTTCTGTTATAGCAACACTAGATAACTAAGACAAGTTGTATAAACACATATTAAACATTTGAATTAATTCTCAGAACTTGCCTGAGAACTAAGGGCAGGAATATGGGTAAATCTCATAATCTTCATCCCAAAATGATACCAATTTCCAGAACTGAGGCTCTCAAAAAGTTAACTCCTTTTATTTAATCTTCCATATTCTCCACATTGGTTGATTTCACCTACCAAACAAATTAGATGTTAATAATTAATTCACATTTCCAATTTTAAACTAAGGGATATAAAACTACTTGTTAGTGCTTCTCATCAGCTTGAGTTGATTTAATCCTTCCAGGGCCAATGAAACATTATCTGTGTTAACATCTTTAGTCTTGACATAGAAAGGAGAGATGATTTCCTCCTGGAAAATTTCTGAACTGTTAAAATCTCAATTACAAAGCAGCTAATATTTAATATTAGTTCCTATTCTGTATGTGAGAAAACAGGCAAGGCATAGGGGTTGTGAGTAACTAGTTCAAGTTGATATAGCTAGGAGAAGGCATGCAGCCAAAAAGAGACACAAAGACAGTAGGTTTCTATCATTACGAATAATTAGAATTCTAATCTAGGACAAGAAGAATTCAAAGGTGTCCTTAAAACTTTGCAGAGTCACTTTAATTATCCAAATATACATTAATTAAATTAAGAGGTAGGGACACTGCTGTGGAATAGTTGTTGGAAATATTCTTAACTGTGTAACTCATTTTCCTCTATACAACATCTCATGTGACAAAATCTCTCACTTGTGAAAACGTGGCCTTCTTTGAGAGAGTGATGGTTTCTCCTGTCATGTGAGTAACTACACTTGGTTAATCTTTTCACTTTCATTGCCTGGAAAGCACTGTTAAATACATCTGCTCCATCACTGCAATTATATTCATCCTTGTGGTTGGAAACTTTTATGTTTTTTTTAAATCAGTCTCTAGTTTTTCCCCCTTTAATGTCATTATCCTTACTGAATCTCATGATTTTGATAAATAAATATAAAAATGAACCACACAGTCCACCCAAGTTTGATATGTCCCATCATTCATCTGCCTCACAGTGATGGTGACCTCCTTGGTCATAAACATGAGAGCTAAGGAGATGATTCTCATGCTCTGCTCCATCAACGAATGCATCTCATTCGTAGGTGTTCTAACAGTCACTATTCTTCACAAGACAGAGAAAAAGCAGAATTGCTGGGTGATGGACTTTCTCAAGGGGGATGTTGGCTTGGAGGCTGGTATTGTCAAAGCCCTCAATAATCCTGATTCTCTCTGCTTGAGTACTGTTGTTGTACTGAAGAGTTTCCTTACTTTCTGCTTTTTAAGCCTGCCTTTCTCTTGCTGTGCTTCTGAACCTGAGCTGGTCCTTCATTGGTAACATGTGAATATGATCCAAAAGCACAAAGCAAGACAGGCAGAACAGACAACTGCTTGAAATACCTGTTTCAACATGTTCTCTGTCCTAAAGGATACAGCAGATTCTGCGAAAATACCAAATATTGGTGAGCTATTGATGAAAAATAAAATGATCAGTTCACTTGTTTTCTCAATAAAAATCTGAGTACTTCTCCTAAATGTCAAATTCTTTGCTTGTTTCTTTATTATACCTAATGAAATACCATAACTACTAATACTAACATTTCGAGCACTTTAATATCAGAAACAAAGCCCTAGTGTCCCAGTGGTTAAGAGCTACGGCTGCTAACCAAAAGGTTGACAGTTGGAATCCACCAGTCGCTCCTTGGAAACCCTATAGGGCAGTTCTACTCTGTCCTATAGGGTCGCTATGAGTCGGAACCGACTCGACGGCTGGTAACAACAATAACAATATCTGCTACACACTGTACTAAGTACTTTATATATATTTCACTTAATCTTCTGAATAATCCTATGAGGTGTTGCTTCCATTATTATCTCATTTTCGGATACAGAAATGGAGGCACAGAATATTATCTATTATTCTCCCTTTCCCTCCCAGGTCATACACCTAATAAGTGGATGAGCAAGATAGACTCTAAACTCCTAAATCTGTGCTCTTATCCACTTATTGAATGACATCTAGTTTCCAACTATTCTTAACTACTCAACTATATACTTCAAGTAGTTCCCAGAGAATCAGGACTATGATCTAAAATAAATTACATCTAAGTTTTATGTATGACCAATATTCATTAAAATTGCACGTCATTTCTTCTTCCTGGAAAATACTCACCCTGAAGGCCACAAATCCCTCATCAGGGAAGCCTACCCCAGAAGACAGTGTGCATTGCCCTGTCTTCTGTGCTTTCTTAGCGCCTTTTGATAGAACTTAACTCCATAGTTATAAGACATTCTTTAAGGAAGCTTAATCATTTGCCTCACCCAAGGACTCCTTCAAGGAAGCTAGACTGTTGTATTTCTTTGATTACTTGTTGTTAGGTGCCATCAAGTCGGTTCTGACTCGTAGCGACCCTATATGCAACAGAACGAAACACTGCCCTTCCTGTGCAGTCCTCACAATTGTAGCTGTGCTTGAGCCCATCGTTGCAGCCACTGTGTCAATTCATATACCAAAACCCAAACCCTTTGCCATCTAGTCGATTCTGACTCATAGCGACCTTATACGACAGAGTAGAACTGCCCCACAGAGTTTTCAAGAGTGGCTGGTGGATTCGAACTGCCAACCTTTTGGTTGGCAGCTGAATTCTTAACCACTGTGTCAATCCATATAGTAGGTGCTAAATAGATTTTTCTTGAATAAATACACTGAAATTCTTCAAACCAATAAAATGATCATTCTGGGAAGAAATTCAGAGAGAGGACTAGATAGTGCATATACTTTTGGGAGCAAAAGGAAGAATAAATTCAGATAATTAATGTATAATTAGAACAGATTATATCTCAAAGAGATGGAAGGATACACATCTGTTTCTTAACTTAGAGCAATACACCTCTGAAGAAAACATCCCTTACAAGCGCAAAATTCTCCAAAATGCCTTTTCCACACTGTATAAGATTTGGGCATCTGCACAGTACTCTGCTCGTTATTAAGGTAAGGTCCGCTGTCTGGAAGCCTTCCTAGATCTCATCAAACGCCAACACTGACATCTGCTGGCTATGTATACTGCCCGCAGTTACAAGAAAAAATGCAGAGGAACAAGATAGAAATAAACAACCACCACAAACAGCTACCTCAAAATTGCCTGAAAACCCAAAGGACTAATATATCAAGAAAATACGAACTTGAAAAATCTCAGGCATTTGTTTTAATAAGAATATAATTTTGGCAAACAAATTCTTGGAAATAAACATGGCCATAAATTTATGACTTTGAATTACTAATTCTTGTATGTTACTGTCTTAGGCTGGGTTCTCTAGAGAAGCAAAACCAGTCAGCATATAAATATATAGATTTATATCAAGGAAATGGCTCACGCGGTTGCAGAGGCTAGAAAGTCCCAAGTCCGTGGGTCAGGCTGGAGGCTTCTCCTAAAACATGTAGTCACAGGGGCTGGTGAATCCAACATCAGAAGTTCTAATAGAAGGCCTCTGGCTCACAGGCTGTCAAGGTCAATGAATCCCAAGATGGGCAGGTAAGATGGCAGGTAAGATGGCAGGTAAGCTGCTAGCTCAGGTCCCAAAAACCAGAGGTCAGATGAACAGGAACCAGCTACAGGATCCAGAACAAGCGAAATCCAGCAAGCCTCGCCAGAAAGCCCACTTATACTGGATGCAAGCCACACCCCCAAGGAAACTCCCTTTCAACGGATTGGCTGCTCACAGCAGATGTCATCACGGAAGAGATCACATTATATCAGATCTCATTATGGAGGTGATTACATCATTAAAAAGCCAAACTACATCATAACTGCCAAACCACCAAGGATCATGGCCCAGCCAGGTTGACACACAACCTTAACCATCACACAGACACACACAAAAGAAACCCTGTTGCTGTCTGTATTGATTCGGACTCATAGTGACCGTATAGGACGGAATAGAACTACCCTGTAGGGTTTCCAAGGAGCAGCTGGTGTATTCGAACTACCAGCCTTTTGTTTAGCAGCCAAGCTCTTTAACCACTGCACCACCAGGGTTCCTTAACCATCACAGTTACTCTTAATATAGCTGAAACAAGTGTTGTTTTTTGGTTTTTGGTTGTTTTTAAAGCAAAATAAGATACATATCTCTGCCAAGGAGGAAGTCAATTAATTTCCACCTCACATTTCATAAATACTCTCTGTATCATAGAAAATGCTAAATCACTTTGAGACCTCAGTTTTCATGGATACAGAGAACAGAGTTTTGGCTAATGGTTTATATTCTTCTGTCCATTCTCCTGAGCTTCCTTTCTGCTTCTCGCTTGTAGCACTAATTAGATACTTGGGGAACAGTCAAACTGAAGAATATACACTTTGCTATACTTATTTGTAAATTTTAAGCATAATCAGACACAAAGTATGTATTTCTACATTTATTTTTCCTGTATTCTGAAACTTCTCAGTAAGAGAAAGAAGTCTGAGAATTAAGAAAATTTTTTTTTTTAATAAAAACTGCATATTTGAACTTCTAATCTGTAAAAATTAGCTTCTATTGTTCTCGTCAGAGGCCTCCATATTAAGAGAGATTCTTTTTTTTTTTTTTCCCCTAAATTTACCACATAATTTTTCCTACTTGGGGAAATAAGGTATTTATTTAATCCCTTTTTGATTTTTCATCTTTACATTGTGAAATGCAAAGAGTATACAGGAAAAGTATATAAAATACAAATGTACAGATTAATGAATTATAACAAATTATATTATAAAATTTGTACCACCATTCAGATCAAGCCCTACAACATTGCCAACATGCTTTTAAAAGCCTAGTTACCCTTTCTCAATTACTGTCTACACATTTGAGATTCTTTCGATTTTCCTTAAGTATTGTTGAAGAGGAAAATTAATAACAGACTTCTTTCTTTGATTTTAAGATTTTTTTTTATCCAGGAGACCCAATATTAACCATAAAAAGCCTGGCCCAAACTGCAAAAGCCTACCAGAAGCTGCTCAATAATAATGTAAATTTGGCTTATCCTGCTAGAAAAGGATAGCTGTCAAACCATTGCCTCCTAATTTAAATACCAAAAAACCTCATTGCCCTCAAGTTGATTCTGACTTAAAGAGACCCTATAAGACAGAGTAGAACTGTCCCATAGGGTTTCCATAGGCGGGCCGAGGGCCGAATTATTAGCAGCCAGGCTATAAGTAACAATATCAGTTGATCTCGGTAAAGGAGAAAGGCAGTGTTCAATCCATCATGTTAAGATCAGCCGATGGTTGATCTACATTTCTCCCTCCTCTTTTCTTTATCAGCCCCATTGACCTAGCTTCTTGGAGCCATTTGCTTTTTCTGGAATCAAAATGGCCACCCTCTATGCATCTAGAATAACTGCTCAGAATAAAACTTGTGTTCAAATTTCAGTGAGTTTTGATTATTTTTAACAGTCTATGTCTCTAAACACTACACTTTAGTTTTCCTGGGATTTTAATTCCATGTAAATGGGGTCATACTGCATGTTTTCTTTTATGTTTGGCCTTATTCAGTCAACCTGCTGTGAGTTTTGTCCTTGTTGCACGTAGCTGTAATTTGTTCATTTTCACTGTTCAGTATTATTCCATTTTATGAATATATAACCAATGTTTATCCAATTTATTGTTCTTGATTCTAATGCTTCAGTGAACACTCATTCATGTATATGTCTTTCGGTACATACGCAGGCATTCCTGTTGGACATAAACCTCACAGTGTATATGCTGGGTCCTCGGTTATGTGGCTCTTCAACTTCAGTAAGTAACACCAGACCAATTTATTAAGTGGTTGTATCTGTTTGTACTCTAAACAGCAGTATGTAAGTCTTTCATTTGCTCCATGTCCTTGTCAACACTTAATATGGGCAGACTTTTTAATTTTAGCAATTGGGATGAGTGTGTGGTAGTATCTCATTTTGCTTTTAACTTGCATTTCTCTGATTACTAATGAGATTGTAACCTCTTTAAATATTTAATGCCCATTTGGATATCTTTTACGAAGTACGTGTACAAGTGTCTTTGCCATTTTGCTAATGAGTTGTCAGTCTTTTTCTTACAAATTTCTACAAGTGCTTTATAAAATCTATTTATGTGCCCTTCGTTGGTTATTTGTGCTGCAAATAACTCTGTTCCACTCGATGGCTTGCCTTTTCAATCTTTTTTTTTTTTTTTTT